>NC_134398.1:51201026-51517480 GCF_050003625.1 Haematobia irritans
CAATTTTGGCATGGATGTTATCGGACATACACTAGCTAAATGTACCAAATTTCAACCGGATCGGATGAATTTTGCTCCTTCAAGAGGCTCCGGAGGTCAAATCTGAGGATTGATTTATGTGGGGGCTAAATATAATTATGAACCGATATGGACCAATTTTTGCATGGTTGTTAGAGACCATGTACTAACTAACACCACGTACTAAGTTTCAACTGGATTGGATGAATTTTGCTCCTCCAAGAGGCTCCGGAGTTCAAATCTGGGATCGGTTTATATGGGGGCTATATATACCCAGCAAAAAGAGAGATTCCCAAAAAGTAGTTTGGATCCCCAATCTGTGATCCGGAAGTAGTGCAAACTTGGATCATCTCCAATGAATTTTACATGGGCTTGTCATAGGACGGAAGTACTCCCTTTTTGGATCCTTTGCATTGCTTTAGAAGTTGTGCCCTGGAACACACAAACAAATTTTTTTCTGATTCAACCACCAAATTAATTGATCCAATTAATTTTTTAATTGAAATGTCTTCAATCACGAAAATGATAGTATCAATCACAGTTTTAATTGGGCATAGAAAAAATTATTGATTAAAAAATTAATTGCTTTTTTAGCAAATTTCAATTAATTTTTTAATTGATTCAATTAAAAATTTAATTGATGTTGATTGCAAAACTCAATTAATTTATTTTAAAAAAGGTAACTATTTTTAATTACTTTCTGAATTGGCTTAGAGTTTTTATTTGGGTTAACAAATGATTGTTTGAAATACATTTTTAATTAAAAAAAATCAGCACTTTTTTAACTGAATTAGTCTTCCGAATTTGATTAAAAAGTTAATTGTATCAATTAATTTTTTAATTAAAATTTTTAAAATTTTCAATCATTGACTTAATTAACTTAATGTTTCTATCATGATTAAAAAGTTAAATGTATCAATTAATTTATTAATTAAAAAATTTTCAACTTCAATTAACTTTTTAATTGGAAATATTTTGGTGATATTTTTTTCTGTGAAGTTAATTTGAATGAAGAAATTTAAAAAGCGAAAAAAAACGTTTTTTTTTTTAAACCAATTCCATTTTTTTTATCCATATGTTTTATTAAACAATTATTTTCCTATTTATCTAATTTTCACAATTTGAAATTTTTTTTCGCTCCACCTTGGTTTGCTGGCACCATAACAGAACGCCTTAGCACACTCAGCCACAAACGCCATTAAACATAAAGCGTCGAAAGGTCAATTCAAATGTTTGTGATATGATCGTAATACGCACCAAGGAATTACATTCTAATTGCTTCTCGAGATGTTTTTTATTAGTATGAACGAAAAAATAAGAAACGCAGGTTCAAATCTCACCAGCGGCAATTTTGTTATCAAATATTTTTCTAAAAAATTATTTTTTATGTCATGCATCGTTTTTATTTTTTATTTTCGGCATATATTTTCGTATAAATATATTTTTTCCATTAAAAATCAACAAAAAAATTTAAAATTCTCGTAATTTGCAAAACCTTCTCAAAAGAACTTCAATGGAAGCGAAAAAGTCAAACGGCACAGGCTCAAATCCCAGCGGGGATGAAATTTATTTTTTTTTTTATTAATTTTCTATTTTTTTTAAATTTTTTTTATTAGTTTTCTATTTTTTTTTTGTAAAATTGTCCAAAATTTGCACTTAAAATAGCCTGGTTGCGTTCTTTGTAATACTTGTCCACAAGGACTACATGGGAAGTAGAAACAAGTATATACGGCCGTAAGTTCGGCCAGGCCGAAGCTTATGTACCCTCCATCATGGATTGCGTAGAAACTTCTTCTAAACACTACCATCCACAATCGAATTACTTAAGTTGAGGTAACGCTTGCCGATGGCAAGGTATCTTAAAACCTCCTAACACCATCTTCTAAATTGTATGTAAGTCCATTCGTGGTATATATTAAATCAAAAAAGATCGATCCAATACGTATATAATTCAGTTTGACAAAGTAGACATAAAATTTTGACAAAATTTTCTACAGAAATAAAATTTTAACAAAATTTTCTATAGAAATAAAATTTTCACAAAATTTTCTATAGAAATAAAAATTTTGACAAAATTTTCTATAGAAAAAAAATTGACAAAAATTTCTACAGAAATAAAATATTAACAAAATTTTCTATAGAAATAAACTTTTGACAAAATATTCTATAGAAATAAAATCTTGGTAGATTATTTTTGGCTCGAGTGGCAACCATGATTATGAACCGAATAAAATTTGAACAAAATTTTCTATAGAAATAAAATTTTGACAAAATCTTCTATAGAAATAAAATTTTGACAATGATGAACATTTTATTATGAACCGAATAAAATTTTAACAAAATTTTCTCTAGAAATAAAATATATAAATATATATATAAATAAAATTTTGGTAGATTATTTTTGGCTCTAGAGGCAACCATGATTATGAATCGATATGGACCAATTTTTGTGTGATTGGACCAATTTTGGTATGGTTGTTAGCGACCATATACTAACACCACGTTCCTAATTTGAACCGGATCGGATGAATTTTGCTCCTTCAAGAGGCTCCGGAGGTCAAATCTCGAGAACGTTTTATATGGGGGCTATATATAATTATGTTCAAAATTACAACCGGATTGGATGAAATTTGCTTCTCTTTGAGGCTCCGCAACCCAAATCTGGGGATCGGTTTATATGGGCGCTATAAATAATTATGGACCGATGTGGACCAATGCAAAAGCACGGTTGTTAGATACCATATACCAACACTATGTACCAAATTTCAGCCGGATCGGATGAAATATGCTTGTCTTCGAGGCTCCACAAGCCAAATCTGGGGATCGGTTTATATGGGGGCTATATATAATTATGGACCAATATGGACCAATTTTTGCATGGTTGTTAGAGACCATATATCAACATCATGTACCAAATTTCAGCCGGATCGGATGAAATTTGCTTCTCTTTGAGGCTCCGCAAGCAAAATCTGGGGATCGGTTTATATGGGGGCCAATTTTTGCATGGTTATTAAAGACCATATACCAACACCATGTACCAAATTTCAGGCGGATCGGATGAAATATGCTTATGTTAGAGGCTCCACAAGCCAAATCTGAGGGTCCCTTTATATGGGGGCTATATGTAAAAGTGGACCGATATGGCCCATAGGTCGGATGCTACATCGATAACAACTACGTGTGCCAAGTTTCAAGTCGATAGCTTGTTTCGTTCGGAAGTTAGCGTGATTTCAACAGACGGACGGACATGCTTAGATCGACTCAGAATTTCACCACGACCCAGAATATATATACTTTATGGGGTCTTAGAGCAATATTTCGATGTGTTACAAACGGAATGACAGAGTTAATATACCCCCATCCTATGATGGAGGGTATAAAAAATCATTGGGGGATCCCAAGATGCGCTTTAGAAGAAATGTTTGTGCACTTGTCTAAAAGGACTGCATCGGAAGTGGAAAAAAATCATTGGGGGATCCCACGATGCGCTTTAGCAGAAATGTTTGTGGACTTGTCCAAAAGAACTGCATCGGAAGTTGAAAAAAACTCGATGGGGGATTCTGGGATGGTCTTTAAAAGAAATGTTTGTGGAACAACTTCCAATTTTTTTTGCTGGGTAATTATGGACCGAAATGGACCAATTTTGGTATGGTTGTTAGATACCATATACTAACACCACGTACTAAGTTTCAATCGGATCGGATGAAATTTGCTCTTCCAAGAGGCTCCGGAGGTCAAATGTGGGGATCGGTTTATTTGGGGTCTATATATAATTATGGACCTATGTGGACCAATTTTTGCATGGTTGTTAGAGACCATATACCAACACCATGTACCGGTTTATATGGGGGCTATATATAATTATGGATCGATATGGACCAATTCTGGCATGGTTGTTAGAGATCATATACCAAAAGTGAACCGATATGGCATCTGCATTACCATCCGACCTACATCAATAACAACTACTTGTGCCAAGTTTCAAGTCGATATCTTGTTTCGTTCGGAAGTTAGCGTGATTTCAACAGACGGACGGACGGACATGCTTAGATCGACTCAGAATTTCACTACGACACAATATATATACTTTGTTACAAACGGAATAACAAAGTTAATATACCCCCCATCCTATGGTGGAGGGTATAAAAAAAAAGACAAATCCAAAGATGTTAAATCCTAAAAATAAGTCAGCTTATATTTGAAGGGTTTTTATCTTAAATCTTCTATATTTAAGTCAATTTAAGGACGATTTCTTTAAACCAGAAATGTGTTTCTTGACTTTAAACTTGCCTTTTTTCCAAGACATGCGACTTTAACGGAGGGACGCAAATTGCTAACATTTTTGTCCTAAATTTAATGAAAAAAGATAAGGTCTATTTTAATTAAGATTTTATTATTTTAAGGAAATTTCGTCTTAATATTTTGTACATTGCGCATCCTAAAATTTAGATTGCATAATCCTTAATATCACGTAAATTTTTCTCAGTGTAGTACAAATGTACATTTATCGTATCCATTTTGTAACACATTGAAATATTACTCTCAGACTCCATAAACAATATATATTTCGGGTCGTGGTAAAATTCTGAGACGATCTAAGCATGTCCGTTCGTCCGTCTTTTGAAATCGCGCTAACTTCCGAACAAAACAAGCTATCGATAAGATCCTGCTGAAATTTGGTACATGATGTTGGTATGTGGTTTCTAACAACCATGCAAAAATTGGTCCACATCGGTCCATAATTATAAATAGCCCTCATATAAACCGATCCCCAGATGTGGCTTGCGGAGCCTCTTGGAGAAGCAAATTTCTTCCGATCCGGCTGAAATACTGTACCAACACTTTTTTTCCATAGAAAATTTTTGTCAAAATTTTTATTTCTATAGATAATTTTGTCCAAATTTTATTCCTATAGAAAATTTTGTCAGTATTTTATGTCTTTAGGAAATTTTGTCAAAATATAATTTCTATACAAAATTTTGTCAAAAATTTATTTCTATAAAAAATTTTGTCAAAATGTTATTTCTATAGAAAATTTTGTCAAAATTTTATTTCTATAGAAAATTTTGTCAGAATTTTATTTCTGTAGAAAATGCAAAATCTTCCAAAACATTAAGAATTCTACCAATCTACCAAACAGTAAAAAATCTGCAATTTTTGTTAGACTCGTGTTCATAATTCTATACAGCCCCCATATAAAGCGATCCCCATATTTCAATTCTGGCTCTATAATGACAGCACAAAAGTTCATATCGGTGCGTAATTATTTCTTCCCTATATATACCGGTCAAAAACTGAATATATACGTATTTAATCGACCTTTCTTTTGTCTACTATATATCCCGCATGGACTAACTTACAATTTAGAAGATGATGTTAAGAAGTTTTAAGATGCCTTGCCATCGGTCGCAACCCAAGTAATTAAATTGTGGATGACCGTCTATAGTAGAAGTTTCTACGTAATCCATGATGGAGAGTAAATAAGATTCGGCCTGGCCGAATTTACGGCCGTATATACTTGTTTCTCCTAAAATTCGTAGAATTTTGTTAGAAAAGTTGCAGAAATATTTTGGAACCACTGTGCAACGGGCGGTTGCGGTAAACAAAAATAAAAACAACACACAACAGTGTCACCGCTACTCTGAGTATTGTTCTTACAAATGTCCGAACCAGAAAAAAACCGTCACTATCGTCAATACTAATTTTGTCATCATTGTTACTTTTCATTTTTTGTGGTGGTGTATGAGTATTTATCCGATGTTGACACTTGTGTTTGAACAACGAGCGGTTGCGGTGGTTAAAAATAAAAACACCGCACAAACGTGACATTGCTACTCCATGTTGTTGTGGTTGTATAGTAAGACACCGGGTAGAGTTTAGGTGTTTTATCCAATACAACCGGTTTTTTATGGGTAACACCGAATGACAAAAGAATGCCACCGATTGCTGATCGCTGATTTTTTGCGATAGCTATTTTTGTATTCATATATTTCTATGGAAAACTTTATGGTCTCCACAACGAAGTACTTTTTTCGCCTTTGTCTCGGATTTACCACCAGAACCATTGAAGTATATTCTATATATTTTTGTCAGTGTAGTCAAATTGCATCAGTTTTAATATCATCTGCTGCATAGAATAGAATTTTTGTCTCCTTCCCAGTCTATGTTCACAAAATGAAATGGGAGTGTTTGATGTTGCTTTTGTACAATTTGTTTCTTTTTTTGTTCTTTCGATTCTGAAAGAAGATAAATGTTTTTGGGCTGGTACTTGAAGATAGTTGCCTTTGATACCTCTACGCGTTGTGCAATACTTTCCACATTCAAATTCAATTGTTGTCTCATTTTTAGTTTTACACAAACATCAAAACAAAAAAAATCCGAATAAAGTAATATGGTATCCTATTTTAATTTTACCTCATCCAACAATAGCAAATGTCAAAGTAAAGCTTTTCTGTGGAGGACACACGAGAGTATTCGTGGAGAAAACAATCAATGATGCTCTTCCTTATATGGAAATGTAAATAATTGTATCTATATAGCAAGAAGATAACATGTCTATTGAATAATGGCATTGAAATTTTATTAGTATCGGAATAAAATTGTAATATACTTAACTTAATGTAAAAAATTCACAAGGGAATTTTGTTTGAGACCAACGTCATTGTAAGACCAAAGTGATCAGCAGGGCTCAATTTCTCAGCTACAGTAGATAACAGATATAAGAAAGTCACAAGAAACCACAACGTTTTTTTCTTTTAAGCTTCTTTTCGTTTAAGCAATTATCGTCAATTTATCACTTTTTTTGGGCTATAAACATTTTTCTTATACAAAACATTTTGCCTACCCCAAAAACCACCTAGAAGCCATGGCGTTTTCTTAAAATTTATTATATGCGTTTTTCTTATATGAGATGTGATTCTATCTTTCTTCTAATATATAAATAAAAGTCGGGTTTTCCTTCCTGACGCTTTAACACCAGAACGCACGAATCGATTTCCATGCATTCGTTGGAAAGGTCCCGGAGGTTTATGGCAAAGAAAATTCAAGACAAGTTTCAACGGAAAAATATTTAAATTTGTAAACTTTCTCTCTAAAATTATTTATTTAAATTTTCGTTTGTTTTATAAAAATATTTAAAACTGTGAAATGAGCTTCTTAGTTTTCTTTCTAAAATAAAATTTTTATAACATATTTTCATATAAGAATAATCCAATGCACGTAAGCTTACAAACAGCTTTTCTTTTATAAAAAATAATTGCCTATAAGAAAACAAAAACACATGTTAGAAAAAATTTGCAACACACACAAAAAAAATTTCTGGTTCAATCACGAAATTAATTGATCCAATTAATTTTTTAATTGAAATGTCTTCAATCACAGAAATGATAGTATCAATTAAAAAATTAATTGAAGGTCAATTAAAAAATTAATTGATCCAATTAAAAAATTAATTGATACTATTAATTTTTGTTTCAATTAAAAAATTTGTTGAATCAATTAAATTTTTAATTGAATATTTTTTAAAACTCAATTAAAATTTTAATTGGAAAAATTTTCGTGAATTTTTTTTCTGTGCAGTCAACTTTTTGACTTTTTGTCTTTTTAAATAATTTGAAATGAAAATAGAGGAAGCACTCTCAAAAACAAACCCATCCAACTCCATTCAAATCGATGATTTGAGTTTGGCAAAGGAAAAGAGATATGCTTGCAAATTTGTTTAGGCAGTAGCCGACTATCAAATGTTTTTTCGGAAGGTTCAATTAAAAAATTTGTTGAATCAATTAAATTTTTAATTGAATATTTTTTAAAACTCAATTAAGATTTTAATTGGAAATTTTTTCGTGAAATTTTTTTTCTGCGTATAAGAAACAACGATTACCTATAAGAAAAACAAAACTGCAACAGTGGACTTTTTTAATTTTTGTTTATGAGGTTGCTAATTTTCATTTTTTATAAAAGAATTTAGAACTGAAAAAGAAATATTTAATTTTCTTTCCGAAATGGAATTTGTTTCCCTATAAGATTTATCCAATATCCATATGTGTGTTTATAAAAAAACTTTTTTCTCATAAACAAAATTGCTTCTAAAAAAAGATTGGTTATAACAAAAAAATGAAATAATCGATGTTTTTACTTTCCGAATTTTTTAAGTTTAAAATTGTTTAATTTACTTAAATTTTTGTTTATAAAATTATTATGTTTTAATTAATTGTAATTTATTTTTAATATTTAAAACGATAGAAATTTCTTTCCGAAATTATTTATTTTTTTTTGGTATTTTTTTTCAAAAAAAAAAAAACTGCAATAGTCAACTTTTTGATTTCTCTAGTTTTTTAATTTACATTATTTCTTATATTAATTTTTTATAAAATATTTTAGAACTGAAAAGAAATGTTTAATTTTCTTTCCGAAATGGACATGTTTTCCTATAAGATTTATCCAATATCCATATGTGTGTTTATCAGAAACCTTTTTGTTATAAACAAATTTGCTTTTAAAAAAAGATCGGATATAAGAACAAAGTGAAACAGTCGACGTTTTTACTTCCCGAATTTTTAGACTTCAAAATTTTTTGCTTTGATTTTTTTTATTTTACTTAATTTTTTTTATAAAATTATTATGTTTTAATTAATTTTAATATTTAAAACGATAAAAACCGATTTTTATAATTTCTTTCCAAAATTATTTTTTTTAAACTTTTTTTTTACAAAAAAAAAAAAAATGCTTAAAGAAATAAACTTTAATTTACATTTTTGCTAATTTTAATTTTTTTTATAAAAGAATTTAGAACTGAAAAAGAAATGTTTAATTTTCTTTCCGAAATGGGCATGTTTTCCTATAAGATTTATGCAATATCCATATGTGTGTTTATAACAGGTTGGCTGATAACTCCCCGGTCTAACAAAGAAAAACACATTTTTTCTGTCAAAATTCATTTTTATTATTCAACATAAAGGGTGATACGGTCAAAATTTGGTCAATATAAACATGACGTATTTCTTTCAATTTTGCATTTAAAAAACCTGAACACCCCTCATTTTGAAGGTGTGTGTGTGTAGAATGTTGCTCCTATCTTGATTTTGGAATTCACTCTTCAGTTGTCAAAATACCGTCCAAGCAAGAAGAGCAGCGTATCAAAATTTTGCTCGCGCATCGCGAAAATCCGAGCTACTCGCACGCAAAGCTGCAAAATCACTAAAAGTTGCCAAATCAACCGTTACAAATATAATTAAAGAGTTTGGGGAACGTTTGTCGACAGCCAGGAAGTCTGGATCGGGGGGAAATCGAAAACCGGAAGCCGCTGAGACGACAAAGAGAGTTGCCGGTAGTTTCAAGCGAAACCCTAACCTCTCTCTCCGAGATGCCGCAAATAAGCTGAGTGTATCGTCTACAACCGTGCATCGAGCCAAAAAACGAGCCGGACTATCGACTTACAAGAAGGTTCACTACCTCCAAATCGCGATGATAAACAAAATACGACGGCCAAAGCGCGATCCCGGAGGCTGTACACGACGATGCTGACGAAGTTTGACTGCGTGGTAATGGACGATGAAACCTACGTCAAAGCCGACTACAAGCAGCTTCCGGTACAGGAGTTTTATACGGCAAAAGGAAGGGGAAAGGTAGCAGATATTTTCAAACACATAAAACTGTCAAAATTCGCAAGGAAATATCTGGTGTGGCAAGCCATCTGTACCTGTGGCTTGAAAAGCAGCATTTTCATAGCTTCCGGGACTGTCAACAAAGAAATTTACGTGAAAGAGTGTTTGAATAAACGTCTGCTGCCTTTCCGAAGAAACACGGTTGTTCCGTACTATTTTGGTCGGATCTTGCCATTACGGTAAAAAGGCCATGGAGTGGTACGCCGCCAACAACGTGCAGGTGGTTCCCAAGGACAAGAACCCTCCCAACACGGCAGAGCTCCGCCCAATTAAGAAATACTGCGCTATTGTCAAGCGGAACCTAAAGAAGACCAAAAAAACTGCTAAGGACGAGCAGCAGTTCAAGGCAAACTGGCTTTCTGCGACGAAGAAGGTGGACAAGGTGGCTGTACAAAATCTGATGGCAGGTGTCAAGCGTGAGGCCCGGCAATTCGGATTTGGAAAAGCGAAAGCATAACTGAATATTTTTCCTGAATTTTATACTAATTGAACTTGAAAAAGATATTTAATTTGATTTTTTAAATAAACGATTTCACCGATTTACACGCGTTTTCCCTTGACCAAATTTTGACCGTATCACCCTTTAATGTTTTTGGAACAATCTGGTTGGTTCAATAGAAGAAAATAATCGAGAAGGTTCAGCGGTTAAAACTAGAAGTGCCCATATGTAATAGGTACTTTTAGTTAATGTGGTATCACAATGGACTGAATAGTCTAAGTGAGCCTGAATCTTAATCGGGCTGCCACTTTAACCTAACCTAACATAATTTTCTTATATCCGTTATCTAGATACTGGATGTTGTAACATAAGCTTATTATTTTTTACAAAGATCTCGCAAAAATATTACCATTATTTTAACGATACTAAGATTCAGTGACTGATTCGTTGATTTAGCTATCACATTGTTCCAATGATTTATGACTTACTATCTGTCATAATTGTTAATTAACGAATGACTAATCTGTCATCTGAGAGTTACAAAATTGAAACTATTAATGGCATTCACTGCAACCACTACATTCATTGATAATTGTGATAATTTCACTTTCTTTTATTGGCGGCACGTATGTTGATAACTTTATTTAAGTACGTGGTGATTTTCTTTATTTTAAAGTCCATTTCGTATTGCATTCAATTAATTACTGTTATTAAGATTAATGATAAAGACGGATGGACAAATTATGCAAAAGTGTATTTAAGCTATAACTACTAGCAACATCCATCTTGCATTTCAAAGAGATCTCTTATAAATAGCAAAAAAAAAAATAAATATATAATAAAATAAAAAAAATATTACGTTTAATCGAATGTAACGGTAAAAATTATTGACAATAGTAATAAATGTCTCCATATCTTCCCAAATATGTCAATTAGTTCAAATTAAGTATTTAGTAGAAAAGTACCATAGCCATAACCGATTAATCCAGCAAAAATCCTCAGTACCCAATTACTAGAACATGGAAGTTTTGCTTACTTTCACGAGGGCATGTCCTATGGGGAAAGTACTTCTCTGCAACATTACCAAGATCTATATTGATAAGTGTGGACTAGATGTGAGCAGACAGTGTGGTTTGCGAGAAATAAACAGCAAATCCATTTGGTCGAAAAACAATCGAAATGTTAACCAACGATATATACCCTACCCCAGCAAAAAAAATTGGAAGTTGTTCCACAAACATTTCTTTTAAAGCCCATCCCAGAATCCCCCATCGAGTTTTTGCAACTTCCGATGCAGTCCTTTTGGACAAGTGCACAAACATTTCTTCTAAAGCGCATCGTGGGATCCCGCAATGATTTTTCCCACTTCTAATGCAGTCCTTTTGGACAAGTGCACAAACATTTCTTCTAAAGCGCATCTTGGGATCCCCCAATGATTTTTTCTACTTCCGATGCAGTCCTTGTGGATAAGTATTAGAAAAAATGCAATCAGGCTATTTTAAGTGCAAATTTTGGACAATTAAATTAAAAAAAAAAAAATAGAAAAGTAATAAAAAAATAAAACAAAATAGAAAATTAATAAAAGAATTAAAAAAAAAATAATAAAAAAATTAATTTCATTACCGCTGGGATTTGAACCTGTGCCGTTTGACTTTTTTCGCTTCCATGGAAGTTTTTTTGGGAAGGTTTTGCAAATTACGATAATTTTTATATTTTTTTGTTAATTTCTAATGGAAAAAATATATTTATACGAAAATATATGCCGAAAATATAAAATAAAAACGATGCACATAAAAAAATAATTTTTTAGAAAAATTGCTGCTGGTGAGATTTGAACCTGCGTTTCTTATTTTTTCGTTCATACTAATAAAGAACATCTCGAGAAGCAATTAGAATGTTATTCCTTGGTGTCGTATTACGATCATATCACAAACATTTAAATTGAACTTCTGACGCTTTATGTTCAATGGCATTAGTGGCTGAGTGTACTAAAGCGTTCTGTTATGGTGCCAGCAAACCCAGGTTCAACCCCTGGTCGGAGCGAAAAAGTTTTTCAAATTGTAAAAATTAGATAATTGGAAAATAATTGTGTAATAAAACATATGGATGGAAAAAAGTGAAATTGGTTGAAAAGTTTTTTTTTCTTTTTAAATTTCTTCATTCAAATTAACTTCAAGGGCACAACTTCTAAAGCAATGCAAAGGATCTAAAAAGGGAGTACTTCCGTCCTATGACAAGCTCATGTAAAATTCATTGGAGATGATCCAAGTTTGCACTACTTCCGGATCACAGATTGGGGATCCAAACTACTTTTTTGGAAGCTCTTTTTTTTGCTGGGACGTCATTTAATTTTAGAATTACCCTCGTACTCGCCTGTGTATCATGATTGTCTGGTATTCTCGTATTCAATTATACCACATTTTCCGTGTGTCGTAACGTAAATGTTATGTACTTTCATTGGGAAATTTCGCACATAGAGCCAAAATGTCTATTTATGATGCATTCTGTTTTTAGTCCCCCTTTGTATGGGCTTCTGTATACTCTTTAGTATATATAGGCTTTTATTGATTTGAAGAAAAAAACATTTTGCAATATAACCTAACGGCCGTCTCATAATACACAAGGTACAAATTGCAGTCTGTTGTCTGTGGACTTATGAAAATGTATGTGCCAAAAGTGGCACCTACAACATTTGGCTGCAGTATTAGGTTTAGCACCTGTTAACTTAAATTATGGTTTTTGAATGGCAAAAAAAAAATACTTAAAGGCCAATAACTTGTTGCATCATTGACGAATGACATAATTATTTGCTTAAGCATAAACAAAAAAAATAAAAAGAAAAAACGAAAATGCCATCAATTATAGCAATAGGTGATTTTGCAATAAAATCGAAGAGGCTATATAACGTGAATCCCTATGATCAGGAAAAATTAATTTAAATTAAATAGACATTATTCAAATTAAATAAAAATTAAGGAAAAATTGAAATTACATTAAAAATCAAATATAATAAGTTTTTATTCGAATTTCATAAACCACATTAAAGTAAAACTGAATTAAATTTAGCAAATATTTAAATAAATTAAATTATTAAAATATTTAAATTATAAAATGAATAAATGTAGCAAAAATTAATAAATAAAAAAAATTAATTAAATATAATTTTTTTAATAGCCAATAATTTAATAGGTAATATTTTATCAATAATTATGCTAAATCGAAATACGTTGAATTATTCCATCCCTACACGCAGATAAGAATGTTATTTTTACTAGAGCAAAAGTTTGTAATTTTTGAATGGGAGGTAAAACAATATTTTGACAACAAAAATGTTGTTTTCTCGCCAAACATAAAATGATTGTCGAAATCAGATACATAATGTCTAAGAAATAATATAATTGCGACAAACACGTTAAATGTTCACCATCCAAAAATAGCATTTTCCCCTACACCCTAAAAAAATCGCATATGTAATCTCAGAATTTGTTCAAACAAAAAATTTGTTTGTACTGTACAAACATGTTAAGCATCTGTTTTTTTAAGGTCCCAAAAATAGTTCATTCCAATTTCTAAACATTTGTTTACTTGTAGCAAAATGTCTGAAATATAATTGTTCTGGAATACAAAAAACAATTATTTGTAATTTGAATATTGCACCCCAAAGTAAACATGAATGTTTGCTTAGCAACCTGCTCTTATAGCTGATGTACAAAAAAAAATCTGATTTAATCACGAAATTAATTGATCCAATTAATTTTTTAATTGAAATATCTTCAAGAACGAAAATGATAGTAGGTTAGGTGAGATATAGTGGCAGCCTGATATTTCAGGATGACTTGGACTATTCAGTCCATTGTGATACCACAGTGGTTATCTTCTCTCTTATCTCGGAGTACTGTCCGATTCCATGTTTAGCTCAATGACAAGGGACCTACTTTTTATGGCCGAGTCCGAACGGCGTTCCACATTTCGGTGAAACCACTTAGAGAAGCTTTGAAACAAGGGCTGCCAATAAAATTTCTAGAATAATCGTCACTTTTTTCCGAAAAAATCGTCATAATCGTCACTTCCATTTTAAAAATCTTCAAAAAATCTGCAATGTGTATAATATTAAAAGCAAACTTATTTTTTAGTAAAAAACATAAATATTTAATTCATATATAGAACAGAAAATTAACACAACTATGCATTTCAACAACAAAATCATAATGATTTCAGTCTTGTATAAAAACAAAATAAAAAAAAAAACATTTTTATGCAATGCTATGCAATTCAAAAAATAATATAAAAAATATTTTTTTTTTAATATATAGTTTTACTTCAGTAAGTTTTTTATTTAAAAATAAAAATAAAGATCTTTAATATTTACATATGTTTTGGCCGATTTTCCAAAATTTGACAATTTGCAAAAATTTTATTAAAAATAGAATTTTGCTACATTTTCTTAGAAATATAATACAAAATTGTATTTCTAAGAAAATGTATTTCTATAGAATTTACTATAGAAATGCATTTTTGCAAGAATTTACTATAGAAACAATTTTCTACAGATATAAAGGCTTGAGAAAGTTTTCTATAGAAATAAAATTTTGACAAAATTCTCTATAGAAATAAAATGTTGACAAAATTGTCTATAGAAATAAAATTTTGACAAAATTTTCTATAGACATAAAATTTTGACAAAATTTTCTATAGAAATAAAAATTTGGAAAAGTTTTCTACAGAAATAAAATTTTGACAAAATTTTCTATAGAAATAAAATTTTGACAAAATTTTGTATAGAAATAAAATTTTGACAAAATTTTCTATAGAAATAAAATTTTGACAAAATTTTGTATAGAAATAAAATTTTGATAACATTTACTATAAAAATATTTTTTTTTTTACAAAATTTTCTATAGAAATAACATTTTGCCGAAATTTTCTATAGAAATAAAATTTTGACAACTTTTTGTGTAGAAATAAAAATTTAACAAACTTTTCTATAGAAATAAAATTTTGCTGAAATTTTCTATAGAAATGAAATTTTGACAAAATTTTCTACAGAAATACAATTTTGACAAAATTTTCTATAGAAATAAAATTTTGACAAAATTTTCTATAGAAATAAAATTTTGACAAAATTTTCTATAGAAATAAAATTTTGTCAAAATTTTCTATAGAAATTCAATTTTGACAACTTTGTCTGTAGAAATAAAATTTTGATAAAATTTTCTATAGTAATAAAATGTTGACAAAATTTTCTATAGAAATAAAATTTTGACAAAATTTTCTATAGAAATACAATTTTGACAACTTTTTCTGTAGAAATAAAATGTTGACAAAATTTTGTATAGAAATAAAATTTTGACAAAATTTTCTATAGAAATACAATTTTGACAACTTTTTCTGTAGAAATAAAATGTTGACAAAATTTTCTATAGAAATACAATTTTGACAACTTTTTCTGTATAGATAAAATTTTGACAAAATTTTCTATAGAAATAAAATTTTGACAAAATTTTCTATAGTAATAAAATTTTGACAAAATTTTCTATAGAAATAAAATTTTGACAAAAATTTCTATAGAAATACAATTTTGACAACTTTTTCTGTAGATATGTCTTCGAATCATTCACTCAGAGACGTCAACTGGATGTGATCTATACGGATTTCAGCAAGGCGTTTGACATGGTGAATCATAGGTTATTACTATATAAATTGGATGTTTTGGGATTCCCACCTATCCTTCTGCGCTGGATCGATTCCTACTTGCATGGTAGAACTCAGAGAGTTGCATTTAAAGATTGTTTATCTACGCTTATTCATGTGACATCTGGCGTGCCTCAAGGTAGCCACTTAGGATCAGTACTCTTTAATCTATATTTGAACGATCTTCCGTCGGTTATCGTATCATCGAGGATCTTGATGTACGCAGATGACGTTAAATTGTTTCTTTCACTTGATTCTGCTAGGGATACTTCCCTTCTTCAGGATGACATTGACAGACTAGTCGAATGGTGCGCTTCTAATTGTATGGTACTTAATCTTTTAAAGTGTAAGAAGATGACTTTTTCCCGCGGAGCTTGTGAACAGACTGAGTACTGCATTGGGAACTATAAGCTTGAGAATGTGCTGAGATTTAAGGATTTAGGCGTTTTGTTGGATTCCCGACTTGATTTCGGTCCTCATATTGAGGAATGTGTGAATAAGGCAATGGGTGTTTTGGGTTTCATTAAGAGATGTTCTAAGGAATTTGTTGATCCTTATTTGACGAAAAGGCTCTTTACGACTCTGGTTAGGCCGATATTGGAGTACGCATGTGTTGTCTGGTCACCAAGTTATCGCTATTACATTGATCGTGTTGAATCTGTCCAGAAGCAGTTTCTTATTTTTGCTTTGAGAGGGCTTGGCTGGAATAATTTATACGACTTATTCTAGCCGTCTTTTATTAATTGATCTTCCATCGTAGAAGGTTCATGCATGGTATTGTATTTCTCACTAAACTAATTAAAGGAGATACTGATTCACACTACCTAACCTTGAAAATTTGCTATAATGTTCCTAATCGCTTAACTAGGAACTTTATACTCTTAAAGACTGACTTTTGTAGACACAACTATGAATTATTTAATCCGCTTAACGTTTTGTCTAGAAACTATAACTCGGTGTATACATTGTTCTCGTTATCTGAGTCGATTCCTACCATAAAGGAAATTATACTTAAGTTGGACAATAATGTTGCTGAGCCAAGGGTTGTCGCCTTCTAATTTTCAGGTATACATTGGATCCTGCTTTATTCATCTAACGGCGGGGGTCCCTATAATACGGTGGCACTTACTGGCCTAAAGGCTCGGAGGGTCCTTTCTGGCCCACGATGCGCCCATATTCTGACTTCTGGAACTTTAAGCCTTTTTGGCTCAACGGAGTATATGGAGTCCCTTCTGACCCATTTGTTGATATATGTTGAACCGTATCGAGTTCCGCGGAGCCCTTACTGGCTCAACGGGGTCCCTCCTGACCCATCTCGACTAACTAACTTGGAGTCCCTTCTGACTCGCTGTGGTCCTTACTGACCTATAGGGTCCCTTCTGGCCCAATTGTAATATAGAATTATATTTAATTGAATTGTTATATTTTGTAATGTCCCGGCTGCTATTAGCCGTGTAAATAAATAAATAAATAAATAAAAATAAAATTTTAACAAAATTTTCTATAGAAATACAATTTTGCAGAAATTTTTATAGAAATAAAATTTTGACGAAATTTTCTATAGAAATAAAGTTTTAACAAAGTTTTCTATAGAAATAAAATTTTAACAAAATTTTCTATAGAAATAAAATTTTAACAAAATTTTCTATAGAAATAAAATTTTGATAAAATGTTCTATAGAAATAAAATTTTGACAAAATATTCTATAGAAATACAATTTTGCCGAAATTTTCTATAGAAATAAAATTTCGACAACTTTTTCTGTAGTAATAAAATTTTAACAAAATGTTATATAAATTTCATATAAAACATTTCTTTCGAATAAAACAAAATTTTTATATATACTAACCACAAAAATTTGATCAACAACTTCAAGATATTTTTGTAATTTGATCGATTTTTGATAAAATTTTCTTCAAATTTTTGTGGATTATTTTTGGCACGAGTGGCAACCATGATACTAATACTGTAGATGTAAAGTGAGTTATAGCTCCTACATGTATGAAATCTCTAGCAAAAACTTGCAATTACCCTTTCTGACTATTGTCAAATGTATTCTCTCTTTTGGTGGCTCTAAATGTGTAAACGAACTACTTCTAGTCCAAATTTTTTAACTGAGCTAATATCGTCATTTTTGGGGCAAAAATCGGAAAATCGGCATTTGCTAGTTTTTGAGTAAAAAATCGTCAAAATGTCGATAAATCGGCAAAATTGGTAGCCCTGTTTGAAACACTCAGAAATGTCATCAGCATTACTGAGAGGGGAAAAACTTTTTGGTGTTCGGTCGAAACTTGGGTTGAACTCTCGACAATATGTATGCAAGGCGGGCACGCTAATCATTGCACCACGGTGATTGTATCAATCACAGTTTTAATTGGGCATAACAATTACTTTATTTAAAAAGTTAATTGATTTCAATAGCAAATTTCAATTAATTTTTTAATGGAATTAAAACATTAATTGAGGTTGATAGTAAAACTCAATTAATTTATTTTCAATTACTTTCTTAACTGACTAAGAATTTTTAGTTTGAGTAAAAATTGATTATTTGAAATAAATTTTTAATTAAAAAGAAAAAAAAATCCATCACTTTTAATTTACTTTTCTGAGTTTGATTAAAAAGTTAATTGTATCAATTAATATTTTAATTAAAAATTTTAAAATTTTCATCATTTCAATCATTAACTTTATTCATTTATTTATTTGTTTATTTGTTTATTTATTTATTTATTTATTTATTTATTTATTTATTTATTTATTTATATATTTTCAATCATAATGAATTATGAAAATAAACAGGTAATATAGGTGCTAACAACATAGGTTTTCGATCTGAATTAACTTTATGTTTCTATTGTAATTAAAAAGTTAATTGTATAAATTAATTTATTTCATTTACGCCCATTTTCATGAATCCCCGTTAGTGCTCCGTTAGCTAACGAACTTTTAACCCGTACTACGGACATATCTGATATCTTGCTTATATATTCCATATGTCAGTTAGGATCTTAACTGCTGAAAAATTCTAAGTTAAAGTTAACCAGAGAGAAGATATTTCGATTTTACTTTCTGTTAACTGGGAGTTAAAACCTAACAGACCTACATGAAAATGGCCGTTAATAAAAATGTCAACTTCAAAAATTTCAACTTCAATTTTTTAATATGGAAATTTGTTGGTGATATTTTTTTCTGTGTATTTAAACAAATGCAGCATAAAGATTTTCTAAATTCATGTCTCCTTAGTGCAGAATTTCTTAATATTTGTAATTGGACCACTAATACACCTATTTTGGTATTAAAGACCTTTTTTCAATTTTGAACTCCAATTTTTTCCTTAAAGGTATTTACTAAGTTCGAATTTAGCCGTTAAAATCAAAAATAAATCTGAAAAAAGAGATATATAGAGCGGCTAAACTCGACTTTAAAACCCAGCTTAAAACTATGAAATTTTCTTTAACAAGTGAAATGAAAGAATAGTGTAAAGGTTTTACTTTATTTTTTTTTTTAATTTTAAGTCTAAATTATAGTCAAAACAAACTACCAAAGTGAAATTGAACTTCTTTCGATCTCCATTATCATTAATCTTTGTCAAGCGGTATAATTACTAGTTTCCAATTTATCTAGCTTTTTCACATATGGTTATGGCTCATATGAAAGCCACTCCAATACTAATGGAATTCATATTTATATATCGCTATTATTTTTTGCTTTCTTTCGTTTCTTCGTTATTTATAAAATAATTCACTAAGCCACACCACAGCTAGTAATTTTTCATATTTTGCTACAAATTTGTCATCATTTGGGCATTATCATTTTCATATATGCAAAGTAATGAGACCATGGTATAGGCGACGATGTTTAGTCGAGATAGGGATATTTCCATTTTGGCAGTCAGGTTTTTTTATTTATTTTTTATATTTTTTAGTTTTTGGATTTTGTCTCGTTTTGAGTGGTTACACAAAGAAAAATTGTATGCCATAAATTTTACTTTCATGCAGGGCGAAGGGGTGGATGAGGATATGCAAAGTGAGATTCGTGTCACACATATTGCATGCAAAACTAAGTGATCTAAATGTGGATGCAAATGCATTTTGCCACATATGTGTGTGTGTGTGCGTATATACTCTTGAATGAAGCCGAAATCCTACGCAATGGTCATAAACAATAAGTGTGAAATATATATTTGTTATAAAGGGTGATTTGTTAAGAGCTTGATAACTTTTTTTTTTTTAAAAACGCATAAAATTTGCAAAATCTCATCGGTTCTTTATTTGAAACGTTAGATTGGTCCATGACATTTACTTTTTGAAGATAACTTCATTTAAATGTTGACCGCGGCTGCGTCTTAGGTGGTCCATTCGGAAAGTCCAATTTTGGGCAACTTTTTCGAGCATTTCGGCCGGAATAGCCCGAATTTCTTCGGAAATGTTGTCTTCCAAAGCTGGAATAGTTGCTGGCTTATTTCTGTAGACTTTAGACTTGACGTAGCCCCACAAAAAATAGTCTAAAGGCGTCAAATCGCATGATCTTGGTGGCCAACTTACCGGTCCATTTCTTGAGATGAATTGTTCTCCGAAGTTTTCCCTCAAAATGGCCATAGAATCGCGAGCTGTGTGGCATGTAGCGCCATCTTGTTGAAACCACATGTCAACCAAGTTCAGTTCTTCCATTTTTGGCAACAAAAAGTTTGTTAGCATCGAACGATAGCGATCGCCATTCACCGTAACGTTGCGTCCAACAGCATCTTTGAAAAAAATACGGTCCAATGATTCCACCAGCGTACAAACCACACCAAACAGTGCATTTTTCGGGATGCATGGGCAGTTCTTGAACGGCTTCTGGTTGCTCTTCACTCCAAATGCGGCAATTTTGCTTATTTACGTAGCCATTCAACCAGAAATGAGCCTCATCGCTGAACAAAATTTGTCGATAAAAAAGCGGATTTTCTGCCAACTTTTCTAGGGCCCATTCACTGAAAATTCGACGTTGTGGCTCGTTAGTAAGTCTATTCATGATGAAATGTCAAAGCATACTGAGCATCTTTCTCTTTGACACCATGTCTGAAATCCCACGTGATCTGTCAAATACTAATGCATGAAAATCCTAACCTCAAAAGAATCACCCTTTATATGTACGTGTATATAAACCAATGTGGAAAAATATTATCAAGTTTAAAATTATTTGGATAATTCATACAAACTTGTCTGGAGTGGTGAAATGATCAAGCTTATCCAGAAAGATTGAAGATCGATGATCAAAATCGCTCTGATGGACAAGTTCGATTATAAAATTTATTAACAAATTTAAGATTGATGATCGATTCTTCTTTTTTAAGAGGAAAGTTTTATTATTAAACTTTCTTTTAGATCCCAGTATTTACCATATATGAAAGATCGATAATCAAAATTGCTCAAGTGATTAAGTTGGATTGTTAAATTTATTAGTCAGGGAACGATTGATAATCGAACCTTTTTTAGAAAAAAAATTGATCAGATTAGGGGGAAGATAAATAGCTTTGTCCTTATAAAGGGTGATTCTTTTGAGGTTAGGATTTTCATGCATTAGTATTTGACAGATCACGTGGGATTTCAGACATGGTGTCAAAGAGAAAGATGCTCAGTATGCTTTGACATTTCATCATGAATAGACTTACTAACGAGCAACGCTTGCAAATCATTGAATTTTATTACCAAAATCAGTGGCAGAAAATCCGCTTTTTTATCGACAAATTTTGTTCAGCGATGAGGCTCATTTCTGGTTGAATGGCTACGTAAATAAGCAAAATTGGCGCATTTGGAGTGAAGAGCAACCAGAAGCCGTTCAAGAACTGCCCATGCATCCCGAAAAATGCACTGTTTGGTGTGGTTTGTACGCTGGTGGAATCATTGGACCGTATTTTTTCAAAGATGCTGTTGGACGCAACGTTACGGTGAATGGCGATCGCTATCGTTCGATGCTAACAAACTTTTTGTTGCCAAAAATGGAAGAACTGAACTTGGTTGACATGTGGTTTCAACAAGATGGCGCTACATGCCACACAGCTCGCGATTCTATGGCCATTTTGAGGGAAAACTTCGGAGAACAATTCATCTCAAGAAATGGACCGGTAAGTTGGCCACCAAGATCATGCGATTTGACGCCTTTAGACTATTTTTTGTGGGGCTACGTCAAGTCTAAAGTCTACAGAAATAAGCCAGCAACTATTCCAGCTTTGGAAGACAACATTTCCGAAGAAATTCGGGCTATTCCGGCCGAAATGCTCGAAAAAGTTGCCCAAAATTGGACTTTCCGAATGGACCACCTAAGACGCAGCCGCGGTCAACATTTAAATGAAGTTATCTTCAAAAAGTAAATGTCATGGACCAATCTAACGTTTCAAATAAAGAACCGATGAGATTTTGCAAATTTTATGCGTTTTTTTTTTAAAAAAAGTTATCAAGCTCTTAACAAATCACCCTTTATATTGATATAAAAAAATTAAAAAAAAAATACAAATTAAAATAATAATAATAAAATTAAATTAAAAATGTCTAAAACCAATTAGAATAATATAATATAATAATCGAACCTTTTTTAGAAAAAAAAAATTGATTAGATTATAGGTCAGATAAATAGCTCTGTCCTAATATATTGATATAAAAAAATTAGAAAAAATACAAATTAAAAAAAAATAAAGAACCATGTTAAAACAAAAAATTAAAAATACAAATAAAAAAAATTAAAAAAATAAAATAAAATAAAGAAAATTAAAAAAATAAAATAAAATAAAAAAAATTAAGAACATCTAAACCCAATTTAAAAAAAATAATAATAAAACTAAAAAATGAAGAAATTTAAGAAAAATCATTAAAAAATTAAAAAGAAAATTAAAAAAATCAGTTAAAATAGAATGTTTTTAAGAAGAAGTTTAACTTTACTAGAAAATTCTAAAGAAGTGCAGTTGCTGCTGGCGACATTTCTGAGTATTTCTAACCTTTTTTTCAGTGGTTTTACCATAATGTGAATACGGTTGCCACAATTGATAGAATTCTACCAAAAATGTTAGATTTTTTACTGTTTGGTAAATTGGTAGAATCTTTTATGGTTTAGTATATGTGTAAAATATTCCCCTCCTTTAATTTTCCATAGCAATAAACTTTCTAAAGAAATAAAATTTTGGAAAAATGTTCTATATAAATAAAAATTTTTTAAAAATTTTCTATATAAATAAAATTTTGACAAAATTTTCTATATAAATAAAATTTTGACAAAATGTTCTATAGCAATGAAATTTCAATAGGAAATTAAAACCATTTAAAAAATTAAAAAGAAAATTAAAATATTCAGTTAAAATTGAATGTTTTTGTAAAGGGTGATACGGTCAAAATTTGGTCAAGGTAAAACGCGTGTAAATCGGTGAAATCGTTTATTTAAAAAATCAAATTACTCTTGTAGTTTAGTCAATGTATGGTTTTAAGCTGAAATAAAAAACAACAACAATGCTTAAAGAACAAAACCAACAATAACAAAACAAAACAAATGGAAATTAAATTTCTTTTTCAACTTCAATTAGTATAAAATTCAGGAAAAATATTCAGTTAGGCTTTCGCTTTTCCAAATCCGAATTGCCGGGCCTCACGCTTGACACCTGCCATCAGATTTTGTACAGCCACCTTGTCCACCTTCTTCGCCGCAGAAAGCCAGTTTGCCTTGAACTGCTGCTCGTCCTTAGCAGTTTTTTTGGTCTTCTTTAGGTTCCGCTTGACAATAGCCCAGTAATTCTCAATTGGGAGGAGCACTGGCGTGTTGGGAGAGTTCTTGTCCTTGGAAACCACCTGCACGTTATTGGCGGCGTACCACTCCATGGCCTTTTTACCGTAATGGCAAGATGCCAAATCCGGCCAAAACAGTACGGAACAACCGAGTTTCTTCAGGAAAGGCAGCAGACGTTTATTCAAACACTCTTTCACGTAAATTTCTTGGTTGACAGTCCCGGAAGCTATGAAAATGCTGACAAAATTTTCTATAGAAATAAAATTTTAACAAATTTTTTTTTCTATAGAAATAAACTGTTGACAAAATTTTCTATAGAAATAATATTTTGACAAAATTTTCTATAGAAATAATATTTTGACAAAATTTTCTATAGAAATAAACTGTTGACAAAATTTTCTATAGAAATAAACTGTTGACAAAATTTTCTATAGAAATAAAATTTTAACAAAATTTTCTATAGAAATAAAATTTTAACAAAATTTTCTATAGAAATAAAATTTTAACAAAATTTTCTATAGAAATAAAATTTTGACAAAATTTTCTATAGAAATAAACTGTTGACAAAATTTTCTATAGAAATACAATTTTAACAAAAATTTCTATAGAAATAAAATTTTGACAAAATTTTCTATAGAAGTAAAATATTAACAAAATTTTCTACAGAAATAAAATGTTGACAAATTTTTCTATAGAAATCAAATTTTGGGCAAAATTTTTTAAAGAAATAAAATTTTGATAAAATGTTCTATAGAAATAAAATTTTGATAAAATTTTCTATAGAAATAAAATTTGGACAAAATTTTCTATGGAAATAAAATTTTGATAAAATTTTGACAAAATTTTCAGTAGAAATAAAATTTTGAGAAAATGTTCAATAGAAATAAAATTTTGAAAAAATTTTCTGTATAAATAAAATTTTGGCAAAATTTACTATAGAAATAAAATTTTGAAAAAATTTTCTATAGAAAAAAACTGTTGACAAAATTTTCTATAGAAATAAAATTTTAGCAATATTTTCTATATAAATAAAATTTTGACATAATTTTCTATAGAAATAAAATTTTAATAAAATTTTCTATAGAAATAAAATGTTGACAACATTTTCTATAGAAATAAAATTTTGACGAAATTTTCAATAGAAATAAAATTTTGACAAAATTTTCTATAGAAAAAAATTTTTGACAAAATTATTTATAGAAAAAAATTTTGACAAAATTCTATATAAAAAATAAAATTTTTACGAAATTTTCTATAGAAATAAAATTTTGACAAAATTTTCTATAGAAATAAAATTTAGACAAAATTTTCTATAGAAATAAAATTTTTACAAAATTTTCTAATGAAATAAAATAAAATAAACTGTTGACAAAATTTTCTATAAAAATAAAATTTTGACAAAATTTTCTATAGAAATAAAATTTTGACAAAATTTTCTATAGAAATAAAATTTTGACAAAATTTTCTAGAGAAATAAAATTTTGACAAAATTTTCTATAGAAATAAAATTTTGACAAAATTTTCTATAGAAATAAAATTTTGACAATATTTTCTATAGAAATAAAATTTTGACAAAATTTTCTATAGAAATAAAATTTTCTATAGAAATAAAATGTTAATAAAATTTTCTATAGAAATAATATATGAACAAAATTTTCTACAGAAATAAAATGTTGACAATTTTTTCTATAGCAATAAAATTTTGACAACATTTTCTATAGAAATAAAATTTCGACAAAATTCTTAATAGAAATAATATTTTGACAAAATTTTCAATAGAAATAAAATTTTAGCAATATAAATAAAATTTTGACATAAGTTTCTATAGAAATAAAATTTTAATAAAATTTTCTATAGAAATAAAATTTTAACAAAATTTTCTAGAGAAATAAAATTTTGACAAAATTTTCTATAGAAATAAAATTTTGACAAAATTTTCTAGAGAAATAAAATTTTGACAAAATTTTCTCTATAAATAAAATTTTGACAAAATTTACTATAGAAATAAAATTTTGAAAAAAATTTCTATAGAAACAAACTGTTGACAAAATTTTCTATAGAAATAAAATTTTAGCAATATTTTCTATATAAATAAAATTTTGACATAATTTTCTATAGAAATAAAATTTTAATAAAATTTTCTATAGAAATAAAATGTTGACAACATTTTCTATAGAAATAAAATTTTGACAACATTTTCTATAGAAATAAAATTTTGACGAAATTTTCAATAGAAATAAAATTTTGACAAAATTATTTATAGAAAAAAATTTTGACAAAATTCTATATAGAAATAAAATTTTGACGAAATTTTCTATAGAAATAAAATTTTGACAAAATTTTCTATAGAAATAAAATTTAGACAAAATTTTCTATAGAAATAAAATTTTTACAAAATTTTCTAATGAAATAAAATAAAATAAACTGTTGACAAAATTTTCTATAAAAATAAAATTTTGACAAAATTTTCTATAGAAATAAAATTTTGACAAAATTTTCTATAGAAATAAAATTTTGACAAAATTTTCTAGAGAAATAAAATTTTGACAAAATTTTCTATAGAAATAAAATTTTGACAAAATTTTCTATAGAAATAAAATTTTGACAAAATTTTCTATAGAAACAAAATTTTGACAAAATTTTCTATAGAAATAAAATTTTAATAAAATTTTCTACAGAGATAAAATGTTGACAATTTTTTCTATAGAAATACAATTTTGACATTTTCTATAGGAATAAAATTTCGACAAAATTCTTAATAGAAATAATATTTTGACAAAATTTTCAATACAAATAAAATTTTGACAAAATTTTCAATAGAAATAAAATTTTGACCAAATTATTTGTAGAAATAAAACTTTGACCAAATCATTTGTAGAAATAAAATTTTAACACAATTCTCTATAGAAATAAAATTTTAATAAAAATTTCTATAGAAATAAAATGTTCACAGAAATAAAATGTTGACAAAATTTTCTATATAAATAAAATTTTGAGAACATTTTCTATAGAAATAAAATTTTAACAAACTTTTCTCTAGAACCAAAATGTTGACAAAATTTTCTAAAGAAATAAAATTTTGACAAAATTTTCTATAGAAATGACATTTTGACAAAATTTACTATTGAAACAACATTTTTATAAATGGTCTATAGAAATAACATTTTGACAAATTTTTCTATAGAAATAAATTTTTGACAACTTTTTCTGTAGAAATAAAATGTTAGGTTAGGTTAGGTTAGGTTAAAGTGGCAGCCCGATTAAGATTCAGGCTCACTTAGACTATTCAGTCCATTGTGATACCACATTAACTAAAAGTACCTATTACATATGGGCACTTCTAGTTTTAACCGCTGAACCTTCTTGATTATTTTTCTTTGTTGAACCAACCAGATTGTTCCAAAAACAGTAGCAGACTGCTTAAGTTAACGTTTTCCAGATCCGCCAGTAATCTGAAGCTATATGCTCCTAAAAGTTGCTTGCGCTTTACACAAAATGCAGGACACTCACACAAGAGGTGTTTAATTGATTCTTTTTCCTCTGCATCATGACAGCTCATACAATAGTCATTATACTTCGCGCCAATAGTTTTTGCAAAATCGCCTATCAGGCAGCGACCCGTTATAGCAGATATCAGGAGTGATATCTGACGTCTCGAGAACATTAGCATATCTAGTGTGCGGTTTAAGTTGAAATGGGGCCATATTTGCTTGGTGTCGTTACAACCCTTGCAATTCTCCCATCGAACATTTGCCATCATAACAGCCTTCTCACGCAGCATGAGCTTGCAGGTAGCTAGGGGCATACCAACAAATTCTAGTTCCCCTGGAATATGTAAGGTAGTCCCTAGCCTTGCCAACTCATCCGCTTCGCAGTTCCCCGGTATGTTCCTATGGCCAGGCACCCATATTAGGTGAATATTGTACTGCTCAGCCATCTCATTGAGAGATTTGCGGCAGTCGATGGCCGTTTTCGAGTTGAGGAACACAGAGTCCAAGGATTTTATTGCAGGTTGACTGTCTGAGTATATATTAATGCCCACATTTTTTGGAACATTACTTCTCAGCCAATTCGCCACCTCTCTTATTGCTAATATTTCAGCCTGAAAAACACTACAGTGATTAGGTAATCTTTTCGCTATTCGAAGTTCCAGATCATTAGAATATACTCCGAACCCCACTTGTCCATCCAATTTGGAGCCATCAGTGTAGAAATCTATATATTCTTTATTCCCCGGGGTCTGTGTGCACCACGCCTCACTGTTGGGGATTAGAGTCTCAAACTTTTTGTCGAAAAGTGGACTCGCCAAAGTGTAATCCACTACGTTAGGCACATCTGGCATTGTTTTGAGGACAGAACTGTGACCGTAACCTTTTTCCGACCACAGCGATAGTTCGCGCAACCGCACAGCCGTTGTTGCAGCTGACTGTTTGGCCAAAATGTCTAAAGGCAATAGATGCAGCACGACATTAAGGGAATTTGTTCCTGTCTTGCTGAATGCGCCTGAAATACACAAACACGCCATACGCTGAACTTTATCTAAACAAGTCGGTTTCTGAAGTGCCGGCCACCAGACTACAACACCATATAGCATTATAGGTCTAACCACTGCCGTGTATAGCCAATGCACAATTTTTGGTTTCAGTCCCCACTTTTTTCCTATTGCCTTTTTGCACGAGTACAAAGCTACAGTTGCCTTTCTCGCCCTTTCTTCAATATTAAGCTTAAAGTTCAGCTTCCTGTCCAAAATAACGCCAAGGTATTTTGCACATTCACCAAAGGGAATTTCAATACCCCCTAAGGAAATAGGCCTAACCGTGGGAGTTTTGCGATCGTTGCAGTACATGACTAATTCTGTCTTTGCAGGATTTACCCCAAGACCATTGTCTTTCGCCCATTTCTCAGTCATCCGGAGGGCCCTCTGAATAATATCTCTGATTGTGGATGGGAATTTTCCCCTGACTGCCAGAGCCACATCATCTGCGTATGCCACCACTTTTATCCTTTCTTTTTCTAGAGTAACCAGAAGGCTATTTATAGCAACATTCCAAAGAAGAGGTGATAGGACTCCTCCTTGGGGAGTGCCTCTGTTCACATACCTTTGTATGTTTGCTTGTCCTAGTGTGGCTGAAATACGTCTCTTCATTAGCAGTTCGTCTAACAGCCTGAGTATACATGGATCAACATTCAGAGTTGTCAGTCCATTTAATATCGAGCTCGGATGGACATTATTGAACGCCCCTTCGATGTCTAGAAACGCCACGATTGTGTATTCTTTGACAGATAGTGAGCTTTCAATAAAGCTGACTAGTTCATGTAGTGCGGTCTCAGTAGACCTGCCCTTCGAGTATGCATGCTGTCGTTTCGAGAACAAACTTGAATCGATGCTAGTTCTAAGATAAATATCTATCATCCTCTCCAGAGTCTTAAGTAGGAATGAGGATAAGCTGATTGGTCGGAAATCCTTCGCCCTCGAGTGAGAGGCTTTTCCCGCTTTAGGTATGAAAACGACTTTTGTTTCCCTCCACTTTCCTGGGATATATGATAAGTTGATACATCCTTTATATATCACCGACAACCAGGGGATAATTTTGTCAGTTACAGCTTGTAACTCCGCCGGAGTAATTCCATCAGGTCCAGGGGATTTGAATGGTCCAAAGCTATTTAGCGCCCATCTTATTCTAGTTTCCGATACAATTTCCTCGACAGGAAACGACCGCTGAGCAACTGTGGCACCGCCAGTACATGGTTCAACCGTCTGATTTCCAGGAAAATGTGTGTCCAATAGTACCTCCAGCGTCTCCTTACTGGACGTTGTCCAATTGCCCTCCGATGTTTTAATGAAACCTGGAGCGGAGTTGGTGGATGCTAGAACCTTCCGTAGTCTGGAAGCCTCGGACGTATTCTCAATACTGCTGCAGTAAGCATTCCAAGAGTTATGCTGAGCCTTTCTCAGTTCTCGCTTGTATCCTCTCAGATTCTTCTTGTAAGCGTCCCAGTCCTCAGGGGCTCTGGTGGACTTTGCCTTGTTAAAGAGCTTCCTGCAGGATTTCCTCATATTACTTAATTCCGTAGACCACCATGGTGGTCGATGTTTCCCCCTTGGCTTTCCTCTAGGGCATGCAGCTTTCAGTGAGATGTTGAAGGCCTTAGTAATCCGCTCCACTGCGTGTTCGATATCTTGCACATTTCTCATATTTGTCTCTGTTATTTCCGGTATCATCATATTGAACGATTCCCTATACCTATTCCAGTCAGCTTTCCTAACATTTGGCGGAAATATGATCTTGGTGATATGAACATCAAATTTGAAACTGATGTAGCGATGATCTGAGAAGCTGTGTTCACTTAAAACCTGCCACTCAGATATCATTTCATTTAGTTCTTGCGAGGCCAAGGTGATGTCCAAAACCTCTTGCCTGTTTTTAGTGACAAAGGTTGGGACATCTCCCTTGTTGCAAACTACCAGATTAGTACGCAAAATAAACTCTATTAGCGACTCTCCCCTTGCATTAGTATCACTACTTCCCCATATACTATGATGTGCATTCGCATCGCATCCCATAATGAGTTTCGCCTTTGTTTTCAGTGACTCCTCCACTAAGGTCTTAACGGCATATGGAGGCATCTCCCTGTCATGTCCCATGTAGACCGAAGATACCCAATATTTGCATTTGGCTATTTCTAAACTTGCAACGACAGTGTCTGTATTGCACATTGAGGGAAGCAGAAACAAATTGAGCTCGTTTTTAGCAATTATACAGGCTCGATTTACATCATTACCAGTATACTGCAATAGTTTGAACCCCGGAGTACTTAATTCACATATTTTGTTTTTGTAAACATATGGTTCTTGAATAAGAACTATATCTATGTCCCCTTTCATCAGGAGAACTTTTAAGGCAGCACATGCAGCCTTACAATGATGAAGATTTATCTGGAGGATCCGTAGGACCATCGAGATTTTCAACAACCGTCACATCAGCCGCTTCGATCGAGTCATCAAGAATGTCCTCTTCAGAGATATCGGTGACTCTCGCAATAACCATAGGTTCGACTTTGGTGAGTTCTGAGGCAATAGAAGCCTCCTCACGCATACGGTATCTATCCATGTCTTCAACTTTGGTATCTCCCTCGACTTCGCAAGAGGATCCGCTTACTTCTGATTCAGACAGAGGCTTGTCCATTTCTGAATCCTTTAGCTGATCGTTTTTATACACCTTCATTTGGATATAATGAAAGCCATAACATACACGGCCCTGGGACTTTGCCAGATGTGGCAAAGACTGAGTGTTCAATATAAACACTGCATGCCGTCTTGGTCCATCCACTTCATCCAAACGGCCAACCTTCCAATCAGCTGTTGGAAGATCTGGATTGCATCGTTTCAGTCTATTTAAAATAGATTCAGGGTCAGAAGGGTTTGCAGGTATCCAGGCATGTGCTCTAGGTCTAGCCGGTATGTCTTTCTTCTCGACTAACTCTAGAGCAGCTCCTTCCCAAACTTCACCAATTAGTATCAGAGCAGCTTTAAAACATTCTATAGACCTCTGGTCCTCAAATGCGACTAGCTTAAATCGTCCTTGATACCAACCAGCCTCTTGGTGTCGAGGATCTGGGCCGGGAAACTTTTCCAGTACCTGTGAGTAGACGACAGATAGAGCATTCTCAATTTCCCCCCATTTTTGCTTTGGAACCATACCGTCCAATGCTCCTTTATTAATGATAGCCATCACAAGGCTATCTTTAGCAACTGAGGCAAACGATCTTTGATCCCTTTTGGAGGATGGCAGCTCATCCGGCGATCGTTCCCTTTTTCCAGTCTCAAGAATTCCTTGAGCCCATTTTAAGGAATCGCTTTGTTTAGCCGACAACGTGCTTGGGTCGACTGATCCTAACTTCTTTAGGATAAACAAAGCATTTCTGCGTTCCTTGAATCTCTTTCGTGAGGGATTACCTCCTTTTGATGTCGTTACCTTAGAAAAAGTTCGACTTGTCAGTGTGTCGCCACCTGTCGACCCGTCTACAGGTCGACTAATTGGGCCTAACTCTTGGTCATTGCCCAGATTTATAACTCCAGTCGATACCCGTCCACTGGGCCCTGAAGTTAGCAACCCAGTGGATGACTTGGAATTTCGCTGCATGGTGGCTTAATATCCCACCACACTTGAAATTCGTAGTAGGTACCTATTACTATGAGTTTATCCGCTATTGAAAAAACACGTCCGTTCCGTTCGACGGTTGAATAGGAAATAAAATGTTAACAAAATTTTCTATAGAAATAACATTTTGACAAAATTTTCTATAGAAATTACATTTTGCCGAAATTTTCTGTAGAAATAAAATTTTAACAACATAAAACTCTTATTAGAAGAGAGCTTGTTTAGTATGCTTTCATGTATCTTTTTTTTACAGGGTGGCCTATATGTATTGCAACCAACAGATTGTTATCATTTCTAAACCGATCATCTGACGAAAACACGGTAACAATACCAGAAATTATCCGAAAAGTGAAGGCCACATTTAATCGAAATTCATGCAGCACTGGTAGAAAATTTGCTTATAAGTTCAACATACCGCGAGATCGGATGCAACATACATAAAAAAAATTCCATTAAAAACAAATAAAAAAGATTGGAGACTATCGTTGCTTCGTTTGTCATAAATTAGGATTTATAAACAAAATAATTTTCAATCAACAACGTCAATTAAAAAAAAGTAATTGATCCAAATAAAAATTTAATTGATACGATTAATTTTCATGTTTTTCATCAAAATTTTTTCAGAATTCAATTAAAATTGTAATAAGAAAAATTTTGGTGATATTTTTTGAGTATTGATGCGCCTTCCGCCATTTTTTATTGGGAATTAAGCTCTGGATCTTATGGTATCCATGCAATTTTGTGTTCATTATTCTCATTATGATTTTTTTGTTTATTTATTTAAAGTTGTTCGGCTTATTGTGAACGACCTTGTCTTGTACATATTCCATGATATTTTTCAATAACTTCTTGACATGATCTCGTTTTGAAATTTCGTTCAATCACTTGAGCATATGAAATGAGATAACCATCTTACTTTGCTATGGTGGACATATTGTCACTTCGCCACAAGCGATCAAATTCAATTATATTAAAATTTTTTAGTGTTGTTTTTTTTTATGAATGTCTCTGAGGAAAAATATTTTGCGTTTTAAATTTGTTCACCATGCCTCCTAACACAGTGACACTGTGTTTTTTGCTGCTTGTTGTGAACACAAACACACAAAAAAATGTGAATAAATTTAAGCAAATTCTTGATAGTCTATGGGGAGCTTTTGTTATCTGCTCAATTGATTCCACCTTCAAATGTAATTTAGAATAGCAGCAACTGGAATTTATTAAAAATTATTTGCAAAAAAAAAAAAAAAACACATATGCAAATTCCATCGAAATAGATGGAATTTTGAGGTGAAGAAATTTTGCAAAATTTTCCAAATAAAACAATTTGGAAAAGTGGACTATCCATGTAGATAGTCTTGGACAGGAAGCAGTTTCTTTATGACAATTTTCATTAATAGTACGAAAATTCATTACAATAATGAACAATTTCATTGTATTTATGAAATTGTTTCGTTGTAATATTACGAAGCGTTTTTTCGTCAGTGCCATGCAAACTTATTTATGGTAACATTTTTTTCTGTGTAAAATCCAACTAACCTTAAACCCTACTCCTTTTCATTTACCATTATTTATTGTTGATGGTATTAAATTGTGATCTTTCATGCAAAATACATTTCTTTCAATTTTTGTTAAATGAATATCTCACGATCTTCTTCGTCATACTATGGTAAACAACTCTTATGGCCATTTTGTTCCTAGCACTTCAATTATTCATTATCATTTTCATCATTCCATTAAATAAAGATTTATATCTTTTTCGTGACTATTAATAATGGCAAAGGAATGTTTTTTTTTTTGGGTGTGCTCTACAAAAAGCAAAAATTGTTTGATTTAATAATTATGAATTTCATATTTTCCCATTTTTTTTGCACAGAGATTCTTATCTTTGCGTCATATGTGTGGTATTCATTATTTTCTTACTGTTTTTTTTTTTTTATAAAATGCCTATAATGATTCTATAAATATTTATTTTTTCCATTTGGTTTAAGTTTTTTTTTGTTGTTGTTAATTTATAAGCAAATTTATTCGTTCATCCGCTCGATTATATCGAAAGAATTGAGGAGCAAATGCAAAGAATGCTGAGTAGAGATACAAACATGGATTTGCCGACAATTTATAGTAAATTACTTCAGAATCCGTTTTTCTCCATAAAAAAATTGTTCGACATTTTAAAGAAATGTTTTGTATTTCCAATATTTCTATAGAGAAAAGCTTGCAGCAACTTTTCTATAGAAAAAAGTTTGCACAAAATTTTCCTACACTGAAAGAAGAGTTTTCTTTTCTGAGGAATGAAGTTTTAGACAAGCAAAGTTTTCTTTTGACGCTAAATAATTTTCTTTCAAGGCAAATAAAAAGAATTAGAGACAATAGTTGAATCGCATATCATAAATTTGGGTTTGTTTGGTCTAAAAGAAAATACTTTTTAAGAAAGGGGAATTTCGTTTGTCCAAAATTTCGTTCCTAAGGAAAGCATTTTTTCTTTGGGTGTATAGAGAAAAGTTTGCAGCGAGTTTTCTTTGGAGGATAGTTTTCACAGAAATTTCTTTAGAGAAAACTTGAACCAAATTTGTTTATAAAGAGAAAAGTTTGCAGCAATTTTTCTATGGAAAAAACATTGCAACTACTTTTCTATAGAGAAGAATTGGACCAAATCATTTTTATAGAGAAAAGTTTGCAGCGACTTTTCTATGGAGAAAATTTTGCAGCGACTTTTCTATGGAAAAAAGTTGGACCAATTTTTTTTATATAGAGAAAAGTTTGCAGCAATTTTTCTATGGAGAAAAGATTGCAGCTACTTTTCTATAGAGAAGAGTTCAACCAAATAATTTTTATAGAGAAAAGTTTGCTGCATTTTTTCTATGGAGAAAAGTTTGCAGCGACTTTTCTATGGAAAAAGTTGGACCAAATGTTTTTTTTTTATATAGAGAAAAGTTTGCAACAATTTTTCTATGGTGAAAAGATTGCAGCTACTTTTCTATGGAGAATGGTTTGCAGCGACTTTTCTATGGAAAAAAGTTGGACCAATTTTTTTTATATAGAGAAATGTTTGCAGCAATTTTTCTATCGAGAAAAGATTGCAGCTACTTTTCTATAGAGAAGAGTTCAACCAAATAATTTTTATAGAGAAAAGTTTGCTGCATTTTTTCTATGGAGAAAAGTTTGCAGCGACTTTTCTATGGAAAAAAGTTGGACCAAATGTTTTTTTTTATATAGAGAAAAGTTTGCAAAAATTTTTCTATGGAGAAAAGATTGCAGCTACTTTTCTATAGAGAAAAGTTGCAACAAATTGTTTTGTATAGAAAAAAGTTTGCATAAAATATTGCAGCATCTCTTCTATGGAGAAAAGTTTGCAGCAACTTTCCTTTAGAGAAAAGTTGGATCAAATTTTTTATATATGGAGAAAGATTGCAGCAACTTTTCTATGAAGAAAAGTTTGCAGCAACTTTCCTTTAGAGAAAAGTTGGACCAAATTTTTTTTTCTAGAGAAAAGTTTGCAACAACTTTTCTATAGAGAAAAGTTGGACCAAATCATTTTGTATAAAGAAAAGATTACAGCAATTTTTCTATGGAGAAAAGATTGCAACAATTTTTCTATGGAGAAAAGTCTCCAACAACTTTTCTATAGAGAAAAGTTGGACCAAATCTTTTTGTATAGAGAAAAGATTGCAGAAATTTTTTTTATGGAGACAAATTTGCAGCAATTTTTAGTATGGCGAAAAGTTTCCAGCAATTTTTCTATGGCGAAAAGTTTGCAGCAATTTTTCTATGGAGAAAAGTTAGCTGCAACTTTTATAACTAAAGTGAAAAGTTGGACCAAATATTTTATATAGAGAAAAGTTTGCACCAATTTTTCTATGGAGAAAAGATGGACCAAATTTTTTATATAAAGAAAAGACTGCAGCAATTTTTCTCTACACTAAAAAAAATATTGACCTAATATGGAAGATTATGCAACTTAAATTGTAGGACTCGAAATTTTCGCAATGCTAAGGACAAAATTCTTTAAAATAATGACATTTTAATTAAAAGAAAGTTTATAATCCTTGCTTCAAAAAATTTTTTCATTAAATTTAGGACACAAATCTTGAAATTTGCGTCCCTCTGTTGAAGTTGTAGATCTTTTAAGTAAGCCAAATGTTCCTTAAAATAAAGAAAAACATTTTTTATTTAAATAAATCGTCTTTAACTCAACTGACATATTGAATTTTTAAATTAAAGATAAAAATGCTTCAAATATAGGCTAAGACTTATTTTAAGGTTTAACATTTTTTTAGCATTAAGAAAACAGGTTTTACTTTGAAATACTTGTCATAATTTGGATTTTAAAACTGGAATTTGTTTGTACATGAATACCTTTATTAATATATCGCAAACAGAGAATAAAAATTCGATGAATGAGATTTGTATCCAATTTTAATTTTATCGATCCTATATTTAAAGCCAGGGATGTTCCTAAAAAATGTCTTTATTTTAAAGAAGCCGCATCTTTGGCTCAGAATCAATACCAAAATCCTTAAAGGAAGGTCAAAATCTTTGGATCCAAGTAAACTTTTTTTTGAGTGTAGAGAAAGGTTGGACCAAATGTTTTTGTATAGAGAAACGTTTGCAGCAATTTTTCTATGGAGGAAAGTTTGTGGCAATTTTTGTATGGAGAAATGTTTGCAGTAATTTTTGTATGGAGAAAAGTTTGCAGCAATTTTTCTTTGGAGAAAAGTTTGCAAAAATTTTTCTATGGAGAAAAGTTGGCAGGAATTGTTCTATGGAGAAAAGTTGGACCAAATTTTTTTTTATATAAAGTTTGCAGCAATTTTTATATGAATTTGCAGCAACTTTTCAATGAAAAAAGTTGGACCAATGTTTTTATTGCGTCCCTCGGTTAAAGTCCCATGTCTTGGAATGAAGGCAAATTTTCCTTAAAATAAAGAAACACATTTTTTGTTTAAAGAAATTGTCCTTAAATTAAATTTTTAAATCTAAAATAAAAACGCTTCAAATATAGGCTAAGACTTTTTTTGAGGATTTAGCATCTTTGTTTTAAAGTTGTTTTTTTTTTTTTTGACATTAAGAAACAATTTTTTTACTTTGAAGTGTCCGTTATAATTTGGATTTTTAAATAAGCATTTGTTTGTACGTGAATACACTGAAAAAAATATTGTCGTGAGGTCAAAGATTTCATGTCTTTAAAATACGAATGCAAATTTTGTTTAGCATAGAAGACACATTTCTCTAACATAAAGTTTTTTTCCTTTTCCAAAAGTCGATAAAATTTTCAATGAAGTCGTATTATCCTTATAATTAAGTGATTTCACTTAAAAATAGGTATCATAACATGAAAGAAAAAATGTTTGGGCTAAGGTCAACTTGACTTTAATAATTCAGAAAAAATCTTTAAATTTAATGAAATTGTCTTTAAATTTGTTGTCTTTTTGCATCTTGACTACAAAGCAAAAAATCGTTCAAATATAGGACATGTTTTCCAACACTTTATTTTAAAGACGTGTTTTATTTGAAACATAGCATAATTTCTACTGGAAGTCGAGTCTTAATTTGGAAAATAAAGTTGTCATTAAATCGTTTTTAAAGGACTTTGATAGCATATGCAGAAAATAAGCTGAAAAAGCAAAAAATTAAAATTTGCTTCCTAGAAGCAAGTACACAAAACCCAAATTTAAAAGAGAATTGTGTCTTAAAAGTATCCTTACTTGTATTCTCCGCATTTTTGGTTCGGAATCAATACCAACATTTTTAAAGTAAAGACAAAATCTTTGGAACCGGGCATGTTTTTTTTGTTTTGAGTGTAGCCGCGAAATAGAATGAAAATTCGATAAATGTGATATTTATTGTAGTTTTAATTTTATTCATCCTAGATTTACAGCCAGATAGGTCGCCAAAAAATGTCTTTATTTTAAAGAAACCGAATCTTTGGCTCTGTATCAATACCAAAATCCTTAAGGGAAAGTCAAAGTCTTTGGACCCAAGTATACTTGGTTTTTGCATTTTACACTTTTCAGGTCCGCAAGTAATCTGAAGCTATTGCTCTAAAGGCTGTTGGTAACTCACGCAGTGGCCATTATACTTCACGCCAATAGTTTTTGCAAACTCGCCATCCTCAGACACCGAACCGTTATTACAGATATCAGGAGAGATATCTGACGTCTTGCAAACACAACAATATCTAATGTGCCGTTTTAAGTTTAAATAAGGTCATATTTGATTGGTGTCATTGCAGCCCTTGCAATTCTCTCATCGGACATTTGCCACTATAACAAACTTGTCACGCAGTATGAGTTTGCATCTAGCCCGAGGCATACCAAGAGATTCTAGTTCACTTGGAATATGTAAAGTACATAGTTTTTGCGACAATTAAATGATGTAACTAAGCGTCAAATGACTGCGGTGAACATTTTTTGTGCGTGCTTTTAATAGCAATGTTTAAATTAAAAATTTTTTTTTCGGTGTACGAAAATAAATTTTAGTTATATTAACGATAATTTTAAGGGTTTAAGAATTATTTAAATTTTTTCTTAAGAAGAGTTTAAGAAATGTACATCTATATCTTCATTAGGTAGACGACCAGTATGTAACAAATTTTGTAGGCTTAAACCAAATCAAATCAAATTTGCAAATGTCAATATACTCATAAAAAAATCGAAAACGAAAGTTTTTTTTTGTTTTAGTTTTATGAGCTATTAAATGATGTCTTTAACTTTCGTTTAAATTTTGAATGAATAAAAAACGTTGTTGTTGTTGTTGTTTTAAATAAATACTTGCATATGTATAATATACAAAACATTTCTGTTTATATATGAATTTCACGTATCCATAATAAAATCCATCCCTCGGCTAGTTGTCATTGTCCACACACACACAATTCACGGTCAGAAGATGAAGACAAAAAATATGTTATGGCATTTATGTTTTCTACATAAAAAACGAAACAGAAAAAAATACAAATAAAAAGCAGCAATAAAGGTTTTGAATATGCCATGTTTAGCGAAAGTTTTTCCTCTTCATTTCTACAGCATAATATCATCGTATGTGCAATATTTTCGTTTGTTGAAATTGAAATTTGTAGTATTTTTTTGTCTGATTTGTAATTGAAACTCTTTAACGTTTGATGATGGTATAAGGAAGAACTTTTAGAAAAAATTACAAAAAAAAAGTAGTTATGCTATTTAGCAACGGATACTAGATGCAGGACATAACATTTTTTTTAATGTCCACCGTGCCAAAGATAATCTACCGAAATAGAAAAATTTGCCAGCAATTTATTTCTATAGTAATTTTTGACAAAATTTTATTTCTTAGAAAATTTTGTCAAAATTTTATTTCTATAGAAAATTTTGTCAATATTTTATTTCTATAGAAAATAGGGTCAAAATTTTATTTCCATAGAAAATTTTTCCAAAATTTTATTTCTATAGAAAATTTTGTCAAAATTTTATTTCCATAGAAAAACTTGTCTAAATTTTATTTCTATTGAAAATTTTGTCAAAATTTTGTTAAAATTTTATTTCTATAGAAAATTTTATTTCTACAGAAAATTTTGTCAACATTTTATTTCTATAGAAAATTTTGTAAAAATTTTATTTCTATAAAAATTTTTGCCCAAAATTTTGTTTCTATAGAAAATTTTGTCAAAATTTTATTTCTATAGAAAATTTTGTCAAAATTTTTTTTCCATGGAAAATTTTGTCAAAATTTTATTTCTATAGAAAATTCTGTTAAAATTTTATTTCTATAGAAAATTTTGTCAAAATTTTATTTCCATAGAAAAATTTGTCAAAATTTTGTTAAAATTTTATTTCTACAGAAAATTTTGTAAAAATTTTATTTCTACAGAAAATTTTGTCAACATTTTATTTCTATAGAAAATTTTGTCAAAATTTTATTTATTTATTTCTATAGAAAATTTTATTTCTATCGAAATTTTTGTCAAAATTTTTTTCTACAGAAAATGTTGTCAAAATTTTATTTATATAAAAATTTTTGTCCAAAATTTTATTTCCATAGAAAAATTTGTCAAAATTTTATTTCTGTAGAAAATTTTGTTATTTCTATAGAAAAATATTTTATTTCTATAGAAAGCTTTGTCAAAATTTTATTTCTATAGAAAATTTTGTCAAAATTTTATTGCTATAAAAAATTTTGTCAAAATTTTATTTCTATAAAAAATGTCAAAATTTTATTTCTATAGAAATTTTTATTAAAAGTTTATTTCTATAGAATGTTTGGCAAAATTTTATTTCTATAGAAAATTTTGTTAAAATTTAATTCTATAGAAAATTTTGTCAAAATTTTATTTCTATAGAAAATTTTGTTAAAATTTTATTTCCATGGAAAATTTTGTCAAAATTTTATTTCTATAGAAAATTTTGTCAATATTTTATTTCTATAGAAAATATGGTCAAAATTTTATTTCTATAGAAAATTTTCTCAAAAATTTTATTTCTATAGAAGATGTTGCCAAAATTTTATTTCTATATAAAATTTTATCAAAATTTTATTTCTATAGAAAATTTTCTCAAAAATTTTATTTCTATAGAAAATTTTGTCAAAATTTTATTTCCATAGAAAAGTTTGTCAACATTTTATTTCTATAGAAAATTTTTCCAAAAATTTATTTCTATTGAAAATTTTGTCAAAATTTTATTTCTATAGAAAATTTTATCAAAATTTTATTTCCATAGACAAATTTGTCAAAATTTTATTTCTATAGAATATTTTGTCAGAATTTTATTTCTATAGAAAATTTTGTCAAAATTTTATTTCTATACAAAATTTTGTTAAAATTTTATTTCTATAGAAAATTAATATTTCTATAGAACATTTTTTCAATATTTTATTTCTATAGAAAATATGGTCAAAATTTTATTTCTATTGAAAATTTTGTCAAAATTTTGTCAAAATGTTTGTCAAATAAATTTGACAAACATTCTTTTCCTCTGTTGGTTAAGCTACTCTTGTAGTTTAGTCAATGTATGGTTTTAAGCTGAAATAAAAAACAACAACAAAATTTTATTTCTATAGAAAATTTTGTCAAAATTTTATTTCCATAGAAAAATTTGTCAAAATTTTATTTCTATGGAAAATTTTGTCAACATTTTGTTAAAATTTTATTTCTATAAAAAATTTTGTTAAAATTTTATTTCTATAGAAAATTTTGTTAAAATTGTATTTCTATAGAAAATTTAGTGAAAATTTTATTTCTATAGAAAATTTTGTCAATATTTTATTTCTATAGAAAATATTGTCAAAATTTTATTTCTATAGAAAATTTTTCCAAAATTTTATTTCTGTAGAAAATTTTGTTAAAATTTTATTTCTATAGAAAATATGGTCAAAATTCTATTTCCATAGAAAATTTTTCCAAAATTTTATTTCTATAGAAAATTTTGTTAAAATTTTATTTCTATAGAAAATTTTTCCAAAATTTTATTTCTATAGAAAATTTTGTCAAAATTTTATTTCTATAGAAAATTTTAACAAAATTTTGTATCTATAGAAAATTTTGTCAAAATTTTATTTCTATAGAAAATTTTGTCAATATTTTATTTCTATAGAAAATTTTGTCACAATTTTATTTCTATAGAAAATTTTGTCCAAATTTGATTTCTATAAAAAATTTTGTCAAAATTTTATTTCTATAGAAAATTTTGTCAGAACTTTATTTCTGTAGAAAATTTTGTTAAAATTTTATTTCTGTAGAAAATATGGTCAAAATTTTCTTTCCATAGAAAAATTATCCAAAATTTTATTTCTATAGAAAATTTTGTCAAAATTTTGTTAAAATTTTATTTCTATAGAAAATTTTGTCAAAATTGTATTTCTATATAAAATGTCAAAATTTTATTTGTATAGAAAATTTTGTCAAAATTTTATTTCTATTTTCTATAGAAAATAGAAATAAAATTTAAATCTATAAAATTTTTTGCCCAAAATTTTATTTCTATAAAAATTTTGCCAAAATTTTATTTCTGTAGAAAGTTTTGTCAAAATTTTATTTCTATAGAAATTTTTATTAAAATTTTATTTCTATAGAAAGTTTTGTCAAAATTTTATTTTTATAGAACATTTTATCAAAAGTTTATTGCTATAGAAAATTTTGTTAAAATTTTATTTCCATGGAAAATTTTGTCAAAATTTTATTTCTATAGAAAATTTTGTCAATATTTTATTTCTATAGAAAATATTGTCAAAATTTTATTTCTATAGAAAATTTTGTCAAAATTTTATTTCTATAAAAATTTTGTCAAAATTTTATTTCTATAGAAAATTTTGTCAAAATTTTATTTCTATAGAAATTTTTATTAAAATTTTATTTCTTTTGTCAAAATTTTATTTTTATAGAACATTTTATCAAAAGTTTATTGCTATAGAAAATTTTGTTAAAATTTTATTTCCATGGAAAATTTTGTCAAAATTTTATTTCTATAGAAAATATGGTCAAAATTCTATTTCCATAGAAAATTTTTCGAAAATTTTATTTCTATAGAAAATTTTGTCAAAATTTTATTTCTATAGAAAATTTTGTCAGAATTTTATTTCTATAGAAAATTTTGTCAACATTTTATTTCTATAGAAAATTTTGCTAAAATTTTATTTCTATAGAAAATTTTGTCAAAATTTTATTTCTATAGAAAATATGGTCAAAATTTTATTTCCATAGAAAATTTTGTCAAAATTTTATTTCCATAGAAAATTTTGTCAAAATTTTATTTCCATAGAAAAATTTGTCAAAATTTTATTTCTATAGAAAATTTTGTCAAAATATTGTTAAAATTTTATTTCTATAAAAAATTTTGTTAACATTTTATTTCTATAGAAAATTTTGTTAAAATTTTATTTCCATGGCAAATTTTGTCAAAATTTTATTTCTATAGAAAATGTCAATATTTTATTTCTATAGAAAATATTGTCAAAATTTTATTAATATAGAAAATTTTTCCAAAATTTGATTTCTGTAGAAAATTTTGTTAAAATTTTATTTCTATAGAAAATATGGTCAAAATTCTATTTCCATACAAAATTTTTCCAAAATTTTATTTCTATAGAAAATTTTGTCAAAATTTTATTTCTATAGAAAATTTTGTCAGAATTTCATTTCTATAGAAAATTTTGTCAACATTTTATTTCTATAGAAAATTTGGTTAAAATTTTATTTCTATAGAAAATGTCAAAATTTTATTTCTATAGAAAATTTTGTCAAATTTTATTTCTATAGAAAATTTTAACAAAATTTCGTGTCTATAGAAAATTTTGTCAAAATTTTATTTCTATAGAAAATTTTGTCAAAATTTTATTTCTATAGAAAATTTTGTCAAAATTTTATTTCCATAGAAAAATTTGTCAAAATTTTATTTCTATAGAAAATTTTGTCAAAATTTTGTTAAAATTTTATTTCTATAGAAAATTTTGTTAAAATTTTATTTCTATAGAAAATTTAGTGAAAATTTGATTTCTATAGAGAATTTAGTCAAAATTTTATTTCTATACAAAATTTTGTTAAAATTTTATTTCTATACAAAATTTTGTTAAAATTTTATTTCTATAGAAAATTTTTATTGCTATAGAAAATTTCGTCAAAATTTAGTTTCTATAGAAAATTTTTTCAAAATATTATTTCTATAGAAAATTTATTCAAAATTTTATTTCTATAGAAAATTTTGTCAAAATTTTATTTCTATGGAAAATTTTGTCAAAATTTTATTTCTATGGAAAATTTTATTTCTGTAGAAAAATTTGTAAAAAAAAAAATAAAAAATGTATAAGAGGTATATACATTTTTATATTTTTAGTTTTTTTAGTGGAAAGTGTGCAAAATCTTCCAAAACATCAAGAATTTTACCAATCTACAAAACTGTAAAAAATTTACCTACTGTGGCAACCGTGATACCGCCACGAACTCTATTGCGGGTCTGCCAATTCAAGACTTTAGAATTTCGTCCTTTAATCCTCAAACAAAGACATTCGCTCATGAATTCGATTTAATTTAATTTGGTTTTATTCACTTCATTTAATTTATTTTAATAGATATTTAAATTATACTTTTATTTTAGTTTTTAATTAATTAACTAAATTTGGTTTAATATAATTTAGTTAAATTTATATTAAATTTAAGTTAATTCATTTTTAATTAAATTTAACATCATTTTAATTTTACTTTAAATTGGATTTATTTTAAATTAATTAATTTTAATTCAAATTTAAACCATATTTTTACTTTAGTTTTAATTTAATCTAAATACAATATATTGAGTTGAATTAAATTAAATTAAATTTAGTTTAATATACAATTAAATTTAAAATTTTTTTTAAATTTATATTTAATCTTAAATTCGTTTAATATTATTTTTTTTAAATTGAATTTAATATGATTTAATTTTAATTTACATTAGAAATTTGGATTTATTAGAATTTAATTTATTCTCCATTTATTTATATATTAAAAATTTAATAAATTTATTATAATTTTAAATTCATCTTAAATCATATATAATTAAATTTAATGAATAAATTAATATTAAATTAATTTCAATTAAAATAAATAAAAATTTGTAATTTAAATTAAAATAAAATAATATTAAATTTAATTTAAAATCATTTTAAAGCCATTTAAAATTTTAAATTTATACTAAACTAACTTTAATTCAATTTAATTAAATTTCATCTGATCTCATCGCATTTCATTTCATGTGTTATGGGGAATTGGTTACATATTACTTAAAGTTCACTTGTTACAGATTTGCTTCAAGATTATTAAATATATAATATTTTTCCTTTTTTACTAAAAGAATTCATATTTTTCCAAATATTAATTATTTTTTGTTTATTTTTTATTTCAGCTATAATCACCAGCATAGTATTATATAGTACTATGAGAAAAATGTAAGTTATTTAAAAAACATATTTTTTTTCGTTTCTTTACATAGTAAAAAGTTTAAGATCTCTATATAATGGTCCGAAACATTTCTTCAAACCTTTGCTGTTTTTTACAATAATTTTATATATTCAAAGTTTTTTGAATTCAAAGTTTTTTACCTGCCCTTAAGGATTTTGTTATTGGCAATGGCAATGAAGTTATTTTTTTTTAATAGAAACATTTACAGGAAGCTATGAAACTTTAAATCTAGGGCCAAAAAAAAATCAAATTAGTATACAGATCTCGTTAAAAAATTATAACATGTACTTCAAATTAAAAAATATATATATTTTTTTAATTTCAAAAAAAATTAAACCAAAGTTGCAAATCCGCAAAATAATTCTTAGCTTTTTTACCTTGAATGTAAAGACTAAATATTACTCTAAAGATTAACCCCCATATTCATAAAAGTTAACGTAAACTTTAAACCTACTATTACCATACAAATTCCTTCGATAAACTGTCAGTAAATTATTATGAATATGGGCATAAAACTTTAAATCAAAAAAAAAATTTTAGTTTAAGGAAAATTTGCTTGCATCAAAGCTACGCCACTTTGACAGAGGGATGCTAATTTTAAAGATTCAGTTCCTAACTTTAATATAAAGAAATTTAAAGCAAAAAATATTAACTTTCCTTTAATAAAAATATCTTTATTATAAAGAAATGTGTCTTTAATATTGTGTAGATTAGTGACGTAAAATTTAGTTTCATATTAGGTCGATATTTTTTGTCAGTGCATCAGTTAAATCATTGCAGCCTCTTAAGGCATATGCCCCAATACAACTTTATTGAAATATTTACACAAAAACGTAAGCTCTATGGATTATATGATTATTTTGACTTTTGGATCGTCACTTAACATTTTACATTACATGGCTCTTAAGAGTCATATATGGATTATTTAACACATTTTTGTTGTTATCCATAAATCGTAAGCGTCGAAGCGAACACCAACGCGGACGTATGGCTTTTGTTATAATGATAAAGTGTCACATACAAAATACTGAAGTATCATCCAAAAAGAAGCTATGAGATGTCTTTTAATTCGTTTTTGTGTGGGCCCTTTATGGTTAGCAAATGACTAAGTCCATCTTTAAAAAATTTTGCGTACATTTTTGTTATTGAATTTGGTATTTATTTTATTATCATCGCAGTAATTCATTTCCTCATATGAAATGTTTTTATGCTGTCGATACACAGCTCTGAAATTGAGATTTTTATACCCTCCACCATGGGGGTATATTAACTTTGTCATTCCGTTTGTAACACATCGAAATATTGCTCTAAGACCCCATAAAGTGTATATATTCTGGGTCGTGGTGAAATTCTGAGTAGATCTGAGCATGTCCGTCCGTCTGTTGAAATCACGCTAACTTCCGAACGAAACAAGCTATCGACTTGAAATTTGGCACAAGTAGTTGTTATTGCAAATGTGCCATATCGGTCCACTTTTACGTATAGCCCCCATATAAACAGACCCCCAAAATATGGCTTGCGAATCCTCTAAGAGAAACAAATTTCATCCGATTCGGCTGAAATTTGGTAATGGTCTCTAATAACCACGCAAAAATTGATCCACATCGGTCCATAATTATATATAGCCCCCATATAAACCGATCCCCAGATTTGGCTTGTGGAACCTCTAACAGAAGCATATTTCATCCGATCCGGCTGAAATTTGGTACATGGTGTTAGTATATGGTCTCTAACAACCATGCAAAAATTAGTTCACATCGGTCCATAATTATATACAGCCCCCATATAAACCGATCCCCCGATTTGGCTTGCAGAGCCTCTAAGAGAAACAAATTTCATCCGATCCGGCTGAAATTTGGTACATGATGTTAGTATATGGTCTCTAATGACCACGCAAAAATTGATCCACATCGGTCCATAATTATATATAGCCCCCATATAAACCGATCCCCAGATTTGGCTTGCGGAGCCTCAAAGAGCAGCCAATTTCATCAGATCCGACTGAAATTTGGTATATGATGTTAGTATATGGTATCTAACAACCATGCAAAAATTGGTCCACATCGGTCCATAATTATATATAGCCCCCATATAAACCGATGCCCAGATTTGGCTGGCGGAGCCTCAAAGAAAAGCAAATTTCATCCGATCCGCCTGAAATTTGGTACATAATGTTGGTATATGGTCTCTAACAACCATGAAAAAATTAGTCCACATCGGTCCATAATTATATATAGCCCCCATATAAAACGTTCTCCAGATTTGACCTCCGGAGCCTCTTGGAGGAGCAAAATTCATCCGATTCGGTTCAAATTTGGAACTTGGTGTTAGTATATGGCCGCTAACAACCATACCCAAATTGGTCCATATCGGTCTATAGTTATATATAGCCGACATCCAATCACACACAAATTGGTCCATATCGGTTCATAATCATGATTGCCACTCGAGCCAAAAATAATTTACCAAAATTTTATTTCTATAGAAAATTTTGTCAAAGTTTTATTTCTACAGAAAATTTTGTCAACATTTTATTTCTATAGAAAATTTTGTTAAAATTTTATTCGGTTCATAATCAAATTTTCATCATTGTCAAAATTTTATTTCTATAGAAAAATTTGTTAAAAATTTATTCGGTTCATAATCATGGTTGCCACTCGAGCCAAAAATAATCTACAAAATTTTATTTCTATAGCAAATTTTGTCAAACTTTTATTTCTATAGAAAATTTTGTCAAAATTTTATTTCTATAGAAAATTTTGTTAAAATTTTATTTCTATAGAAAAGTTTATTAAAATTTTATTTCTGTAGAAAATTTTGTCAAAAATTTCTTTCTATAGAAAATTTTGTGAATATTTTATTTCTATAGAAAATTTTGTCAAACTGAATTATATACGTATTTCATCGATCTTTTTTTGATTTAATATAACCACGTATGGACTTACATACAATTTAGAAGACGGTGTTAGGAGATTTTAAGATACCTTGCCATCGGCAAGCGTTACCGCAACTTAAGTAATTCGATTGTGGATGGCAGTGTTTAGAAGAAGTTTCTACGCAATCCATGGTGGAGGGTACATAAGCTTCGGCCTGGCCGAACTTTCGGCCGTACATACTTGTTTTTTCTAAAATTTCAAAAAGTTGAGCTATTTTTGCTTGTTTTTGTAGTTAATCCATTTTTCCATTTACATTGGTAATATTTTACTATGTGAGCTGCATATTTAATTTATGTTTTGCTAAAACTGAACTATGAATAAATTTTTATATATTTTTTTTACTTTTCATAGTATTTGTGTGTGAATAACATGAGCTTTTACAACGAATTTGTGGTCGTTTTTAATTGTGGTTGTTTTTCACAGAGTTAACAAATTGCAAAAAATAAAACCCCCCACAGGGGAAAATGTTCAACTATAATTTTATAAAGAAATGTCTCTTGTATCAAATAGAGTAGGGCGATTTAATTTTAAATGACAAAAAAGAGATTGTTAGTGTATGCACTGAAAAAAATTATGTGCAGAAGTCAAAGATTTCATGTCTTTAAAATACGAATGCAAATTTTGCTTGGCATAGAAGAGGCATTTCGCTATCATAAAGTTTTTTTTTCCTTTTCCAAAAGTCGACAAACTTTTCAATGAAGTCGTATTGTCCTTATAATTAAGGGATTTGACTTAAAAATGGGCATCATAACATGAAAGAAAAAATGTTTGTGCTAAGGTCAACTTGACTTTAATAATTCAGAAAAATTCTTTAAATTTAATGAAATTGTCTTTAAATTTATTGTCTTTTTGCATCTTTTGCAAAAAATCGTTAAAAAATAGGACATGATTTTCCACACTTTATTTTAAATACGTATTTTACTTGAAACATAACATGATTTTCCACACTTTATTTTAAAGACGTATTTTACTTGAAACATTTCTACTGGAAGTCATGTCTGAATTTGGAAAATAAAGTTGTCGTTAACGTGTTTTTAAAGGACTTTGATAGCATATGAACAAAAAAAGCCGAAAAAGCGAGCAATTAAAATTTGCTTCCTACAATCAAGTACACAAAACCCAAATTTAAAAGGGAAGTGTGTCTTAAAAGTATAGTTACTTGTATTCTCCGCTTCTTTGGCTCGGAATCAATACCAATATTTTTAAAGTAAAGCCAAAATCTTTGGAACTGGACATGCTTTTTTTCCGTGTGCTCTATAACAACCATGGAAAAATTGGTCCATATCGATCCATAATTATATATAGTCCCCATATAAATCGATGCCCAGATTTGACCTCCGGAACATCATGGAGGAGCAAAATTCATCCGATTCGATGGTAATTTGGTACATTGCGCTAGTAACAACCATGCCAAAATTGGTGCATATCGGTCTATAGTTATATATAGCCGATCCCCAATCACACAAAAATTCGTCCATATCGGTTCATAATCATGGTTGCCACTCGAACCAAAAATAATCTACAAACATTTTATTTCTATAGAAAAATTTGTCAAAATTGTATTTCTATAGAAAATTTTGTCAAAATTTTATTTCTATAGAAAATTTTGTCAAAATTTTATTTTTATAGAAAATTTTGTCAAAATACATATTATTTATATAGAAAATATTGTCAAAATTTTATTTCTATAGAAAATTTTGTCAAAATTTTATTTCCATAGAAAATTTTGTCAAAGTTTTATTTCTATAGAAAATTTTGTCAAAATTTAATTCTATAGAAAATGTCAAAATTTTATTTCTATAGAAAATTTTGTCAAAATTTTATTTCTATAGAAAATTTTGTCAAAATTTTATTTCTATAGAAAGTTTTGTCAAAATTTTATTTCTATAGAAAATTTTGTCAAAATTTTATTTCTATAGAAAATTTTTTCAAAATTTAATTCTATAGATAATGTTTTCAAAATTTTATTTCTATAGAACATTTTTTCAAAATTTAATTCTATAGAAAATGTCAAAATTTTATTTCTATAGAAAATTTTGTCAAAATTTTATTTCTATAGAAAATTTTGTCAAAATTTTATTTCCATAGAAAATTTTGTCAAAGTTTTATTTCTATAGAAAATTTTGTCAAAATTTTATTTCTATAGAAAATTTTGTCAAAATTTTATTTCTATAGCAAATATTGTCAACATTTTATTTCTATAGAAAATTTTGTCAAAATTTTATTTCCATAGAAAATTTTGTCAAAGTTTTATTTCTATAGAAAATTTTGTCAAAATTTAATTCTATAGAAAATGTCAAAATTTTATTTCTATAGAAAATTTTGTCAAAATTTTATTTCTATAGAAAGTTTTGTCAAAATTTTATTTCTATAGAAAATTTTCTCAAAATTGTATTACTATAGAAAATTTTGTCAAAATGTTATTTCCATAGAAAATTTTGTCAACATTTTATTTTTATAGAAAATTTTGTCAAAATTTTACTTTTATAGAAAATTTTGTCAAAGTATTATTTATATAGAAAATTTTATCAAAATTTTATTTCTATAGAAAATTTTGTCAACATTTTATTACTATAGAAAATTTTGTCAAAATTTTATTTCCATAGAAAATTTTGTCTAGATTTTATTTTTATACAAAATTTTGTCAAAATTTTATTTCTATAGAAAATTTTGTCAAAATATTATTTCTATAGAAAATTTTGTCAAAATTTTATTTCTATAGAAAATTTTGTCAAAATTTTATTTCTATAGAAAATTTTTTCAAAATTTAATTCTATAGAAAATGTTGTCAAAATTGTATTTCCATAGAAAATTTTGTCAACATTTTATTTTTATAGAAAATTTTGTCAAAATTTTATTTTTATAGAAAATTTTGTCAAAATTTTATTTCATAGAAAATTTTGTCAAAATTGTATTACTATAGAAAATTTTGTCAAAATGCTATTTCCATAGAAAATTTTGTCAACATTTTATTTTTATAGAACATTTTGTCAAAATTTTATTTTTATAGAAAATTTTGTCAAAATTTTATTTCCATAGAAAATTTTGTCAAAGTTTTATTTCTATAGAAAATTTTGTCAAAATTTAATTCTATAGAAAATGTTGTCAAAATTTTATTTCTATAGAAAATTTTGTCAACATTTATTTTGTCAACATTTTATTTTTATAGAAAATTTTGTCAAAATATTATTTATATAGAAAATTTTGTCAAAATTTTATTTCTATAGAAAATTTTGTCAAAATTTTATTTCCATAGAAAATTTTGTCAAAGTTTTATTTCTATAGAAAATGTTGTCAAAATTTAATTCTATAGAAAATGTTGTCAAAATTTTATTTCTATAAAAAATTTTGTCAACATTTTATTTTTATAGAAAATTTTGTCAAAATATTATTTATATAGAAAATTTTGTCAAAATTTTATTTCTATAGAATATTTTGTCAAAATTTTATTTCCATAGAAAATTTTGTCAAAATTTGATTCTATAGAAAATGTTGTCAAAATTTTATTTCTATAGAAAATTTTGTCAACATTTTATTTCTATAGAAAATTTTGTCAAAGTTTTATTTCTAGAAAATTTTGTCAAAATTTAATTCTATAGAAAATGTTGTAAAAATTTTATTTCTATAGCAAATTTTGTCAAAATTTTATTTCTATAGAAAGTTTTGTCAAAATTTTATTTCCATATTTTGATATATTTTGGAGTTCTAGAATCCGTAGTTTTTATCCATATTCCCGGAAATTAGAAATATAGACGTATCTTAGGACCATGAAGAGGTGTGTCGAAAATGGTCCGTATCGGTCCATGTTTTGGTATAGCCCCTATATAGACTGATCCCTCGATTTTACTTCTTGGGCTTCTAGAATTCGTAGTTTTCACCAATTCGTCAGAAAGTGGAATTCTAGAGGTATTTGTTTTATTTTATTTTACCTCATTTCATTTCATTTCATTTCATTTCATTTCATTTCATTTCATTTCATTTCATTTCATTTCATTTCATTTCATTTCATTTCATTTCATTTCATTTCATTTCATTTCATTTCATTTCATTTCATTTCATTTCATTTCATTTCATTTCATTTCATTTCATTTCATTTCATTTCATTTCATTTCATTTCATTTCATTTCATTTCATTTAATTTAATTTAATTTAATTTAATTTAATTTAATTTAATTTAATTTAATTTAATTTAATTTAATTTAATTTAATTTAATTTAATTTAATTTAATTTAATTTAATTTAATTTAATTTAATTTAATTTAATTTAATTTAATTTAATTTAATTTAATTTAATTTAATTTAATTTAATTTAATTTAATTTAATTTAATTTAATTTAATTTAATTTAATTTAATTTAATTTAATTTAATTTAATTTAATTTAATTTAATTTAATTTAATTTAATTTAATTTAATTTAATTTAATTTAATTTAATTTAATTTAATTTAATTTAATTTAATTTAATTTAATTTAATTTAATTTAATTTAATTTAATTTAATTTAATTTAATTTAATTTAATTTAATTTAATTTAATTTAATTTAATTTAATTTAATTTAATTTAATTTAATTTAATTTAATTTAATTTAATTTAATTTAATTTAATTTAATTTAATTTAATTTAATTTAATTTAATTTAATTTAATTTAATTTAATTTAATTTAATTTAATTTAATTTAATTTAATTTAATTTAATTTAATTTAATTTAATTTAATTTAATTTAATTTAATTTAATTTAATTTAATTTAATTTAATTTAATTTAATTTAATTTAATTTAATTTAATTTAGTTTAATTTAATTTAATTTAATTTAATTTAATTTAATTTAATTTAATTTAATTTAATTTAATTTAATTTAATTTAATTTAATTTAATTTAATGTAATTTAATTTAATTTAATTTAATTTAATTTAATTTAATTTAATTTAATTTAATTTAATTTAATTTAATTTAATTTAATTTAATTTAATTTAATTTAGTTTAATTTAATTTAATTTAATTTAATTTAATTTAATTTAATTTAATTTAATTTAATTTAATTTAATTTAATTTAATTTAATTTTATTTTATTTTATTTTATTTAATTTAATTTAATTTAATTTAATTTAATTTAATTTAATTTAATTTAATTTAATTTAATTTAATTTAATTTAATTTAATTTAACTTGGCAACACTGTTTCTAGCTTCAGCCTCAACGTCTTTGAGAAAACCAAAAAAATCCCCATACCAATAACAAAAACAAAGGTTGTTGTAGTTTGGTATGTTTCATATGTTTGGCATCTCCTCAGCTCTTTACTCACACTTTTTTTTTAATTTTTCTCTCTTCATGAACAAGTGAATATTTAACAGAGACCGATAGCAGCGACAGTGGCCGCTGTAGCAGAATTTTTTTTATTTTATTTTTGTTTTTATAGGGCCATAGACAACACTCACTGAAATCGCACATTTTAGTCATACTTTAACAACGAAACGAGAAGGCGGTAGAATTTGTAACACAAGGCGGGCTGAAAAAAATGGAAATAATACGGAAAACATTGCATTGAAACGAAGAAAATAAAAACAAACAAGAAAAAATATTGATTAAAATAAATAAAAAAAAAATATGAAAGTGAAGAAAACATGGTGAATGTCATTGTATTTTGTTTTTCATAATTTTATGAAATAAATAAATGAAATAAAAAATCGAATGTGTCGACAACGAATTTTTATCATCGGTATGTGACCAAAAAATATGAAAATAATTTTGTTTTGAATGTTACACATTCCAGTCATAAAAATGTAAAAAAATATGAAAGCTTTGAAGGAAATCTTAAAAGACATTTTAAATAAAATGTAAGAATGTTGTTTTCAATTATTTTCTTAATAATTAATTGTATATATATACATATTATATATTACCACAAATATTTAGAAAACGATCTATTTTAAAATGCCAAAACAATTTAGTTGTCTGAATAATAATAAAAATATGTAAAAAAAATATGGAATATTTTTCTTTGATTTGCTATAAGGAATCTTACTTATATTCAAAAAATAAATACAAATTTGTTGATTATTTGCAAAGTATCATTGGATTATAAGGTGTAGTTCAATATCCAATAGTGGAGAAAATTAAAGTAAAAAAATGTATGAAATTAATTAAAAAAAAAATCAATTTAAATGTGAATGTCTTAAAAACTTATTACCTCACAAATAAGAAATTTAAAAAGTAAACAAACTCAATAAATCGTACAGTGTTGTGTCAGCAAACAAAAAAAAAATAATATGGAATCATTAAATATTAAAATGATTTTTAGTTAAAAAAAAAATAATTATAATAATAAACTTTTTTTGTTGGTTTATTTGCCTAATAAGGATGTAAAACCAAAAGTTTAATCAATATATGTAAATGTTTTGGCCACATACGGAATGAATAAATATTTCATTATGGAAACATAAAATATTAAAACGATTTTTTGCTAAAAATAACTAAAAAAATTATTTATAATAATAATAGAATCATTTTATTTGTTTATTTGCATAAAATAGATATCAAACCAAAAATTTAATTAAACATTCAAATTGCGTGGGATTTGTTTATATCAAATTTGAAGTGCAGCCAATGTTGAAAGTGTACAATAAAAAAAATTATCTATGCAATTTGATCTGAAGAAAGGAATTCTTTTGAATGATATAATACAGGTGTTCAGTGTAAAGCAAGTGAGCAAGAGGAAAAATTACATAAAATTCCCATCATTATAGATTCTAAAATACTTTTGTCCACCTATTAAACATTGAAAGTAAAAAAATTTGAGTTTAACGTAACGAAATTCTATTAATCTAATGAGCTCCGAATTTAATAACACAGAAAAAAAGTTAACTACTTTATGATAAAAATGAACTATCTCGTACGAAATTTGAACAAAATTGTATCCAAAATTTTGAGATTAATTAAATTAACGAAAATTTTCCGACATTTTTGTATTTTTAACTACCATTTACGAAATGCATCTTTTTCGAAAATAAAAAATGAACTAAAAACCAGTAAGGAAAGTCTAAAGTCGGGCGGGGCCGACTATATTATACCCTGCACAACTTTGTAGATCTAAATTTTCGATACCATATCACATCCGTCAAATGTGTTTGGGGCTATATATAAAGGTTTGTCCCAAATACATACATTTAAATATCACTCGATCTGGAAGAATTTGATAGACTTCTACAAAATCTATACACACAAAAAAAAATTTTTCTGATTCAATCACCAAATTAATTGATCCAATTAATTTTTTAATTGAAATGTCTTCAATCACGAAAATTATAGTATCAATCACAGTTTTAATTGGACATAGAAAAAATTCTTGATTAAAAAATTAATTGATTTTTTCAGCAAATTTCAATTAATTTTTTAATTGATTCAATTAAAAATTTAATTGATGTTGATTGCAAAACTCAATTAATTTATTAATTAAAAAAGGTAACTATTTTTAATTACTTTCTGAATTGGCTTAGAGTTTTTATTTGAATTAACAAATGATTGTTTGAAATACATTTTTAATTAAAAAAAAAATCAGCACTTTTTTAACCCTTTCACTACCGATGTCCGCTTTGAAGGATATTCGAAAAAGACACCAAATTCTATTTTTCCACTTAGTTTTGATTTATTTCTCGATGTTATTTTAAAGTAGAGGCTTTAATCTAAATAACCTATAAATATTTTCTATATTGGTGAGGTCCAAAATACATTTTTGTAAACTTCTTTAGAAATAAACGAAAAATACGAAAATTTGAGACAATTTTTCTACTGTATGTTTCTAGTAAATGGAAATTCATACGAAAACTATAGCTGACACTTTTTCGGGTTCTTTTTTGTATTTTTGCTCACACTTTGAAGGACATTATAGGCCAAATAGCGCTTATTTTCGTAAGGCCACTTGGTCACAATTCAAGAATCAAATTTTCAAAACAAGCTCATATAGCTCTTGAAGTAGGTTTTCAAAATGGCAATTTTTGTTCTACATACTGGTAGTACAAGTAAAAACAGAAGAAAAATTAAAGTTTTTAACATTAGGTTTATTTCGGTAGTGAAAGGGTTAACAGAATTAGTCTTCCGAATTTGATTAAAAAGTTAATTGTATCAATTAATTTTTTAATTAAAAATTTAAAAATTTTCAATCATTGACTTAATTAACTTAATGTTTCTATCATGATTAAAAATTTAATTGTATCAATTAATTTATTAATTGAAAAAATTTTCAACTTCAATTAACTTTTTAATTGGAAATATTTTGGTGATATTTTTTTCTGTGTAGACTCAAAATTTACGTCGGCTAATGCACTAGGGTGGAACACAATGTTAGTAAAAAATATGGGAAACATTTAAATCTGAAGCAATTTTAAGGAAACTTCGCAAAAGTTTATTTATGATTTATCGCTCGATATATATGTAGAAGTTTAGGAAAATTAGAGTCATTTTTACAACTTTTCGACTAAGCAGTGGCGATTTAACAAGGAAAATGTTGGTATTTTGACCATTTTTGTCGAAATCAGAAAAACATATATATGGGAGCTATATCTAAATCTGAACCGATTTCAACCAAATTTGGCACGCATAGCAACAATGCTAATTCTACTCTCTGTGCAAAATTTCAACTAAATCGGAGTTAAAAATTGGCCTCTGTGGTCATATGAGTGTAAATCGGGCGAAAGCTATATATGGGAGATATATCTAAATCTGAACCGATTTCAACCAAATTTGGCACGCATAGTTACAATGCTAATTCTACTCCCTGTGAAAAATTTCAACTAAATCGGAGCAAAAAATTGGCCTCTGTGGTCATATGAGTGTAAATCGGGCGAAAGCTATATATGGGAGATATATCCAAATCTGAACCGATTTGGCTGGTATTTTGCAAGTTTTTCGAGGCACATAAAATATTCGGATGTACGGAATTTGAGGAAGATCGGTTGATATACACGCCAATTATGACCAGATCGGCGAAATATATATATGGCGCTATATCTGAATCTGAACCGATTTTTTCCAAAATCAATAGGGATCGTCTTTGAGCCGAAACAGGACCCTATACCAAATTTAAGGACAATCGGACTAAAACTGCGAGCTGTACTTTGCACACAAAAATACATCAACAGACAGACAGACAGACAGACGGACAGACAGACAGACGGACATCGCTAAATCGACTCAGAATTTAATTCTAAGCCGATCCGTATACTAAAAGGTTGGTCTATGATTACTCCTTCTTGGCGTTACATACAAATGCACAAACTTATTATACCCTGTACCACAGTAGTGGTGAAGGGTATAAAAAGAAAAAATCTTAGGCGCCAGATTATTCCCACTGTAACCATGCTCTAATTCATTCTTACTATTTTTGAGAAGTATGCGAAAAACTTCTTCTGTTTTAGAAGAACCATTTAGTCCACAACATTTTTGAGACATACTTGGAATAAAGAAAAAATCGTTGGACTGGGGAAATTTTCTTAAAAAAATTTAAAAAATAAAGTAAAACTAAACAAATATATACGGCCGTAAGTTCGGCCAGGCCGAACCTCTACCATGGATTGCATAGAAAATTTTACTACACAGAAAAAAATATCACCAAAATATTTCCAATTAAAAAGATAATTGAAGTTGAAAATTTTTTCAATTAATAAATTAATTGATACAATTAACTTTTTAATTAAATTCGGAAGACTAATTCAGTTAAAAAAGTGCTGATTTTTTTTAAATTTTTAATTAAAAATGTATTTCGAACAATCATTTGTTAATCCAAATAAAAACTCTAAGCCAATTCAGAAAGTAATAAAAATAGTTCCCTTTTTTAATTAATAAATTAATTGAGTTTTGCAATCAACATCAATTAAATTTTTAATTGAATCAATTAAAAAATTAATTGAAATTTGCGGAAAAAAATCAATTAATTTTTCAATCAAGAATTTTTTCTATGCTCAATTAAAACTGTGATTGATGCTATCATTTTCGTGATTGAAGACATTTCAATTAAAAAATTAATTGGATCAATTAATTTGGTGATTGAATCAGAAAAAAAATGTTTTGTGTGTAAAGACTGTCATTCACAATCGAATTACTTGGGTTGCGGTAACATTTGCCGATGGCAATGTATCGTAAAATTTCTTAACACCGTGTTCTCACTTCATACGTGGTATATTAAACAAAACAAGGCCGATTAAATACGTAAATAATTCAGTTTGACAAAATTTTCTATAAAAATACATTTTTGACAAAATTTTCTATAGAACTAAAATTTTGACAAAATTTTCTATAGAAATAAAATTTTGACAAAATTTTCTATAGAAATAAAATTTTGACAAAATTTTCTATAGAAATAAAATTTTGACAAAATTTTCTATAGAAATAAAATTTTGACAAAATCTTCTATAGAAATAAAATTTTGACAAAATTTTCTATAGAAATAAAATTTTGACAAAATTATCTATAGAAATAAAATTTTGACAAAATTTTCTATAGAATTAAATTCTTGACAAAATTTTATATAGAAATAACATTTTGAAAAAATTTTCTATAGAAATAAAATCTTGACACAATTTTCTATAGTAATAAAATATTAACAACATTTTTTATAGAAATAAAATTTTGACAACATTTTCTACAGAAATAAATTCTTGACAAAATTTTGTATAGTAATTCTATTGTAATAAAATTTTGACAAAATTTCCTATAGTAATAAAATTTTTGTAGATTATTTTTGGGGATCGGCTATATATAACTATAGACCGATATGTACCAAATTTGGCATGGTTGTTAGTGGCCATATACTAGCGCAATGTACCAAATTTCACCACGTACCAAATTTCAACCGGGTCGGATGAATTTTGCTCCCCCAATAGCTCCAGAGGTCAAATCTGGGGATCGGTTTAAATGGGGGTTATATATAATTAAGACCGGTATCCATATACTAACACCACGTACCAAATTTCAACCGGATTGGGCTCAGGAGGTCAAATCTGGCGATCGGTTTATATGGGGGCTACATATAATTATGGATCGATATGGACCAATTCCTGCATGGTTGTCAGAGACCATATACTAACACCACGTACCAAATTTCAACCGCATCGGATGAATTTAGCTCATCCATGAGGCTCCGGAGGTCAAATCTGGGGATCGCTTTATATGAGGGCTATATATAATTGTGTACCGATGTGAACCAATTTTTACATGGTTGTGAGAGACCATATACTAACATCATATACCAAATTTCAGCCGGATCCGATGAAATTTGTTTTTCTTAGAGGATGCTCAAGCCAAATCCTGGGATCGGTTTCTATGAGAGCTACATATAATTATGGACCGATATGGACCAATTCCTGCATGGTTGTCAGAGACCATATACACACAAAAAATTTTTTTCTGATTCAATTACGAAATTAATTGATCCAATTAATTTTTTAATTGAAATGTCTTCAATCACAGAAATGATAGTATCAATTAAAAAATTAATTGAAGGTCAATTAAAAAATTAATTGATCCAATTAAAAAAATATTTCAATTAAAAAATTTGTTGAATCAATTAAATTTTTAATTGAATATTTTTTAAAAATTAATTAAAATTTTAATTGGAAAAAATTTCGTGAAATTTTTTTCTGTGTATTAACACCACCACGTACCAAATTTCAACCGCATCGGATGAATTTTGCTCTTTCAAGAGGCTCCGCAAGCCAAATCTGGGGATCGGTTTATATGGGGACTGTATATAATTATGGGCCGATATGGACCAAATTTTGCTTGGTTGTTAGAGACCATATACTAACACCACGTACCAAATTTCAACCGGGTGGGATGAATTTTGCTCCTCCAAGAGGCTCCGCAAGCCAAATCTGAGCGTCGGTTTATATGGGGGCTATACATAAAAGTGGTCCGATATGGCCCATTTGCAATACCATCCGACCTACATCAATAACAACTACTTGTGCCAAGTTTCAAGTCGATAGCTTGTTTCGTTCGGAAGTTAGTGTGATTTCAACAGACAGACAGACGAACGCACGGACGACGGACATGCTTAGATCGACTCAGAATTTCACCACGACCCAGAATATATATACTTTATGGAGTCTTAGAGCAATATTTCGAAGTGTTACAAACGGAATGACAAAGTTAATATATCCCCCATCCTATATAAATTTTTTTCATTTTAGCATCAGTTTTACAACAGACTTTTTTCTGTGTACCACAGACACAAACCACTTTATTAGCAAAGCTCTGTTAATCAGTGCTACTATGTTCTGTTTTAGCCAGAGATTTATAAAGAAATGTACTGCTATCCAAAATTTCAAATGTTGATAGAACTTTTTAAGACTTTTCAGGTGGTATGTAGGAAGCAGCATCCATTCCAGAAAATCCTATTTTCTGCGAAATTTAGAGAGATATGAATGAATGTAGCTCTAATTTATAATGCAAACAGCGATATATTTTGGATCAAGTAAATTGGAAAATAAGAATTTTCCTCGTGATCAAAAAACAATCTCTCGTTGGTTTACGTAGTTAGTGATCTGTTAACGCTTTCATACAGCTCTGTTAACTAATTAACAGAGCTCTGCTAACAAAGAAGTTGGTGTCTATGCTAACTAAATTCGGAATTTATCTTCACGAACATTAAGCATCCATAAAACGTAAAATTTATTATAAATATAAATTATTTTAAATATTTCATTTAATTTTAAATAATGATTTTAAATATTTTATATAATTTATACTAAAATTAAATAATTTAACAATCTATGGATAATGCGTATTAATTTTTCAATTTTTTTTTTTGAGTTCACTCCTTAATATATTTGAGAAATATATGGAAGTCGTCTTCTGCTTTAGTTAGCATTAAGCATATCTGTACTGTCATTGAAATTTACAGGGTGGCTGATATATAATGCAGCAAAGTAAATTCCTTTAAGAGAGGGACGCAGATTTCAAAAATTGGTGTCCTAATTTTAATAAAAAAAATAGTAAATAAATAAATAAAAGCAAAGATTATAAACTAATTTTAAATTCCTCTATTTTAAAGAAATTTGTCCTTAATTCTTCGTAAATTAAGTGTCCTAAAAGCTTGCATAATCTTTAATATTAATATAAATAAATATAAAATGTTGGTAATTTATTAGAAAGGGAATATTGACTTATTCCCTTTCTAATAAATAACCATCTTTACAATAATGTTAATATTTCTCTATGTGTATAATAATTATCACAATTTTCCATAAAAGTCAATTCAAACCAAACATTATTAAAAACGCTAACACCATCCATATTATATTACTGAAGCAATGTAGATTAATTAAAAAGAAAAGTTGACTCATACAAGCTCTGGTTTTCAAGCTACTCTTGAATGTCATTGAAATTTAATTCCCATAAAATTTTTTAATTCTTTAGAACATTTTTTTTAATTTATTCGTATGGTCATATAATATTTGTGTTAAAGCATTGGAAAAATTCAATCAAAAAGATAGAAAAGTTAGTGAGATGATGGAGAAATGAATCATTGATTACACTGAAAAGAAATATTAACCTAATATGAAATATTATGCGACTTAAATTTTAAGACACGAAATTTATACAATAAAATAAATAAATAAGGAAAAATTTCTTTAAAAATAAAGAAATTATATTAAAAAAAAACTAATAATATTTGTTTTAAACATTTTATTCTCTAAATTAGGACGCAAATGTTTGAAATTTACTTTCCTCCGTTAAAGTCCTATGTCTTTGTAGTAAGGCAAATTTTGCTTAGAGTAAAGAAACACCGTTTTGAGTTTTAGGAAATAATATTTAAATTGATTCAGATATTGAATCTTTGGATTAAAGATAGATAGCTTCAAATATAGGCTAATACTTTTTAGAGGATTTTGCATCTTTGGTTAATTTTATTTACTTTGAAGTCTTATAATAGGAATTTTTTAACTGGCTTTACACACAAAAATTTTCAGATTCGGACTCAATCACGAAATTAATTTATCCAATAAATTTTTTAATTGAAATGATAGAATTTTTTGCGTGTTTATTTCTATAGAAAATTTTGTCATATTTTTATTTCTATAGAAAATTTTGTCAAAATTTTATTTCTATAGAAAATTATATCAAAATTTTATTTTAATTGAAAACTTGTCAAAATTTTATTTCTATAGAAAATGTCTTCAAAATTTTATTTCTATAGGAAATTTTTGTCAAAATTTTATTTCTATAGAAAAATTATGTCAAAATTTTTTTTCTATAGAAAATTTTGTCAAAATTTTATTTCTATAGAAAATGTTGTCAAAATTTTATTTCTATAGAAAATTATGTCAAAATTTTATTTCTATAGAAAATTTTGTCAAAATTTTATTTCTATAGAAATTTTGTCAAAATTTTATTTCTATAGAAAATTTTGTCAAAATTTTATTTCTATAGAAAATTTTGTCAAAATTTTATTTCTATAGACAATTTTGTCAAAATTTTATTTCTATAGAAAATTTTGTCAAAATTTTATTTCTATAGAAAATTTTTGTCAAAATTTTATTTCTATAGAAAATTTTGTCAAAATTTTATTTCTATAGAAAATTTTCTACAGAAAATTTTGTCAAAATTTTATTTCTATAGAAAATGTTGTCAAAATTCTATTTCTATAGAAAATATTTTCAAAATTTTATTTCTATAGAAAATTTTGTCAAAATTTTATTTCTATAGAAAATTTTGTCAAAGTTTTATTTCTATAGAAAATTTTGTTAAAATTTTATTTCTATAGAAAATTTTGTCAAAATTTTATTTCTATAGAAAAATTATATCAAAATTTTATTTTAATTGAAAATTTGTAAAAATTTTATTTCTATACAAAATTTTGTCAAAATTTTATTTCTATAGAAAATTTTGTCAAAATTTTTATTCTATAGAAATTTTGTCAAAATTTTATTTCTATAGAAAATTTTGTCAAAATTTTATTTCTATAGAAAATTTTTGCAAAATTTTATTTCTATAGAAAATTTTTGCAAAATTTTATTTCTATAGAAACTTTTGTCAACATTTTATTTCTATAGAAAATTTTGTCAAAATGTTATTTCTATAGAAAATTTTGTCAAAATTTTTATTCTATAGAAAATTTTGTCAAAATTTTATTTCTATAGAAAAGTTTGTCAAAATTTTATTTCTATAGAAAAGTTTCTATAGAATTTTCTATAGAAACTTTTGTCAACATTTTATTTCTATAGAAAATTTTGTCAAAATTTTATTTCTATAGAAACTTTTGTCAACATTTTATTTCTATAGAAAATTTTGTCAAAATTTTATTTCTATAGAAAATTTTGTCAAAATTTTATTTCAATAGAAAATTTTGTCAAAATTTTATTTCAATAGAAAATTTTGTCAAAATTTTATTTCTATAGAAAATTTTGTCAAAATTTTATTTCTATAGAAAATTTTGTCAAAATTTTATTTCTATAGAAAATTTTGTCAATATTTTATTTCTATAGAAAATTTTGTCAAAATTTTATTTTTATAGATAATTTTGTCAAAATTTTATTTCTATAGAAAATTTTGTCAAAATTTTATTTCTATAAAAAATTTTTGTCAAAATTTTATTTCTATAGAAAATTTTGCCAAAATTTTATTTCTATAGAAAATTTTCTACAGAAAATTTTGTCAAAATTTTATTTCTATAGAAAATGTTGTCAAAATTCTATTTCTATAGAAAATATTTTCAAAATTTTATTTCTATAGAAAATTTTGTCAAAGTTTTATTTCTATAGAAAATTTTGTCAAAATTTTATTTCTATAGAAAATTTTGTCAAAATTTTATTTCTATGGAAAATTTTGTCAAAATTTTTGCAAAATTTTATTTCTATAGAAACTTTTGTCAACATTTTATTTCTATAGAAAATTTTGTCAAAATTTTATTTCTATAGAAAATTTTGTCAAAATTTTATTTCTATAGAAAAGTTTGTCAAAATTTTATTTCTATAGAAAAGTTTCTATAGAATTTTCTATAGAAACTTTTGTCAACATTTTATTTCTATAGAAAATTTTGTCAAAATTTTATTTCAATAGAAACTTTTGCCAACATTTTATTTCTATAGAAAATTTTGTCAAAATTTTATTTCTATAGAAAATTTTGTCAAAATTTTATTTCTATAGAAAATTTTGTCAAAATTTTATTTCTATAGAAAATTTTGTCAAAATTTTATTTCTATAGAAAATTTTGTCAAAATTTTATTTCTATAGAAAATTTTGTCAACATTTTATTTCTATAGAAAATTTTGTTAAAAATTTATATCTATAGAAAATTTTGTCAAAAATTTATTTCTATAGAAAATTTTGTCAAAATTTTATTTCTATATAGACATTTTGTCAAAATTTTATATCTATTTGTGGTACTATTTTAATTGTCTTTAATCTATATAAACGTCATACAACATGTGAAATAGTTTAATGTAGTTACATAATATTTTTTTTTAAATAGTTTATATTATCATTTGTCATTAAAATGTTGTTGTGTAATATGGGAACATTATTCGATTTGACCTTTAAGTGGCCCATATTAGTACCTCCCAAGTAGAAATATGAAAACTAAAAGCAAACGCGTACATAGACACACCCAAGAGACTAATCTTCATTCACACTTTTAGTAAAATAAAATTAATCATAAAAAAACCCCTTCTCTAAGAAAACCAAAAAAAACGAGCTTCTTTTAATTGTTGAGCCATAAAGCCTTCATGTATTTCCTTAACACATGTGTGACCATTTCTTAAATAAATTCAGCTTTGTTGGTGTGTTAATCCACATTAGTTAATGTTATTAGTTTTCCTCTCTCATATCTCGCAAATGAGGTCAGTGTCAAAATGAAAAATAACAAAAGATTTTTTTATGTAGATTTTTGTTCAAATAATTATGTGTATTTTTCTTCGTTTGGGGTGGCTATGACCACCACAATAATAATTTTGTCTTTAACATCACCTTTAGATATATCGAACATGAGCTACTAAATTTTGTTTTTTTTTTTTTTGTTTAATTTACAAACAAACAAAAATCATTTATTTTTTGTTTTGTGTGTAGCCCCTCAGTCTAAGGCGCCCAATTCATTATTTTGACACTTAAATTATTTTGAAATATTTGATGACTTTTAATTATTTGAGGTGTTGGGGGGTCTATTTCTGTGAGTGTATAATTGCTTGCTAAAACCTGTTGTGTTTACACATTTCTAAATGCCTTTTTTATGGGATATTTTCCTTTTAATAATAATTTGGTCAGGAAATGGACATTATTGTTATTTTAAAATTTTGACTAAATTTTCTATAGAAATAAAATTTTGCAAAAAAAATTCTATAGATATAAAAGTTTGACAAAGTTTTCTATAGAAAAAAAATTTGCAAAAATTTTCAATAGAAATAAAATTTTGCAAACATTTTCTATAGAAATAAAATTTTGACAAAATTTTCTATAGAAATAAATTTTGACAAAATTTTCTATAGAAATAAAATTTTGAAAAAATTTTCTATAGAAATAAAATTTTGACAAAATTTTCTATAGCAATAAAATTGTGACAAGATTTTCTATAGAAATAAAATTTTGTAAAAATTTTCTATAGAAATAAAATTTTGCAAAAATTATGTAGAAATAAAATTTGCAAAAAAATTCTATAGAAATAAAATTTTACAAACATTTTCTATAGAAATAAAATTTTGACAAAATTTTCTATAGAAATAAAATTTTGTAAAAATTTTCTATAGAAATAAAATTTTGCAAAAAAATTCTGTAGAAATAAAATTTTGCAAAAAAATTTCTATAGAAATAAAATTTTGACAAAATTTTCTATAGAAATAAAATTTTAAATAAATTATCCATAGAAATAAAATTTTGACAAAATGTTCTATAGAAATAAAATTTTGACAAAATTTTCAATAGAAATAAAATTTTGACACAATTTTCTATAGAAATAAAATTTTGACAAAATTTTCTATAGAAATCAAATTTTGTCAAAATTGCCTGTAGGAACACAATTTTGACAAAATATTCTACAGAAATAAAATTTTGACAAAACTTAACAAAATTTTCTATAGAAATAAAATTTTTACAAAATTTTCTATAGAAATAAAATTTTGACAAAATTTTCTACAGCAAAAAATTTTGATAAAATTTTCTATAGAAATACAATTTTGACAAAATTTTCTATAGAAATAAATTTTTGATAAAATTTTCTATAGAAATAAAATTTTGACAAAATTCTCTATAGAAATAAAATTTTAACAAAAGTTTCTATAGAAATAAAATTTTGACAAAATTTTCTATAGAAATAAAATTTTGCAAAAAAAAAATCTATAGAAATAAAATTTTGACAAAGTTTTCTATAGAAATAAAATTTTGACAAAAAAAAATTTATAAAAATAAAATTTTGACAAAATTTTCCATAGAAATAAAATTTTGACAAAATTTTCTATAGAAATAAAATTTTAACAAAATTTTCTATAGAAATAAATTTTTAACAAAATTTTCTATAGAAATAAAGTTTTGACAAAATTTTCTATAGAAATAAAATTGTTACAATATGTTACAAAATTTTCTATAGAAATAAAATTGTTACAATATGTTCTATAGAAATAAAATTTTGACAACATTTTCTATAAAAATAAAATTTTGACAAAATTTTCTATAGAAATAAAATTTTGACAAAATTTTCTATATAAATAAAATTTTGCAAAAAAATTCTATAGAAATAAAATTTTGACAAAATTTTCTATAGAAATAAAATTTTGCAAAAAAATTCTATAGAAATAAAATTTTGACAAAATTTTCTATAGAAATAAAATTTTTACAAAATTTTCTATAGAAATAAAATTTTGCAAAAAAAATACTATAGAAATAAAATTTTGACAAAATTTTCTATAGAAATAAAATTTTGACAAAATTTTCTATAAAAATATAATTTTGACAAAATTTTCCATAGAAATAAAATTTTGACAAAATTTTCTATAGAAATAACATTTTGACAAAATTTTCTATAGAAATAACATTTTGACAAAATTTTCTAAGAAATAAAATTTTGGCAAAATTTTCTATATAAATAAAATTTTGAAAATTTTTTCTATAAAAATAATATTTGGACACATTTTTATATTGAAATAAAATTTTGGCAAAATTTTCTGTAGGAATAAAATTTTGACAAAATTTTCGATTTGGCCAAATGTAGTTGGATTATATGGTTACAACTTCCAATTTTTTACCAAATAAATAAATGGTGTAAAGATATAAAAATCACTATTTTTCTCCCACTTTTCTACGTATATATTTTCAACTTAAACTATATGTGTTGTAAACAATTTATCTTACTTGTAGTTTAAAGCGGATTGACTAACGACACAAAATAAAAGCAAACGTGTTTTGTGTAATATTTCCGACAGTTGCAAATCTTCTGTCATAAGTCACATTTTTGACTGCCGCCATCAATCATAACAAAAAAAAAATGCGACATGACGTTTATTTATACGACCCTCTATTACTTCTCCTTCATGTTAGTTGGAGTTCAAAGTTTATCGTGGGGTAAGTTTTGAGCCCACCCCCCCCACCCCCCCCCCCCCGTGTATTTATGTTACTTCCATTGGTCACATTTGGGGTGAGTGTGTTTTTTATCACCATATTTCAACCTTTTTTCCAATGTGGTCTGTGTCAAAGCAAAATGGAAAATATGACCAGGAAAAGTGTTATTTTACCATGGCAAAAGTAAACAAAAGAAATTGCAATTATTCGTACACATTTTTTTGGGATTCTTTATTTTTTGGGATTAGGGATTTCACGGGAATAAGAGGAATTCCCAATAAAGGTAAGGGAAAAGTTGAAAAATCTTTCGAATGGTGCATGCATCGTTTCAGCAACGTTATCGTTGAGCCAAGTTAGTGGCAAATTTGAGTCTGAAAATAGGCCATGAACATTTCTATAGTGGATTACTTCCTCGAGCTATCACCAAAAATTGTTTCAATTAAAATTTTAATGGAATTTTAAATTTATTTGATTCAAAATTATTGATTTTTCGAATTTTCTCTTTTTGTGACATATTAACAAACCTATTCGCATTCAAATAAATGTAATGTCTATGAATGTCTAAAATCGGGTGGGGCTGACTATATTATACCCTGCACCACATTGTAGATCTACATTTTCGATACCATCTCAAATCCTTAAAATTTGTTGTGTGCTATATTTAAATCTGAACCTATTTGCACAAATATGGGAAATATTGAAATCTAAAGTAATTTTTATGCAATTTCGCGAAAGTGTTTATACGATTTATCGGTCGATAAAAATATATTAGAGGTGATGGAAAATTTTAGTAATTTTTAGCAGCTTTCTGTTTTGCAGTGAAAATTTTTCAAGATATTTTAGCCATATTTTCATAAATTGAAGGATCATATTGAAGGATCATGACTAAATCAGAGATGATTTTGACTAAATTTGGTACACATTCCTCCCTGCAAAAAAAAAAAAATCTGATTCACCCACGAAATTAATTGATCCAATTAATTATTTAGTTGAAATATTTTCAATCACGAAAATGGTAGTAAAAATCACAGTTTTAATTGGACATATTAATTATTTCATTAACAATTCACTTAATTTTTTATTTGATTCGTTTGAAAATTTAATTGATGTTGATTACAAAACTCAATTAATTTTTTCATTAAAAACTTAACTATTTTCAATTACTTTCTTAACTGACTTACGGTCATTTTCATGTAGTTCCGTTAGGCTTTAACTGCCAGTTAACAGAAAGAAAAATGGACATATCTTTTCTCCGGTTAACTTTAACTGACAAATTTTCAGTTATTAAGTTCCTGACTGACATGGAATATATAGACCAGATGACAGCATTGTCCATAATACGATTTAAAAGTTCGTTAGTTAACGGAACACTAACGCAGCTTCATGAAAATGAGGGTTACGTTAGGTTAGGTTAGGTTAGGTTAGGTTAGGTGGCAGCCCGATGTATCAGGCTCACTTGGACTATTCAGTCCATTGTGATACCACATTGGTGAATTTCTCTCTTATCACTGAGTGCTGCCCGATTCCATGTTAAGCTCAATGACAAGGGACCTCCTTTTTATAGCCGAGTCCGAACGGCGTTCCACATTGCAGTGAAACCACTTAGAGAAGCTTTGAAACCCTCAGAAATGTCACCAGCATTACTGAGGTGGGATAATCCACCGCTGAAAAACTTTTTGGTGTTCGGTCGAAGCAGGAATCGACCCACGACCTTGTGTATGCAAGGCGGGCATGCTAACCACGGTGGCTCCCAAAAAATGGGGATTGGTGTTTTTAGTTTGATTGTTTGAAATAAATTGTTAGTTAAAAATTACAACAACAAAAATCCATTCCACTTTTTAATTGACTTAGTCTTCCAAGTTTGATTAAAAAGTAAATTGTATATATTAATTTATTAAATAAAAATTTTAAAATGTTCAATCATTGCCTTTATTGACTTAACGTTTCCATCTTGATTAGAAAGTTAATTGTATCAATTAATTTATTAAATTTTCAACTTCTATCAACTTTTTGGAACAATTTTGGTGATATCTTTGTCTGTGTGTGCAAAAAATTGTCTTCTAAATCAAATAAAAAATATTAGACACAATCGTTGAATCGCTTATCACAAATTCCATTATAATAAGGGGAATTTCGTTTGTCTAAAATTTCATTCCGTAGGAAAGTATTTTTTCTTCGAGTGTATATCTAAATCTAAACCGATTTCAACCAAATTTGGCATGAATAGTAGAAAATATTTATTTATTTATTAAACTTATAGTAAATATAAGAATAGTAGAGAAAAATCTAGCATTAGCTACTTAGGCTATCAGCTAAGTAAAAAAAAAATATATTATTTCTACTGCCTGTGAAAAATTTAAATCGGAGCAAAATTGTGGCCTCTGTGGCCATATGAGTGTAAATCGGGCGGATGATATAATGAGAGCTATATCTAAATCTGAAGCGATCTTTACAAAATTGGCATAGTAAAAACGCTAAGTGTACTCCCTGTGAAAAATTTCACGTAAATCGGAGTAAAACTTTGGACTCAGTCAGTGGTCATTTAAGTGTATATTGGGTGAATGATATATATGGGAGCTATATGTAAATCTGAACCGATATCTTCCGAAATCCATAGGGTTCTATTCTGATCCTAAACACATAGTAGTGCCAAATTTGAATTCAATTGGACTAAAACTGCGACCTAGACTTTGATCACAAAAATGTGTTCACAGACAGACGGACATGGCTAAATCAACTCAGGAGCCGACCCTGAGTATTATTGCCAAATACTTTGTGTGTCTATCTCCTCCCCTTATGGGTGTTGCAAATATATGCAATAACTTATATTACCCCCTTCGCAGTGTGGCGCGGGGTATAAAAATCAAGATTTTTCTTGATTTTTATATTTATGAATTAAAAAAAAAAAAAAAAAAAAAAACAATATCCCAGATAATTTGAAAAATTTTTTTTGAAATCAAAAAAAATATTTTAGACAAAATATGTCATAATTTAAAAGAGGAACGCAATTTTCAAAGATTTAATGAGAAAAAATTATGAACTTTTTTAAAATAAAATGTCTTCCTTTTTTAAGAAAAATTAAAAACAAAGTTCAGTATATAAAAAAAAAATTTAATAAAAAAAATCAATGTTCCATACAATTTAAAAATTATTTCTTCAAATGCCAAAAAAAAATATTTTAGACAAAATGTGTTATAATTGAAGAAAATACGAATTTAAAAGGAGAAACAAAAATTTCAAAGATTTAATGAGAAAAAAATTTAAAGCGAAGATTATGAAATTTTTTAAAATAAAATGTCTTCATTTCAAAGAAATGTGTCCTTAGTATTGTGTATTGTCCTACAATTAAGGTAGCATATTCGTTCATAGTAGGTCAAAAATTTTTTGGTTTTATTTCTAAAAAAAATGAAATAAATATATTTATCCATTTATATATTACAAGATTTACAATCATAATTAATTATGAAAATAAATGCAAAAAATTAAGGTGCTAACAACAAGGGTTTTGGACCTTAAATAAATATAATATTTCTTAGTAAATATAAATAAATTTATATATTTATTTTCATTATTGAAGACTTTAGCGTGATTATAACAGACGGACATGCTTATATCGTCTTAGAATTTCTCCCTGATCAAGAATATATATACTTTATACAGTCGGAAATCGATATTTCGAAGTGTTACAAACGGAATTACAAACTTATTATCAGAGATGGTCTGTATCAAACTTTTTTAGGTTTGCGACTGTCGCAAAGTTGTAAACGTCGTAAACGTCACATACGTGTCGTAAATGTAGAAAAAGTAACAAAAGTCGCAAATTCAAAATACTTTAGTCGCGTCAGCTAGGCAGCAAATTCGATGATATCCAAGACGATGGTATGTGCGAAGAGAAGGTTTTAGTCCCCACATTTTCCCTATTGCCTTTTGCACGAGTACAGGATAACCGTGGATTTTCTCGTCCTTTCTTAGCTTTAAGTTCAGTCTCTTGTCCAATATAACCCCAAGGTATTTTGCACACTCCCCAACGGGAATTTCGATACCACCTAAGAAAATAGGCTTGACCGTGGGAAAACTTTCACAAATTTCTGCAGAAACACACAGCGAATGCTGTCAAGCTAAATTAAAAATTGTTCAGGATTTCTTCTATTCAAAATTATGTTTTCTACAGTAGGTTTACGACTTTTGCGACATACGTATTATACCGTCGCAAATGTATGTCGCAAAAGTCACAGTTTGTGACAGGCCAACCCTGTAATGGACGCATTTTTGGTAAAATTTACAAATTTAAAGAAATTCTGAACTATTTTGTGGAAGACACGAATTTAGTTAATCTTTATGCTTCATTTGTGAATATTATTTCCTCGGTTTTAGTTAATTTAACTAAAATACGCAAAAAATTATTAGAGTAAATGAAACTTTCACCAAATATAATAAGTTCATGAACTAAAATATAGTTAAATTGGCTTTAGTGAAATATTTAGTTCACTATTTTTTGAGTGTTCGCTCGATATATATGTCTTAGAAGTTTAGGAAAATTAGAGTCATTTTTACAACTTTTCGACTAAGCAGTGGCGATTTAACAAGGAAAATGTTGGTATTTTGACCATTTTTGTCGAAATCAGAAAAACATATATATGGGAGCTATATCTAAATCTGAACCGATTTCAACCAAATTTGGCACACATAGCAACAATGCTAATTCTACTCCCTGTACAAAATTTCAACTAAATCGGAGCAAAAAATTGGCCTCTGTGGTCATATGAGTGTAAATCGGGCGAAAGCTATATAGGGGAGCTATATCTAAATCTGAACCGATTTCAACCAAATTTGGCAAGCATAGCTACAATGCTAATTGTACTCGCTGTGCAAAATTTCTATTAAATCGGAGTAAAAGATTGGCCACTGTAGTCATATGAGTGTAAATCGGGCGAACGATATATATGGGAGCTATATCTAAATATGAACCGATTTCAATAACCAAATTTGACTACACTACGAATTGTACTCCTAGTGCAAAATTTCAAACAAATTGGGGTAAAACTCTGGCTTCTCGGACCGTATTAGTCCATATCGGGCGAAAGATATATATGGGAGCTATATCTAAATCTGAACCGATTTCAATAAAATGTGGCACACATGACTATAGTACTAATTGTTCTTCTTGTGCAAAATTGTAAGCAAATTAGTGTAAAACTATGGCTTCTGGGGCCATATAAGTCCATATCGGGCGAAATATATATACGGGAGCTATATCTAAATCTGAACCGATTTCTTCCAAAATCAATAGGGTTCTATTCTGAGCCAAAACACATACTTGTGCCAAATTTGAAGTCGATTGGACTAAAACTGCGACCTAGACTGTGTTCACGGACAGACGGACAGACGGACATGGCTATATCGACTCAGGAGATCACCCTGACCATTTTTGCCAAAGACACCATGTGTCTATCTCGTCTCCATCTGGGTGTTGCAAACATATGCACTAACTTATAATACCCTGTTCCACAGTGTGGCGCAGGGTATAATTATTAGAGTAAGGGAAACTTTCTATAATAATTTTAAATTGACTTTTGTGAAATAGAGGGTTCACTTTTTTTGAGTGTGGATTTTAAAGCGGGCATTTGTTTGTTCATGAATAGCTTTATTAATATACCGCGAAAAGAGAATGCAAATTCGATAAATGAAATCGGTATCCTAATTTTAATTTTATTGATCCTAGATTTAAAGCCTGATAGGTCGCTAAAAATGTCTTTATTTTAAAGAAGCCGCGTCTCTGGCTCGGAACTAATACCAAAATCCTGAAGGGAAGGTCAAAAAGGAGAGATCGCTAAAAAAGGTCTTTATTTTAAAGAAGCCGCATCTTTGGCTCGGAACTAATACCAAAATCCTGAAGGGAAGTTCAAAATCTTTGGGTCCTAATAAACTATTGTTTGAGCGTAGAACAATTTCAATTCGTGGTATGACATCTCTCAAAGTAAGATACATTTGCACTATGCTGCATTTCGCATAAAATAAATACAAATAAAAAATCTTCATTGCAAAAAAATCGCATCAATCATTGCCATAAAATTCTCAATCCTCCTATGTGAGGCCATTGAGGTTATTGATAACCACCGGCAACATATGGTGATTATACGCAAAACTAGAAAATTATACAAAATTGAGAAAAGCCATGGGATATTAAAAGCGTTCAACAATTTAATTAAACCATTAACACATTTGGGAAAATTTTTCCCAAACACCACAAGCCATCAGCTAGAGGGTTTTATTATGCAAAGGCGTTAAATGCGATTTTTAATGATTTCCAAAATTGAAAGCGATCCAATTTCCCACTTTTGCCATTAAATTGTATTTGTTATTCCGAGCGAATCATTTTGGAAATCGTTAAACACTTTTCATTTTTTTTCGTTGTATGTAACAAGAGTGTGTGATGAAAATTTGCCAACATTTGTATAGCAATTTGACTCTGTTTTTTGTGTGTTTTTATTTAGATATTCCGAAAATGGAAATCGAGTGTAATTGACATCAAAAATGGGTTGTTTTATTTCTTTCTCTTTGTGTGTTTATTTTTTTATTTAACAATTTGATATGGTTTTTAATTGTTGTCATTATTCAATTTAACATACGCTACATTACCATTCGGCTGAGGCTTGATTACCTACCTGTGGTTCAAATCGGGTGAAAGTTGATTTTATTTTCAGTTTTGTTTATTTTGCTTTAATAAAAATAAGAACGTGCTTGTTTTCTATAATGTTTTGTAATTGCAAGTAATACATAATGGCAAAATTTGATGTTTTTTTTCATGGTAGGAGGATCCATTATTTATAGTAAAAGTTTAATTTCTTTTAGTAACATAAAAAAAATGTAAATATAGTGAAAGTGGCAAAAACTATTCATATATATTTTGCCACCTCATCCTATGAAGATTTTGTGGAGATTCTCTTCTATATGGTTACAGTTCGATTCTTTTTATGTCACACATTGAAAAATATTTTTTGTGTTCAATTACCAAATCCAACAGAAATTGATTGAATCAAAAAAATTATCAGATCAAACATCGAAATCAATTAAAAATTTAATTGCTCCAATTAAATTTTTTTAATGAATTAACTTAGACTATTCAGTCCATTGTGATACCACATTGGTGAACTTCTCTCTTATCACTGAGTGCTGCTCGATTCCATGTTAAGCTCAATGACAAGGGACCTCCTTTTTATAGCCGAGTCCGAACGGCGTTCCACATTGCAGTGAAACCACTTAGAGAAGCTTTGAAACTCTCAGAAATGTCACCAGCATTACTGAGGTGGGATAATCCACCGCTGAAAAACTTTTTGGTGTTCGGTCGAAGCAGGAATGGAACCCATGACCTTGTGTATGCATGGCGGGCATGCTAACCATTGCACCACGGTGGTGCTTACTCTTGGTTGGAGTCTCGTGAATTTGTAATGAATCGAGCGTGAGCGTGAGGCCATAAAAGTAGCATGTGCGTGAGTACTGGTATTCATTTCGTGAATGTACGTGAGTGTGATTGGCAACCACACGTAACGTGCGTGAATAAACATTTTGTTTCGTGAATGTGAGTGAAATTTCACTCACACACACACCTCTAATCTATACGATCATAATTTAAAATCGCCACTGCTTAGTCGAAAAGTTTTAAAAATGGCTCTAATTTTCCTAAACTTCTAATACATATATATCGAGCTATAAATCATAAATAAACTTTTCCAAAGTTTCCTTAAAATTGCTTCAGATTTAAATGTTTCCCATATTTTTTTTACTAACATTGTGTTCCACCCTAGTGCATTAGCCGACTTAAATTTTGAGTCTATAGATTTTGTAGAAGTCTATCAAATTCTGTCCAGATCGAGTGATATTTAAATGTATGTATTTGGGACAAACCTTTATATATAGCACCCAACACATTTGACGGATGTGATATAGTATCGAAAATTTAGATCTACAAAGGGGTGCAGGGTAACATATAATATAGTCGGCCCCGCCCGACTTTAGACGTTCCTTACTTGTTTTTAATAGAAATTGATTCAATCAAAAAAATTATCAGATCAAACATCGAACTCAATTAAAAATTTAATTGCTCCACGTACATTCACGAAATGAATACCAGTACTCACGTACAAGCCACTTTTATGGACTCACGCTCACGCACGATTTACGAGACTCACGGCATTTTCCAACCAAAAGCAAGCAAAGGTTACAAAATTCAAAAATTAAATATAATTCGACAGCTAAATTAATTTCAGTTAACATACGAGTAAGAATTAAATATTGATTTTATTTCGTGAATGTGATTTTGCAGAAATTATTTCTCACGCACATTCATGAACCGACTTTATTTCTCACGCACGACATATTTATTTTAGTCCCATTCACGCACATTCACGAGAGTTGCTTTGGATTTTGTTCACGACTCACGTGATTCAAGCGTGTCATGAGAATTTTGTGTCACGCGCACACTCTAATATAGATTATTACGTATGTATTTATCAGAGAACTGCAACCGGTGGCTTTTTTCGTATTGCAATCTTACCCACAGAATCTCGGTGGCAGTGAGTAAGACACCAATTACCATGCGATCTTTTACTTTGATACAAATGCGAGAATAAAAAACCACTAGTATATAATAGAGGTCTGCATCGAATAACTTTTCACTACATGTATGCAATTCGCTGTCGAATATAGTACATACACTGTCTTTCTCTCAGAGCGCAAGTAGTGAAGTGAAGAGAACACTTGCTTGTCAAATACCGCCAAGTACTTATCCGAAACAATATGTGTTCCGAAAAAAAGGAACAATAAAAATGTAAGTACTTGAGAAAAAGTACAACATGGATTCTCTTTACTTCACGTGGTACCACAAGTATTTCTCAGTTATGTGCGAAGCAAAACTTTCCATTATTATTAATCATAGATTTGTATGTATATCACATATTTCATATATTTATGTATGTCACACACTTACCTTAACGTTTGCCGTTCTTTATAATAAACCAAAACATATATCATGGAGATTAACTGTTTTTGTTGTATTTCTGAAACTGCACTTGGTACATGGAGTACTCTATGAAGTTTTGTTCTCGCAACATACTCGACGTGATCACTCTGAGTACACTTCAATAAGATAGAAAGAGGAATATGTGTTTGTTGGTAGTGAAGACATCAGAGTAGCAACAAGAAGTTACTCGTGGCTTTTGGTGTTCATCAAAATGTGTACCAATAGTTTTGCGACTCTTTCAAATAGATGTACTCATGTAGCAAGTACACGTGTACTCTGAATTTACAACTGGAATTGTGCAGACCTCTAGTATATAAAATGTTCGTATGCAGTGTCTAGCAATCTTAAACCGATCGACATCGTAACAACGCTCGGTAAACAAAAAGCGAGTGTGGCACTTAAATGTGATGGCACTCAACGGTTGGCATTAGCTCAAGAGAATTGAGAGAGTACCAAATAAGAGAATACTGCTGAGATATGGGTAACCAATTTGTGTGATTGCTTTACCACGGTGTTTTCGAGAGACCAACACTCATACTAACAAACACCGACAGTCTTCGGATGCATTGGATATTGGTGGTTGAATTTTTTTTTTACCAATTGGTGTTTTAAGATTGCAAATATTGGTGTTTACTAAATACACTGGTCGGTTGCGGTAGATCGCAGGCGTTCTCTGGTATTTATACTGTAATTTCAATGCATGAAAGTGCTGCTGAATTATTTCAATATTTAGTGATTACCTTTAAAACCCTTAATTTTCGGTGTGAAGTAATTTTTTCTCTCACTTGATATCAAAACTATCAAAGTCCATTGTCTACAGTGTTACCGTTGAGAAATTCTACAAAGTGGCACAAAAGGTTTCACATACAAAAAAAGTGGCACAATGATTTAAAAAAGTGGCATATTTTTTTATAAAGAATGTTAATTTTCTATATTTATACCCATACTGTGGAATAGTATGGGTAATGAAAATGTAATGAAAATTTTCTTTTTGGATCCGGAATTGGTGCAAAATTGACGCAGAAGCGATGAATTTAACATGGGCTTGTCATAGGACGGAAATACTCCATGTCAACAGCCGTTGCACTGAATTTGCATCACTTATTTAGGTGTAATCCAAATTCAATGTTTTGGATGTAAATTAAAAAATTCTGTGATATTTTGTCAAATAATTTTTATAATTTTTAAAGGATTCTAACGCTTGTCTGAAAGATTTGACCTCAAATATTTTCCAAAAATTCACAATTTTTTCAGATTGGATTTAGAATTTTTTTTCAAAAAAAATTAAATAATTTGTACCATTTTATTAATTCTTAATCTGTTTTTAGACTATCTGAAATAAAAAAAAATTAAATATGCCATTCAAACTATTAAAAAAGCCAGTTATAAAAAATTGACTCAAATGAATTTCCTGGGCAGTTAAAATAAAGAACATCTTTGGAAGGACATTTTTGGAAGTGCTTTTAAAGTTGTGCCTATAGAAGAACTTCCATAATTTTTTGTTGGGTAATTTCGTGATTGAAGACAAAAAAAAAATTTCTGTATAACGAATATTTCTTTAAATCAAAAATGTTTTTCTTTACTTTAAGGGAAATTTGCCTTGCTTCAAAGACATACGATTTTGACAGAGGTAGGTGAATTTCAAAGATTCAAGAGAGACGCGAATTTCAATATTTGTAAAGCGAAGATAGTTAATAATCCTTTAATTAAAATTTATTTATTTTAAAGAAATTTGCCCTTAATCCTTCACAATCCTTCATATAAGATCAATATTGTTTTTCAGTATGGGACTGAACCCATGTCCCATTTATTGAAAGATACCCATACTCACCCGGAAAAAAATATCACCAAAATATTTCCAATTAAAATGTTAATTGAAGCAGAAAATGTTTTCAATTAATTTTTGTAATAAATTAATTTATATAATTAACTTCGTAATCAAACTAAAAACATTAAGTAAAGTGAGTCAATGATTGACAGTTTTTAAATTTTTAATTAAAACATTCTTTGATACAATTAAATTATTAATGAAACCCGAAATACTAAGTCAGCTAAAACATAAAATATTATTTTTTTTACCTAATTGATACAATCATTTTTTAATCAAACTAAGAATGAAGTTAGTTAGTTATTAAACAATTAATTTTCCCAATTAAAATTTTAATTAAAAAATGTAATCGATGTCTATTGCAAAACTCAATTAATTCTTTAATTGATTTAATTAAATAGTTAATTGGAAATTGGATTGAAGTTTATCTAAATAATTAATTGAATCAATTATAAAACGGATTAAGTTCTCCAATCGACATCAATTAAATTTTTTACTGAATCAATGAAAGAATTAATTGTTTTTTGCAATCACCATCTATTAAATTTTTAATTGAATCAATCAATAAATTTTTTAGTAAAATATTTTTTTATGCCCAATTAAAACTGTGATTGATACTCATTTTCATATGTCTTCAATCATTTTCGTGATTGAAGACATTTCAATTAAAAAATTAATTGAGTGAATTAATTTCGTGATTGAATCAGATTTTTTTTTGTGTTCACCATTCAACGACGGTAGTTCCCGCCAATATATAAATTACAGTATTATTTTTAATAAAAAAAAAACAAAAAAATTAAATTAAAAATGACACAGCTGTAAAACAAATATTTGGATAATCTTTAAGGATTCCAAATTGTCACAATAAGTACACAGAAACAAATATTTTTTGTCTTCAATCACGAAAGTAATTGACACAATTATTTTTTTTTAAATGTCTTCAATCACAGAAATGATAGTATTAATTAAAAAATTAATAGATCCAATTAAAAAATTAATTGATACAATAAATTTTTGTGATTGAGTTTTGTTTCAATTAAAACAAGTATATACGGCCGTAAGTTCGGCCAGGCCGAATCTTATGTACCCTCCACCATGGATTGCGTAGGAACTTCTACTAAAGGCTGTCATCCACAATCGAATTACTTGGGTTGCGATAACACTTGCCGATGGCAAGGTATCGTAAAACTTTTTAACACTGTCTTCTAAATTGTAAGTTAGTCCATAAGGGGTATATATTAAACAAAAAAAAGACCGATTAAATACGTATATAATTCAGTTTGACAAAATTTTCTATAGAAATAAAATGTTGACAAAATTTTCTATAGAAATAAAAACTTGACAAAATTTTCTATAGAAATACAATGTTGACAAAATTTTCTATGGAAGTAAAATGTTGACAAAATTTTCTATAGCAATAAAATTTTGACAAAATTTTCTATAGAAATAAAATGTTGACAAAATTTTCTATAGAAATAAAATGTTGACAAAATGTTCTATAGAAATAAAATGTTGACAAAATTGTCTATAGAACTAAAATGTTGACAAAATTTTCTACAGAAATAAATTTTTTACAAAATTTTCTATAGAAATAAAATTTTGACAAAATTTTCTATGGAAATAAAATGTTGACAAACATTGCTATAGAAATAAACTTTTTACAAAACTTTCTATAGAAATGAAATTTTGACAAAACTTTCTATAGTAATAAAATTTGACAATTTTTACATGGCTGTTAGAGGCTATATACTAACGAAATGTACCAAATTTCAACCGCATCGGATGACTTTTGCTCCTCCAAGAGGCTCCGGAGGTCAAATCTGGGGATCGGTTTATATGGGAGCTATATATAATTATGGACCGATATGGACCAATTTTTGCATGGTTGTTAAAGACCATATAATAACACAACGTACTAAATTTCAATTGGATCGGATGAATTTTGCTCATCCAAGAGGCTCCAGAGTTCAAATCTGGGGATCGGTTTATATGGGAGCTATATATAATTATGGACCGATATGGAACAATTTTTGCATGCTTGTTAGAGACCGTATACTAACATCAGGTACCCAATTTCAAACGGATCGGATGAATTTTGCCCCTCCAAGAGGCTCCGGAGGTCAAATCTGGGGATCGGTTTATATGGGAGCTATATATAATTATGTACCGATATGGACCAGTTTTTGCATGGTTGTTAGAGACCATATACTAATACCACGTACCAAATTTCAATCGGGTAGGATGAAGTTTGCTCCTCCAAGAGGTTCCGGAGGTCAAATCTGGGGATCGGTTTATATGGGAGCTATATATATTTATGGACCGATATGGACCAATTTTTGCATGGTTGTTAGAGACCGTATACTAACATCAGGTACCAAATTTCAACCGGATCGGATGAATTTTGCCCCTCCAAGAGGCTCCGGAGGTCAAATCTGGGGATCGGTTTATATGGGGGCTATATATAATTATGGACCGATATGGACCAATTTTTGCATGGTTGTTAGAGACCGTATACTTAGACCACGTACCAAATTTCAACCGGATCGGATGAATTTTGCTGCTCCGGAAGGCTCCGCAAGCCAAATTTGGGGATCGGTTTATATGGGCCGATATGGCCCATTTTCAATACCATCCGACCTACATCAATAACAACTACTTGTGCCAAGTTTCAAGTCGATAGCTAGTTTCGTTCGGAAGTTAGCGTGATTTCCACAGACGGACAGACGGACGGACGGACGGACATGCTTAGATCGACTCAGAATTTCACCACGACCCAGAATATATATACTTTATGGGGTCTTAGAGCAATATTTCGATGTGTTACAAACGGAATGACAAAGTTAATATACCCCCATCCTATGGTGGAGGGTATAAAAATTGTTGAACCAATTAAGTTTTTAGTTGATTATTTTTCAAAATTCAATTAAAAATTTAAATTTAATTTGGAAAAATATTGTTGATATTTTTTTCTGTGTATTATAGGCTAAAGGTTTTTAGTATTTAGTCTAAATATTCAAAATCTCAGCTAGTTCAAAGATTAATTTCATTAACCAAAAAATGTTTTTTTAATATTAATGACAATTTGCCTTGCTTGAAGGACATAGGATGCTTGTCATTCAAAACAAAAACATTTTTTAGTAAAAAATATAAACTTTCTTCTAAATATGTTTTTTATACCCTCCACCATATGATGGGGGGTATATTAACTTTGTCATTCCGTTTGTAACACATCGAAATATTGCTCTAAGACCCCATAAAGTATATATTCTGGGTCGTGGTGAAATTCTGAGTCGATCTGAGCATGTCCGTCCGTCCGTCCGTCCGTCTGTTGAAATCACGCTAACTTCCGAACGAAACAAGCTATCGACTTGAAACTTGGCACAAGTAGTTGTTATTGCCATATTGGTCCACTTTTACGTATAGCCCCCATATAAACCGACCCCCAAATTTGGCTTGCGAGGCCTCTAAAAGAAGCAAATTTCATCCGATCCGTCTGAAATTTGGTACATGGTGTTAGAATATGGTTTCTAACAACCATGCAAAATTTGGTCCACATCGGTCCTTCATTATATATAGCCCCCATATAAACCGATCCCCCGATTTGGCCTTCGGAGCCTCTAAGAGAAGCAAATATCATCCGATCCGGCTGAAATTTGGTACATGGTGTTAGCATATGGCCTCCAACACCCATGCAAAAATTGGTCGAAATCGGTCCATAATTATATATAGCCCCCTTATAAACCGGTCCCCAGATTTGACCTCCGGAGCCCCTTGGAAGAGCAAACTTCATCTGATTCGGTTGAAATTTGGTACGTGATGCTAGTATATGGTATCCAACAACCATGCATGAATTGGTTCCTATCAGTCCGTAATTATATATAGCCCCCATATAAACCGATCCCCAGATTTGACCTCCGGTGCCTTTTAGAGAAGCAAAATTCATCCGATCTGATTGAAATTTGGTACGCGGTTTTACTATATGATATTTAACAACCATGCCAAAAGTGGTCCATATCAGTCCATAATCATATATAGCCCCATATAAACCGTTCCCGAGATTTGGTTTTGGAACCTCTTGGAAGAGCAAATTCCATCCGAGTCAGTTGAAATTTGGTACATTGTGCTAGTATATTGCCGTTAACAACCATGCCCAACTATGTTCATATCGGTCTATAGTTATATATAGCCCTCAGATAAATCGATCCCCAATCACACAAAACTTGGTCCTTATCAAGTTCATAATTGTATAAGCGGCATCCATATTTCAATTCTGGTTCCCTACGTACCGTGCAAAAGTCCATATAGATTCGTAATTATTTGTAGATTTACATACATTTTTGTCTAATATATACCACGTGTGGACTTACTCACAATTTAGAAAACGATTTAAGATACCACAACCCAAGTAATTCGATTGTGTATAACAGTCTTTCGTAGAAGTTTCTACGCAATCCATGGTGGAGGGTACATAAGATTCGGCCTGGCCGAACTTACGGCCGTTTGTACTTGTTTTTCTTTCAAATATTTCTTAGTATTGTGTAAATTTTGCTTCTCAAGTCAATATTTTTTTAAGTGTATTCCAATTTTTAATTTTACTGTACCTTCTTATTTCACAAAACAAAAATTACCTGACTTTTTTTTATTGTAATATTGAAATACCATCCAATTCCAACTCTGCTCTACATTTATGTAATTTTCGACATTTCCTCTTGTAAAGTCATTTCATGTAACTAAAGCGATTTTCAAACGTCATTCGTTTCGAATATATCTCTGAAATTTAATTTACATTTTGTTGCTTTAGTTGTTAAATTTCCTAAAAAATGTAAAACTAAAAAAAATGTGCGATTAGTTTAACAAGCCATCGACACTTATGTCATATACAAGGGGGGTGAGTAATAAAAGTGAATAGGAAATCCATGAAAAAGAGAAAGAAATTTAACTAAAACAAAAAAAAAAAAGATCATAAAAAGTTATTAGTTCCGGTCAATAACTTTCGATTCAGTGCTGGATTGCTGCAACTTCAAAAGCAAGTCTAGTGGACTAGCCTGACTATCTAGCTAGGCATGCCAAGCGACCACTCCACACCGGTGCACTCACTAAAAACAACATCCAATTTTCTCCCCCCTCAGCTACTTCTGTTCATAGTGCGGAGCATGGAGATGCCAATGCTGTTGATTTTGCCTACTGCTGGTGGTTGATGGTAACTGCAACAACGGCGCTTACCGGCTTAATACTCAAATCAACTAAATTGGGGGACAAGTGGACAGACACATAAGGACGGACAGTGATATTTTTCATTGAAGTTTACATGTTACTGTCTCTCTTGGATAAGTTTTTATTTTATGTAGCAGTTTGACAACCGGTTCGATACACGACGTTTGTTATACCGCTTAGACGTTTTGTTAATTTTTTACTGCATGACGGCAAAAAAAAAAACTCCATATGAAAGTGTCTGTCCAGTTTTTTTGTTAAACAACCCTTTTTCAATGACCAGCCGCTCTGGGTCTAGAGCTTGCTATTTCAAAACAAATGACAGTAATTTTAGCGAAATGAAATTATCTCTTGTATTTACCGTCCTTCTCGTTGGATGTCAGTGAGAAATTTCTATTAAATGTTGTGGTGTTTCAGTGGGAGGAGATGATGATGAAAAGCATCATTAATAATTATTTGAAGAAAAAAAAAAATTTTTTAATTATATTACAAATTTAACGGAATTTTAATGTAAGGGCCTTTTTGTATTTCCTTTTAGGGAAATTGGAAAATTTAATTGAGGAAATAATGAATTTTTATGTAGATGCATAATAAATTTTTGTAAAACAAAACAAAAATTATACACACAGACCCTTTACATTCGATATAAATAAAAGTTTTATTTTTAATAATGCAGTCTACTTTTAGATAAATTTAGTATAGTTTTGGGGATCAAAACTTACTATCGGGATCCTTAGTGACAAAATTGTCTGTAGCAATAAAGTGTTGACCAAATTTTCTATAGAAATAAAATTTTGACAAAATTTTCTATAGAAATAAAATTTTGACAAAATTTTCTATAGAAATAAAATTTTGACAAAATTTTCTATAGAAATAAAATTTTAACAAAATATTCTATAGAAATAAAATTTTAACAAAATATTCTATAGAAATAAAATTTTAACAAAATATTTTATAGAAATAAAATTTTAACAAAATTTTGTATAGAAATTAAATTTTGACAAGATTTTGTATAGAAATAAAATTTTGACAAAATTTTCTATAGAAATGAAATTTTGACAAAATTTTCTATAGAAATAAAATTTTGACAAAATTTTCTATAGAAATAAAATTTTGACAAAATTTTCTATAGAAGTGTAAAACAGAGTGTGAAGCTGTACACACCAGAATAAATCCTTGAAAACGGTTTTGACGAAGTCAACCGAAATATAGGAAATAAAACTTAAATAAAAACATCAATCCTATTTTTTTTAATCGACCTATAGCCGAAACTATGATAAGTATTGCATAGAAATAAAATTTTGACAAAATTTTCTATAGAAATAAAGTTTTGACAAAATTTTCTATAGAAATAGAATTTTGACAAAATTTTCTATAGAAATAACATTTTGAAAACATTTTCTATAGAAATAAAATTTTAACAAAATTTTCTATAGAAATAAGGTTTTAACAAAATTTTCTACAAAAATCAAATTTTGACAAAATTTTCTATAGAAATAAAATGTTGACAAAATATCCTATAAAAATCAAATTTTGGCAAATTTTTCTATAGAAATAAAGTTTTGGAAAAAAATCTATAGAAATAAAATGTTGACAAAATTTTCTATAGAAATAAAATTTTGACAAAATTTTCTATAGAAATAAAATTTTCATTCGTTTTGTTTTGTTATTGTTGGTTTTGTTCTTTAAGCATTGTTGTTGTTTTTTTATTGCAGCTTAAAACCATGCATTGACTAAACTACAAGTGTAGCTTAACCAACAGAGGAAAAGAATGTTTGTCAAATTTATTTGGGCAAAGCCCTATAGACTGCAAGATGGTTGGATGGACGCACGTTTCGGAATTACCACATTCCTCATCAGCATCCTCTACTTGCAGCAAAACTATCAACCAATTATCAGAATAAATTCAGGCAGTTTATTAAACCCAACAAAAACCACACTTGAACCCTCCGAAAAAAAGGTTTTACATTGATAGCCGGCTTATGCCGGCAAAATTTTCGATAGAAATTTTCTATAAAAATCAAATTTTTTCTAAATTTTCTATAAAAATCAAATTTTGGCAAAATTTTCTATAGAAATAAAATTTTGGCAAAATTTTCTATAGAAATAAAATTTTGGCAAAATTTTCTATAGAAATAAAATTTTGGCAAAATTTTCTATAGAACTAACATTTCGACAAAATTTTCTATAGAAATAAAATTTTGGCAAAATTTTCTATATAATAAAAATTTTGACTAAATTTTCTATACCAATAAAATATTGACAAAATTTTCTATAGAAATAACATTTTGACAAAATTTTCTATAGAATAAAAATTTTGACACAATTTTCTATAGAAATAAAATTTTGACAAAATTTCTATAGAAATAAAATTTTGACAAAATTTTCTATAGAAATAAAATTTTGACAAAATTTTCTATACAATTAAAATTTTGACAACATTTTATATAGAAATAAAATTTTGACAAAATTTTCGATAGAAATAAAATGCTGACAAAATTTTCTATAAAAAGCGAATTTGGCAACATTTTCTATAGAAATAAAATTTTAACAAAATTTTCTAACGAAATAAGGTTTTAACAACATTTTCTACAAAAATCAAATTTTGATAAAATTTTCTATAGAATTAGAATTTTGGCAAAATTTTCTATAGAAATAAAATTGTGGCAAAATTTTCTATAGCAATAAAATTTTGGCAAAATTTTCTATAGAACTAATATTTTGACAAAATTTTCTATATAATAAAAATTTTGACTAAATTTTCTATACCAATAAAATATTGACAAAATTTTCTATAGAAATAACATTTAGACAAAATTTTCTATAGAATAAAAATTTTGACACAATTTTCTATAGAAATAAAATTTTGACAAAATTTCTATAGAAATAAAATTTTGACAACATTTTCTGTAGAAATAACATTTTGACAAAATATTCTATAGAAATAAAATGTTGACAAAATTTTCTATAGAAATAAAATGTTGACGAAATTTTCTATTGAATAAAATTTTAACAAAATTTTCTATTGAATAAAATTTTAACAAAATTTTCTATAGAAATAAAATTTTGACAAAATTTCTATAGAAATAAAATTTTGACAAATTTTTCTATATAATTCAAATTTTGACAAAATTTTCTATACAATTAAAATTTTGACAAAATTTTATATAGAAATAAAATTTTGACAAAATTTTATATAGAAATAAAATTTTGACAAAATTTTCTATAGAAAGAAAATGTTGACAAAATATTCTATAAAAATCGAATTTGGCAAAATTTTCTATAGAAATAAAATTCTTACAAAATTTTCTATTGAATAAAATTTTAACAAAATTTTCTATAGAAATAATATTTTGATAAAATTTTATATAGAAATAACAATAACTTTTAGCAAAATTTTTTATATAATTCAAATTTTCAAAAATTTTATATAGAAATAAAATTTTGACAAAATTTTCTGTAGAAAAAAAAATGATGGCAATATTTTCTATAGAAATAAAATTCTTACATAATTTTCTATAGAAATAAAATTCTTACAAAATTTTCTATAGAAACAAAATTTTCTGTAGAAAGAAAATGTTGACAAAATTTTCTATAAAAAATTGAATTTGGCAAAATTTTCTATAGAAATAAAATTTTTACAAAATTTTCTATAGAAATAAAATTTTAGCAAAATTGTCTATAGAAATAAAATTTTGATAAAATTTTCTATAGAAATAACATTTTTACAAAATTTTCTATAGAAATAAAATTTTAACAAAATTTTATATAGAGATAAAATTTTGACAAAATTTTCTATAGAAATAAAATTTCGACAAATTTTTCTATTTTTTTATAGAATATTAGAGACAAACATTTGTCAAAAATAATGGTTTATTTGCTCTTAATGAAAATGCTTTTTTTCGTTTGTCTAAAATTTTGTTCCAGGGGAAAGAATTTTTATCTTTGGGTGTATCGACAGAAATGTCAAAAATATTAAAACTTCTGAATGTTCTAAAAATAAAAATAAATGAAGTTCATAGGTCCACAAAAACAAATACAATTTTGGAGGATTGTGTCCTCGTATCCATGCTGTCAACTGTAGCGCTCATCAGATCCTCCTCCATCCCCCCATTTTATTCAAACAGAGAAGATCGTTTTCACATAACCTAAACTTTCCAATGCAAATCACTATATTTTTGCGTGCATATTTAATTTTTTATTCTTGCGATTAGAGATTAAATTATCAGAAAATTATATTTTATCTTGAATTCTTATTTGAATCGATTGTTTTTATTTTGAAATTCTATACAATTTGTATAACATGTTTTTAAGCTACCAGAAGCCTTAGTAGCAAGCTTATTCAAACAATTTACATAAATCAATAACCTAATAAATAGATTGCGAAAATAAGTATGTCATTGACTTTGCTAAATTCTCAAAACATATGTAAATAAAATTTAATATTTAATAGTTTTGAATTTGTTATCTTATTCTTCAGCAAATATGATAGATACAGATATGCAATTAATTTATTTGGAAATATTTAAAAAAAATAAAAATAAAAAAATTATAAAATATCACGTAACAAAATAAATGTTATTGATGTGTTCATGTGATTATTTGATTCATTTTTGCTTAGTTAAAATATTGAAGTTAAACAAATAATAATGCCTTCCGCATTTAATCTATTAGATTATACGTCAAAACCTAAGTGTCAGATTTCCAACCTGATTTAGAATCTGGCGCCAATATAATTGGCATGAGGTTATCAGTAATGTTCGCAGAAGGTTTTGAATTTGAATTTTGTCAACCTATTATTTAATCTTTTCTATTAATGCAAAATATAATTGGGTGCATCTACACACAAAGAAAAGAGAACAAATTGTCTACAGATATAAATTTTTACAAAATTTTTCTATACAAATAAAATTTTAACAACATTTTCAATAGAAAAAAAATTTTGACAAAATTTTCTATAGATATAACATTTTGATAACATTTCTATATAGAAAAAAGTTTTGACAAAATTTTCTATAGAAATAAAATTGTGACCACACATTCCATAGAAATAAAATTTTGAAAAAATTTTCAATAGAAATAAAATTTTGACAAAATTTTCTATAGAATTAAAATATTGACCAAATATTCCATAGAAATAACGTTTTGACAAAATTTTCTATAAAAATAAAATTTTGACAAAATTTTCTATAGAAATAAAACTTTGACAAAATTTTCTACGGAAATAAATTTTTCGAGAAATTTTCTATAGAAATAAAATTTTCACAAAGGTTAATAGGTAAATAGGTTAGGTTAGGTTAGGTGGCGGCCCGATGTACCAGGCTCACTTAGACTATTCAGTCCATTGTGATACCACATTGGTGAACTTCTCTCTTATCACTGAGTGCTGCCCGATTCCATGTTAAGCTCAATGACAAGGGACCTCCTTTTTATAGCCGAGTCCGAACGGCGTTCCACATTGCAGTGAAACCACTTAGAGAAGCTTTGAAACCCTCAGAAATGTCGCCAGCATTACTGAGGTGGAAAACTATTTAATGTTCGGTCGAAGCAGGAATCGAACCCACGACCATTGCATCACGGTGGTTCCCAAATAAATTTTGAAAAATTTTCTATAAACATAAAATTGTGACCAAATATTCCATAGAAATAAAATTTTGACCACATATTTTATAGAAATAAAATTTTGACAAAATTTTCTATTGAAATAAAATTTTGACAAGATTTTCTATAGAAATAACATGTTGACAAATTTTTTTATAAAAATAAAATTTTGACAAAATTTTCTATAGAAATAAAATTTTGACAAAATTTTCTATAGAAATAAAATTTTGACAAAATTTTCTATAGAAATAAAATTTTGACAAAATTTTCTATAGAAATAAAATTTTGACAAAATTTTCTATAGAAATAAAATTTTGACAAAATTTTCTATAGGAATAAAATTTTGATAAAATTTTGACCAAATATTCCACAGAAATAAAATTTTGACATTTTCTATAGAAATAAAATTTTGACAAAATTTTCTATAGAAATAAAATTTTGACAGAATTTTCTATAGAAATAAAATTTTGACAAAATTTTATATAGAAATAAAATTTTGACAAAATTTTATATAGAAATAAAATTTTGACAAAATTTTATATAGAAATAAAATTTTGACAAAATTTAAATATAGATATAAAATTTTGACAAAATTTACTATAGAATTAAAATATTGGCCAAATATTGCATAAAAATAAAAATTTGACAACATTTTTTATAGAAATAAAATTTTGACAAAATTTTCTATAGAAATAAAATTTTGACAAAATGTTCTATAGAATTAAAATATTGGCCAAATATTGCATAAAAATAAAAATTTGACAAAATTTTCTATAGAAATAAAATTTTGACAAAAATGTTCTATAGAAATAAAATTTTAATAAAATTTTCTGTAGAATAAAAATTTTTACAAAATTTTCTATGAAATAAAATTTTGACAAAATCTTCTCAGAAATAAACTTTTGACGAAATTTTCTATAGAAATACAATTTAGCAAAATTTTGAAAAAAATTTCTATAGAAAGGAAATTGTAACAACATTTTTTATAGAAATAAAATTCTGACAAAATTTTTTATAAAAATAACATTTTCGCGAAAAATTTTTATAGAAATAAAATTTTGAAAAATTTTCTATAGAAATAAAATTTTGACCAAATATTCCACAGAAATAAAATTTGACAAAATTTGCTATAGAAATAAAATTTTGACAAAATTTTCTATAGAAATAAAATGTTGACAAAATTTTCTACAGAAATAAACTTTTCACTAAATTTTCTATTGAAATAAAATTTTGACAAAATTTTCTATAGAAATAAAATTTTTACAAAATTTTCTGTAGAAATAAAATTTTTACAAAAATACAATTTTCGAGAAAATTTTCTATAGAAATAAATATTTGACAAAATTCTCTATAGAATTAATAATTTTGACAAAATTTTGTATAGAAATACAATTTTAACAAAATTTTGACAAAATGTTCTATAGAAGGGAAATTTTAACAAAATTTTCTATAGAAATAAAATGTTGACCAAATATTTCATAAAAATGAAATTTTGACAATATTTTCTACAGAAATAAAATTTTAACAAAATTTTGACTAAATTTTCTATAGAAATAAAATTTTGACAAAATTCTATAGAAATAAAAATTTTGACAAAATTTTCTATAGAATAAAAATTTTGGCAAAATTTTCTATAGAATTAAAACTTTGATAAAATTTTCTATAGAAAGAGAATTTTAACAAAATAAAATTTTCGAGAAAATTTTTTATAGAAATAAAATTTTCGAGAAAATTTTTTACAGAAATAAAATTTTGACAAAATTTTCCATAGAAATAAAATTTTGACAAATTTTTTTATAGAAAATCTTCTATACACACAAATAATTTTTTTCTGATTCAATCACGAAATTAATTGATCCAATTAATTGTTTAATTGAAATGTCTTCAATCACAGAAATGATAGTATCAATTAGAAAATTAATTGAAGGTCAATTAAAAAATTAATTGATACTATAAATTTTTTGGATTGATTTTTGTTTCAATTAAAAAATTAGTTGAATAAATTAAATTTTTAATTGAATATTTTTAAAAACTCAGTTAAGATTTTAATTGGAAAGATTTTCATGAAATTTTTTGTCTGTGTAGAAATAAACTTTGAGCAAAATTTTCTATAGAATTAAAATTTTGACAAAATTTTCTATAGAATTCAAATTTGGACAAAATTTTCTATAGAATTCAAATTTTGACAAAATTTTCTATAGAATTCAAATTTGGACAAAATTTTCTATAGAATTCAAATTTGGACAAAATTTTCTATAGATTTCAAATTTTGGCAAAAATTTCGTTAGAATTGAGATTTTATATAGAAATAAAATTTTCTATTGAAATAAAATTTTGACAAAATTTTCTATATTTATTATTTTTATAATTTCCTAGCCCCAATAATATTTAAATTATTGCTGTATTTTTATTGCTATAAAATGCATATTGCCCTAAGTACATGTGTCAATTGTCGTGACACGTATAAACTATCTCATACCAGCCTATTTGTGTGTATCCCCCTATACTGCAAAATAATAAAGACCCACTGTGATGTTTTACGATTTCTTTGGTTTTTTATTTTAACGGTCGTCACATTTGTTCCATGGTGGTTCTATACAATTGAAATCACAATACAAATTGTTAAGTTCTATTGTTATTTTTATTATTATTATTTGACTTTATATTAGTGGGTAGTGAGTGGGTTTCCCCCTTCGTTATATGCTCGCCCGTCTATTGTATGCTTGTACCAAGAAAAAATCTATAGTCGCGTTTTTATTACTCTTTGCTCTAAGTGGTGGGAGTATAGGCGATTTCATTGTTTACCGGCCGATTTCTTTTTTTATGGGGGCTACCGCATAACCATTTATAAGCCCTTACACTTGAGAAGCATTGAAGTGGATTTATTGTCGGTTATCTTTGTAAGAAAATAAACACAACCAAAAACAGAAATTGCCAAAAGAGGAACCGCTAGCAGAGACCAAAGAATAAACGGTGGCCAGTTAGGAGGTTACACGGGATTTGATTTTTATGGTCGATTTGGGGAAAAAATGAAAATGTAGAGAAATGGAGTTGTGTTTAAACTGCACACAATTTAGGAAGAATTTTTTAAGGATTCTTTAATTTTGAATCGTTGATGCCCAGATGGGAAATCTTCACAGTCTTTCCATGGCAAAAAAGCAAACATCATGGGTCTAAAATTTCGTTCCCGAAAAAAGTATTTAATTTTTGCAAATAATTGTATTTTCTTGTTTATTTTATTTTTATTTTAATTTTTATACATTATGAACTAAAATCTAATCCATTTTTTTATTTATTTCATTTCTTTGCAGATATTAAAATGTATCATTAGCCGCAGTTCCTTACCCCAAAACCATATCTGACTTTACGGACTTGACTGGCCAACCGACGGACCGACTTATCGGACAATACATACAGAACTTCTATACTGATTACCTCCCATATCTCCAACATTTCGGGGGAAAGAATCCTTTTTACCAACACAATTCACTAAGAGGGAAAAACAAATCTCCCATGATTTCCTTAATGTGGTAAAACTCCTTTTCCCTTTTTGTTAACCGTAAATTGTGGGGGGTAAACACTGGTAAACAACGACAGACACCTAGAACACAAACAACACCAACAACTCACAATCATGGCTGACAACAAACTGCGCTCTTCAAATATGTCCTCATCGTTGGGTGGCGGTGGTGGTCTATCCACCTTAATTGGCAACCCTACTCTAATCTCAAGTACTTTGAGCACCAATCATCAGTTGACACCCACAGTTGATTTAATGGCAGCCTCTGTACGTGAATCATCATCGCCTACCGGATTAAATTCGAGTCAAAACCAAAATACTGACATGGAATCCTCGGTGGAATATGCTCCGGGCACTATAACGGCACAATTGAATTTCCAATTATTGCCCACAGTGGTGGACAGTACAGCAAATACAAGTAGTGGTGCGAGTGGAGGTGGTGCCATTGGTGGTGGTGGAGCCATCTTTGATTATAATTCAATTATGAACTCATCACAAATATCTGCCATGTCTCATGATTCCCTGCATCAACAGCAGCAACCACAACAATCCTCAAATGCTAGCACCAATAATTGCATGGCTTTGGTTAAAGCAGGAGCTGGAAAACCAGTAGTGGCGCAAAGTGTTGCCGGGGTAAGTTGCGAAAGATGTTTTAACGAAATGCAAATTTTGTCAATTTCCAAGAGATTTCCTCAAATGTTCATTATTTGTTATAACTACACTGAGAGAAGAATTTTCTTTTATGAGGAACGAACTTAGACAAACCAAATTTTCTTGTGACGGTAAAATTTTTTCTTTAAAAGCAAATAAAAAATATTAGACACAACCCAGCAACAAATGGAGCACTATTTCAGAAGGATTGTAAGGGAGAGTGGCAGTACCAACTGCTAACAAAACAAACGAATCAGCGCTGATTTGTTTGAGCGATGTCCCGATTTAGAGCAGCTTCTACATAGCGCTGATATAATTGCTCATTTTAATAGAAATATTGCTCAGAAGTGATATATAATATTGAGTATATCATTGCATGATATACTGCATGAATTGGTTGCAATAACGTAAACGAATGATCATAAACTAGTTGGGCTACTCGTTTACGTTATTGCCACCGATTCATGCAGTGTGGATGCACTGCCTACTTTATTGTATACCAAAAAGCGCAACTAAACTCTTACTGCTGAAGTATGTTTTGCTGGGAATCTTTACATGCATCATTTGTCATAAATTTGGATTTATGGCTCTTACAGAAAATGCTTTAGATTAAATGAATTTGTCCATAATTTCGTTCCGGAGGATGTTTTTTCTTTGGGTGTACCATACGGATACCGGGACAAAAAATCGACTTATCTTTTGACTCAAACCGCGAGTCGACCCAATTTTTGGCTTCCTCATATAGACAAGAGTGCTGGTAATCGGAAGAAGCAATATCTGTGCTATACTGCGGGTGAGATAGGTCTTCCCATTTGAGTGTTTTACCGGTGGCCGAAGATTATCGTGCTGCAAAATCACCTTGTGCTTATAGTGACATTTATCACGCAATGCTCGGCTAAAATGTTGAGTCAGTTGATTTCGATACCAAGTTACTATGATCATTTCACTTGGTTGCACCAGCTCATAATACACTACATCCAGCTGCTCCTATCAAATACACAGCCTAAGTTTCGTTCCATATTCTAATATATAACAAGTAAGGAAAGTCTAAAGTCGGGCGGGGCCGACTATATTATACCCTGCACAACTTTTTATACCCTGCTCCACACTGTGGAACAGGGTATTATAAGTTAGTGCATATGTTTGCAACACCCAGAAGGAGACGAGATAGACACATGGTGTCTTTGGCAAAAATGCTAAGGGTGGGCTCCTGAGTCGATATAGCGATGTCCGTCTGTCCGTGAACACATTTTTGTAATCAAAGTCTAGGTCGCAGTTTTAGTCCAATCGACTTCAAATTTGGCACAAGTATGTGTTTTGGCTCAGAATAGATCCCTATTGATTTTGGAAGAAATCGGTTCAGATTTAGATATAGCTCCCATATATATATTTCGCCCGATATGGACTTATATGGCACCAGAAGCCAGAGTTTTACCCTAATTTACTTAAAATTTTGCACAAGAAGAATTATTAGTACTATAGTCAAGTGTGCCAAATTTTATTGAAATCGGTTTATATTTAGATATAGCTCCCATATATATCATTCGCCCGATATGGACTAATACGGTCCCAGAAGGCAGTGTTTTATCCCAATTTGGTTGAAATTTTGCACAGGGAGTAGAATTAGCATTGTAGCTATGCGTGCCAAATTTGGTTGAAATCGGTTCAGATTTAGATATAGCTCCCATATATATCGTTCGCCCGATTTACACTCATATGATCACAGTGGCCAATCTTTTACTCCGATTTAGTTGAAATTTTGCACAGGGAGTAGAACTAGCATTGTTGCTATGCGTGCAAAATTTGGTTGAAATCGGTTCAGATTTAGATATACCTCCAAAATTGAACTAAATTTTACTCCACATTTTGAGATTTCCACAAAGCGTTGTTAAAACCAGGAAATTTTAATGCCCTGTTGTACTTTTTAACTGCAGTTCACGAAATTACATCATCTCATAGAAAAAAAATTAACTAAAAGTAAAGAAGAAAATCATTTGTGCCAAATCATGACCATTTTCACCATACAGTAGTTCATTCTTACTATTTTTGGGAATCGTACGAAAATTTTCATTAGTTTTAGTTCATATTGAACTTATGTGTCGGTCATTGAACTTTATACTCACGTTTAGTTCATAAAATTTTTGAGACAAAAAGTAAGATTTCATTAAGCTGTGGAAAATTTCGATAAAAATAATAAAATTTAACTACAAGCAAATAATTTTTTCCAATAAAAATAATTTAAATTTAGCGTTACGGAAATTTTTTTCTGTGCACATTTGGCAAAATTGAACTAAAATTAACTAATTTTCATGAACTAAAATAAAGTTGTGTTTCTGGGGTGTTTTTTAGAAATCTAGTAAATGGAGGGGATTAGTAAAACTATATGCTTATTTATTATATTGTTACGTTTTTATATTGAGGCGTATTTAATTACCCGATAATTAAATAGACAGTTCTTTTCAATAACGTTAATCTACAATTTATTTGTTTAACTGATTGGTTTCACTTATTTGCTCTACGATGTGTACTGTATAAACTTTAGCTTACGACTGACTTGACTGCTCCCTCCGCCAGGGGCTTATATACCGTGATTTGACGATTTCGAAAATTCTGGATAGTCTGGCCTACAACCATCTAGAACTATCTTGTACAATTTATTTAACACCACATATTCAACTGGTTATCTTCATTGCCTACAGCCATCTGGAATATTCTATCGGCGTTACTTTATAGGTGATATGGCACACATACTTTTAGGCTTATGCTAATAATCTAGTGCATTCTACTAGATTAGGTAGATGTCGTGCAGTCATAAAACAAAAGGCGTTACTTTTACAATGAACGATTGGAAACACAAAAGATGTTTAAGAAATTACTAGAAAATAAAGAAATGACTCTAACAAGTTATGACGTAATTTATCGTTACAATTTGAAATTTAAATTAACGTAAACTAATTTAAATAAGCTTAAATCAAGAAATATCACATTCGTAACACTGCCTCCCGCTTAAGCCTGTTCGTCCCGAATAGGCACAGAACCCGTTCCGTATGGAGCCAAACGTTCCAGGTGAACGACTTTCATCTTTGACCTTGGGCTGTCGTCTTTTTGAATGCGGTATACAACATCATTGATCTTCTTGATGACTTTATATGGGCCTTCCCACTGTGTTTGTAGTTTAGGACATAATCCTTTCTTTCGTTGCGGGTTGAATAGCAGAACCAGTTGTCCTTCACTAAAGCCCTCAGTGTTTGCTGCACGATCATATCTCGCCTTCATTCTGTTGCTAACCATTTTTATTTTGTTTCGCACTGATTCGTGAACTTTACCAAATGTGTTTGGTATGTCGTTACTGGTTTCTTCCATGGCGAGCTCATTGGGTGTAGCGCCAAATATCAAATCTCCGGGCAACTTCAATTCCGTTCCGAATAGGACCTTGGCCGGTGTTCGTGACGTAGAATCATGTATGGCTGATCTATATGACAGCAAAAACTTTGGTATATGATCGTCCCAGTCTCGTTGGCCATTATCCACCACCTTTCGAAGATGTTCTTCCAGAGTGCGATTAAACCTTTCTACCATGCCATCAGACTGCGGATGCAATGGCGTAGTCCTTGTTTTCTTGATACCAAGGGAGTCACACATCTCTTTGAATATGGCCGATTCAAAATTTCTTCCTTGGTCTGAGTGTATCTCGGTCGGCACACCGTAGCGACATATCCAGTTCTTGTCGACTACATCTACAATCGTCTTCGCCTCTTGGTTAGGAATGGCATAAACTTCTGGCCACTTGCTGAAGTAGTCCATGACCACAAGGACATATCGATTTCCAGAATCACTTACTGGGAAAGGCCCTGCAACGTCCATTGCTATTCTTTCAAAAGGCGCTCCTGGCCTATACTCTTGCATAAGACCTCTACTTTTTCGTCTTGGCCCTTTCGCCTTTATGCACTTCTCACAATTTGCCACCCATTCAGCAATTGATTTCTGGCATCCAACCCAGTAGAATCGTTGCTTCACTTTCTTGGCTGTTTTGGTTATTCCTAAGTGACCTCCACTAGGTCCATTGTGGAATTCCGTCAAAACATCCTTTACCTTAGAATCTGGCACGATTATCAAGTTGCGGCTATTCTTGCCATCTTCACTTTCCCACTTACGTTGTAGGGTTCCGTTGACCAGACATAGACTGTCCCATTGAGCCCAGTATGATTTCATAAGTGGGCTTTCGGCTGCGATGTCTTTCTTACTGGGTTTCTTATCTTCTTCTTTCGCCGAAATAATTTTTCTCAGAATGGGATCTTTACGTTGCTCTGTTGACCAGTCTGTGCCAGATTCGATGTGTAACTGCCTGACATTTACAACTGTCTCCTGTGGTTCAGCCTTCGAGTAGCGTGTGCTTTCTACATTGCAATGCCGTCGTGTCAAGGCTTGATCAATAACTTGTTTGCCACCTTTTCTATTATCCGCAAAATTTAAATTTGAGTCGCTTGGCTTTGTGGTCGCCTTCTTATGATTATTGTTTAATGGAGATGGCGAGATTGACCCCGACGTTTTACGCCACGCTTTACATTCCCGGGATAGATGTCCAGCCTTATCACAGTTATAGCATTTTACTCTAGATTTATTTGCCTGCTGCTTCATTTCTTGCATTATCTGCCTTAGAGCCTCTTTTACCAATTCAATGACCGATTGCGTTTCTTCACACTGGGTCTCTACTCTGCGTACTTTGTGAATTTGAGGCCGTGCCAACAATCTCGCAGTTTCTTGTGCATGTGCAAATGTTACTGTTTCTGCGAATGTAGCCTTTTGTGACGCATATGTTGCACATTTTATATCAGGGTCTCTAATTCCATTCACAAAGGTCTCGATCTTGATGCGGTCCACAAGTGGATGACTTTCTCCTGGATATGTCAAAAGCACCAACCGCTCAACCTCTGTTGCAAAGTCTTGTAGAGTCTCATTTGACTTCTGGACTCTTCCTCTTAATTCCATTCTGAAGATGTCTTGCTTATGTTCTCCGCCGTACTTACGTTGAAGTGCCGCTATTACTTCATTATAATTATTTCTAGAGGCAGCGGGAATGCTTTGTATCACGTCAGCGGCATTGCCCTTTAATGCCAATAGAAGTTCAATTGCTTTGTCGTTGTCGTTCCACAAATTTCTACAAGCAACCATTTCGAATTGGAATTTGAAGACATCAAATGAAGTTGAGCCATCGAAAACAGGAGGTTTGGTTTTTGAGCCCTCGATAACGCGCACTGGTCCACCTTTAATTTCCAGCTCTGACATTTTTCTTTCAATGTGTAGAAACTTCTCATCATGAACCATAATTTTCTCATCCACAGAAATAATCTTCTTATCCAGCTCCCCAATTTGGCTTTCGATATGGTCCACACGTTTTTCCATGCCTTCAGCAATTTGTTGAAGATTCTCACTTAGAATTCTAGAATTTTCGTCCATCTTTTTTGAATTTTCGTCGAATTTTTCTTCCAATTTTCTAGAATTCTCTTGCATTTTTAGAGAATTTTCTTCCATTATTTTTCTAGAATTCTCTTGCATTTTTAGAGAATTTTCTTCCATCATTTTTCTAGAATTCTCTTGCATTTTTAGAGAATTTTCTTCCATCATTTTGCTTAAAATATTGACCATCGATGTGTAATCAACAACATTAGAAGCTACAGATGGAGTTTCCAAGGCGCTGGCTACTACTGATTCGTCAAGATCTTCCTTATAATCGAACTCATGTGTTTCGATATCTATACTGCGCCGCTCGAACTCTTCCAGTAGTCGCTTTTGTAATTGAGCCTTGTTTCCTGTAGTCGACTGCCCCATTTTGCTCAATTCCTTTTTCAAGTCTTCCACTCGGAGCTGATTAAACTTCATTGTAGATTTTTTTCAGTTATCCCACTTCTGACACCAATTGTTACGTTTTTATATTGAGGCGTATTTAATTACCCGATAATTAAATAGACAGTTCTTTTCAATAACGTTAATCTACAATTTATTTGTTTAACTGATTGGTTTCACTTATTTGCTCTACGATGTGTACTGTATAAACTTTAGCTTACGACTGACTTGACTGCTCCCTCCGCCAGGGGCTTATATACCGTGATTTGACGATTTCGAAAATTCTGGATAGTCTGGCCTACAACCATCTAGAACTATCTTGTACAATTTATTTAACACCACATATTCAACTGGTTATCTTCATTGCCTACAGCCATCTGGAATATTCTATCGGCGTTACTTTATAGGTGATATGGCACACATACTTTTAGGCTTATGCTAATAATCTAGTGCATTCTACTAGATTAGGTAGATGTCGTGCAGTCATAAAACAAAAGGCGTTACTTTTACAATGAACGATTGGAAACACAAAAGATGTTTAAGAAATTACTAGAAAATAAAGAAATGACTCTAACAAGTTATGACGTAATTTATCGTTACAATTTGAAATTTAAATTAACGTAAACTAATTTAAATAAGCTTAAATCAAGAAATATCACATTCGTAACAATATTTATCAATTTAAACTAAGTCATCCCTAATATTTTTTGGTAGTGATAGTTTTTGCTGAGTAGGTTAGTATCATTAAATATAAATTGTAATAAATAAGAAAGTGTTAATTTCGTTTTTTTTTTTTTCAACTAAAAACTTTTTCCACCCACACTGAAAAAAATATTGTCGTGAGGTCAAAGATTTCATGTCTTTAAAATACGAATACAAATTTTGCTTAGCATAGAAGACGCATTTCTCTAAAATAAAGATATTTTCCTTGTCCAAAAGTCGATAAACTTTGCAATGAAGTCGTATTGTCCTTATAATTAAGTGATTTGACTTAAAAATGGGTATCTTAACATGAAAGAAAAAATTTATAGGCTAAAGTCAACTTAACTTTAATAATTCAGAAAAATTCTTTAAATTTAATGAAATTGTCTTTAAATTTGTTGTCTTTTTGCATCTTGACTACAAAGCAAAAAATCGTTCAAATATAGGACATGTTTTTCAAAACTTTATTTTAAAGAAGTTTTTTACTTCAAACATAGCATAATTTCTACTGGAAGTCGAGTCCTAATTTGGAAAATAAAGTTGCCGTTAACTCGTTTTTAAAGGACTATGATAGCATATGAAGAAAAAAGCTGAGAAAGCGAAAAATTAAAATTTGCTTCCTAGAAGCAAGTACACAAAAAAAGAGAATTGTGTCTTAAAAGTATCCTTACTTGTATTCTCCGCTTCTTTGGCTCGGAATCAATACCAAATTTTTTAAAGTAAAGACAAAATCTTTGGAACCGAGTATGCTTTTTTTTCAGTGCACCCAAAATGACTCATGTCACATTTTAATTTCACACTCTTGTGCATTAATGGTTTTATGATTTTTGGATTAATTAGCCAAAAAACACTCAATAATTTAAATGCTTGATTTGTTCTCTAATCCCCTTAACGCCCCTCTCGCCACATTTCACAATAGGCCATGACAAAATCCCCTTCCACCGTACTGTAATACTTATAGCCGTAACCACATACGACTACAATTTACGTGATCATTAGACGGATTAGTCGGTGAATGCTCAAACAGATAAAAATCGTATAAAACAACAACAACAAAAGTCTTCGGCGACTAACCAAATAAATAAAGAAACAAATAAATGAAGAAAATGTCTCGAAATGTATCGGAAAAAAAGAAGTAAAAGTTGCAACTACGTGACCCTGCTAACAAATCGAAAACTGGCTCTCTCTCGTTTCGCTTCCATCAACCTTCAGGCTGAAGCTAAGACCTGCAAACCTTCAGATAATATACTTGGAACTTTTACTTTTTCCCCCCGTCTCATCCATGAATCATTTGAAGCTGCTCGCTTCCATTATCTTCCCGCTTCTTGGCCGGAATACAAATGCCTTAGTATGAGTATCCATTTAGAGTCTTATAGCTATCCTCTAGCATAACAAAATAGTCCTCTAAATTAAATGAATGGCTGCCTGGCTGACTGGAAGTTTGGCACACGTTTTAGAATCAGAATCAACCCTCCTTGTGCTTTCGTTTCAACTGACGAACGACTGACTTGCTGTATGGCGGAGATAGCTCCGCGATATTGTATTCATAGAAAACAGCCCTTTTCACTTTTCTTTCCTCTCCATTTCTTTTATTTTCTCTGTTGATTGCTAGACTAAATAAAAGTGCTACACATATTCTGGTATCTAGTTGTCTCGTTGTTTCATTTTTATTTCCGCTTAGTTGCATTTTGAACAGAGTTTCAAATTTACAAACATAACCGCCATTTATGATGCCATATAGAGAGACATGAAAGAAATATTTGTTTTTTGGCGAGGTGGTATAAAAAGTGGGGCAATTATTTTTGTATTTTATTTTTTTGATATTAGTAAATAGAAATTATCTCGATTTTAATTCAAACGATTTTAAATATTTCTGTTACACATTTAATTAGAAAATTTTAACTAACAGGTTGGCTGATAAGTCCCCGGTCTAACAAAGAAAAACACATTTTTTTGTCAAAATTCGTTTTTATTATTCAACATAGTTCCCTTCAAGAGCGATACAACGATTATAACTACACTGAAAAAAATATTGACCTAATATGGAAGATTATGCAACTTAAATTTTAGGAATCGAAATTTACCCAAAGTTAAGGACGAAATTCTTTAAAATAATGACATTTTAATTAAATGAAAGTTTATAATCCTTGCTTCAAAATTTTTTTTTTATTAAATTTAGGACACAAATCTTGAAATTTTCCATCTCTCTGCTGAAGTTGTAGATCTTTGAAGTAAGGCAAATTTTCCTTAAAATAAAGAAAACATTTTTAATTTAAAGAAATCGTTTTTAACTCAACTGACATATTGCATCTTTAAATTTAAGATAAATTCGCTTCAAATATAGGTTAAGACTTATTTTAAGGATTTGCATCTTTGGTTTAAAGTTTTTATAACATTAAGAAAACTGTTTTTACTTTGAAGTACCTGTCATAATTTGGATTTTAAATTGGAATTTGTTTGTACATAAATACCTTTATTAATATATCGCAAAAAGAGGATAACAATTCGATGAATGAGATCTGTATCTAATTTTAATTTTATTTATCCTAGATTTAAAGCCAAGGAGCTCCGTCAACGATGTCTTTATTTTAAAGAAGCCGCATCTTTGGCTCGGAATCAATACCAAAATCCTTAAGGGAAGGTCAAAATCTTTGGATCCAAGTAAACTTTTTTTTTGAGTGTACGTTCCAATTTTTTGATACCATTTTGGTAGTACTCCTTTGGTTTTGCCTCAAAATAGGCCTCGGTTTCGGCGATCACCTCTTCATTGCAGCCAAATTTTTTCCCTGCGAGCATCCTGAGGTCTGAGAACAAGAAAAAGTCGCTGACGGCCAGATCTGGAGAATACGGTGGGTGGGGAAGCAATTCGAAGAATTTTTGCCATCGTTCTCAATGACTTGTGGCACGGTGCGTTGTCTTGGTGGAACAACACTTTTTTCTTCTTCATATGGGGCCGTTTTGCTGCGATTTCGACCTTCAAACGCTCCAATAACGCCATATAATAGTCACTGTTGATGGTTTTTCCCTTCTCAAGATAATCGATAAAAATTATTCCATGCACATCCCAAAAAACAGAGGCCATTACTTTGCCAGCGGACTTTTGAGTCTTTCCACGCTTCGGAGAGGGTTCACCGGTCGCTGTCCACTCAGCCGACTGACGATTGGACTCAGGAGTGTAGTGATGGAGCCATGTTTCAGCCATTGTCACATATCGATGGAAAAACTCGGGTGTATTACGAGTTAACAGCTGCAAACACCGCTCAGAATCATCAACACGTTGTTGTTTTTGGTCAAATGTGAGCTCGCGCGGCACCCATTTTGCACAGAGCTTCCGCATATCCAAATATTGATGAATGATATGACCAACACGTTCCTTTGATATCTTTAAGGCCTCTGCTATCTCGATCAACTTCATTTTACGGTCATTCAAAATCATTTTGTGGATTTTTTTGATGTTTTCGTGGTTACCGACGCGTCTACTGCGTTCACCGTCCTCCGTGCTCATTTCACCACGCTTGAATTTTGCATACCAATCAATTATTGTTGATTTCTCTGGCTCAGAGTCCGGAAACTCATTATCGAGCCAAGTTTTTGCTTCCACTGTATTTTTTTCCCTTCAGAAAACAGTATTTTATCAAAACACGAATTTCCTTTTTTTCCATTTTTTTCACAATAACAAAAGTTGCTTCACAAAAGACGCTCTATCTCACAAACTAATTGACTTACAGACGTCAAATTTTGACACGAACCATTTGAAGGTTGGTACTATATAAAAATAATATGCATTTAATACTAGCGACGCCATCTATGTGTCAGACCGGGGACTTATCAGCCAACCTGTTATGGTGGTAGACTAAAGATTTATTTTGATGATTTTGCATCTTTTTGTCTACCCTCCACTAGCCTTGTTATAAAAACTTTCCGTTTGTAACACATTAAATTCTTGCTCTCGGACCCCATAAAGTATATAGTGGGTCGTGGTGAAATTTTGAGTCGATCAAGCGATGTCCATACGTCCGCCTGTTGAAATCACGACGTCATTCGAAAGAAACAATCTATCGACTTAAAACTTGGCACAAGTATGTTAGTTGTTATTCACAGAAAGAAACAACAAAATATTTCCAATTAAAATTTTAATTGAATTTTCGAAAATATTCAATTACAAATTTAATTAACTCAACTAAGTTTTTAATTACAACAAAAATCAATCACAAATATTAATAGAACCAATTAATTTTTTAATTGGATCACTTAATTTTTTAATTGACTTTGATGATTGATGCCATCCTTTCTGTGATGAAAGACATTTTAATTAAAAATTAATTCGATAAATTAATTTCGTGATTGAAACAAAAAATTATTTCTGTGTTGATATAGGTCGGATGGTATTGCAAATGGGCTTTTAGGTATAACCCCCATATAAATCGATCGACAGATTTGAATTTTGGTGTTTCTTGGATGAACAAATATCATCCGAGCCGGTTGAACTTTGTTCAACTTTAAATCCATTATCAATGATGATGTATGACAGTGTAACATGGAATCCATCAATATCGATGGAATATTACACTTCAAAGGAAAAAAAAATAAATTTTAATGGAATTCTTGGTTCGATGTAGAACAAATGTAAAATATAAAATAAAATAAAATAAAATAAAATAAAATAAAATAAAATAAAATAAAATAGAACAAAATTTCTAAGTTTACATTTGCTTATTTACCATTTGATTTTTAACCCATTTCTATCAAAAAATAGAAAATCTTTCTCTCAAACAACTCCCTTTGTTCGTTACTTATTTAAGTTCTTATGTTAAGTGGGGTGCTTTTTTAGGCATTTATTTTTTTTGTGCCTTATATGCAATGCCTTTGAAAATTGTTATATGTCTGTCCAAATGACTGTCTGCAACTTACATCACACTTCCTGTTTTGTTTTATTTAACGTTTACAACGTTATAGCATGAGGCATAAAGAGAGCCGGGCCAACAGACAGAAGGACGGACGGACATAATCTTTTAAAAAAGGAGTCAGTGTCAACTGTTGGTTAACAACCATATAGACGGCTATCTACACTAGCTTGGCTTGCCTACAAGGACATTCAGGCGTTTTGGCGGCTTTTTGGTTGTTAGGCAGAGTTGTAAAACAAAACACCACCAACAAAAGCTGCATCTAGAGAGGAGGGTGGTAGAGTGGATTTGCCCTGAAGTTTGAAGTTGGGTTTGAGGGTGTTTTCAGTGTACTCATACTTGTAGGCCTAAGTACCACAAACACTCTTTTTTTCACTCTCTAACAAGACAAATGAGAATGATTTGTTTTGCACATTACAACATTTCACTTTTATTTACATATTCTCCCTCCCACACACACAAATCGAAGAGAAACCAGTCTGTACTGTCAGCTCGCTTTAAATTGCAAACATGCCTTAATTTTGAAAAATAATCACAATTGAAGTTTAACAAAGCTATGGACATAAGGGTGGTTGCTACCTACTCAATGGGAAATATCTGCACTTGGTCGGCTGTCACATGCAAATTAAGTTGTAAAGCTTCGGTATGAAGGGGGGCCCCCGTTAGACCCTTACTTAAAATGGTCTTTAAACATTTTTTTGTTCTTTTTTGGGTAATTTCTATTGTAAGGCCATAAGATCAATGTTCTTTTTTGTTGTTTAAGGGTATTGTAATGGAAACTTTTTGGAGGGTGGGTGTGGGGGGGAGAGAGAGAGAGAAAGTAGGGGGAAAGGAGCAAGAGAATATCTTCTACCACTTGATTATTGCCCGTTAGAAAAATGAAATTTATGTTGACATGTTAGACACGTACGTGTTAAATTTCTGCAATGTCATCACTTCAGGCTTTTGACAAATCATGAATATCATATTAGTACATGTGGAGAAAATATTTGGCATATTTTGATTAAAATCTTTATTTGGTTAAATTAAAGAGATCAACCTATTATAAATTATCTACTGGCAAAAAACTAAAGTGTCTGAAAAACGGATATAGCAAACATCGTTCTCTTCTCGTACAGTTTTTTGTATCTTTTATATCACAAAAAAATTGTTCATTAAAAAATTTTAGTTTAGCCCCAAACAAAAACATTATTATTCTAGACTCACTATACATTTCGTTTATATCAAACGTTCTTCTTCTAAAAAGAATGATTGGATTTACGTCGCTAGTATTACCACGGTTGGCAAAGATTAGATTTTGCAAATCTATAGAAATAAAATTTTGACAAAATTTTCTATAGAAATAAAATTTTGACAACATTTTCTATAGAAATAAAATTTTGACAAAATTATCTATAGAAATAAAATTTTGACAAAATTTTCGATAGAAATAAAATTTTGACAAAATTGTCAATAGAAATAAAATTTGCACAAAATTTTCTATAAAAATAAAATTTTGACAAAATTTTCTATAAAAATAAAATTTTGACAAAATTTTCTATAAAAATAAAATGTTGACAAAATTTTCAATAGAAATAAAATTATGACAAAAATTTCTATTGAAATAAAATTTTGACAAAATTTTCTATAGAAATAACATTTTGACAAAAATTTCTATAGAAATAACATTTTGACAAAAATTTCTATAGAAATAAAATTTTGACAAAAATTTCTATAGAAATATAATTTTGACAAAAATTTCTATAGAAATAAAATTTTGACTAGAGATATAAAATTCTGACCAAATTTTCTATACAAATAAAATTTTGACAAAATTTTCTATAGAAATAAAATTTTGCCAAATTTTCTATAGAAATAAAATTTTGAAAAAAATCTATAGAAATAAAATTTTGAAAAATTTTTTCCACAGAAATAAAATTTGACAAAATTTTCTATAGAAATAAAATTTTGACAAAATTTTATATATAAATGAAATTTTGACAAAGTTTTCTATAGAAATAAAATTTTGACAAAATTTTCTATAGACATAAAATTTTGGACAAAATTTTCTATAGAAATAAAATTTTGACAAAGTTTTCTATAGAAATAAAATTTTGAGAAAATTTTTTTATATAAATAAAATTTTGAGAAAATTTTTTATATAAATAAAATTTTGAGAAAATTTTTTATATAAATAAAATTTTGAGAAAATTTTCTATAGAAATAACATCTTGAGAAAATTTTCTATATAAATAAAATTTTGACAAAATTTTCTATAGAAATAAAATTTTGACAAAATTTTCTATAGAAATAAAATTTTGATAAAATTTTCCATAGAAATAAAATTTTGACAACATTTTCTATAGAAACCAAATTTTGACAAAATTTTCAATAGAAATAAAATTTTGACAAAATTTTCAATAGAAATAAAATTTTGACAACATTTTCTGTAGAAATAAAATGACGACAAAAATGTCTATAGAAATTTAATTTTGCCAAAATTTTCTATAGAAATAAAACTTTGATAAAATTTTCTATAGAAATAAAATTTTGAGAAAATTTTTTATAGAAATAAAATTTTCACAAAATTTTCTGTAGAAATAAAATTTTGACAAAATCTTCTACAGAAATAAAATTTTGACAAAATTTTTTATAAAAACAAAATTTTGACAAAATTGTCAATAGAAATAAAATTTTGACAAAATTTTCTATAGAAATAAAATTTTGACAAAATTTTCTATAGAAATAAAATTTTGACAAAAATGTCTATAGAAATAAAAATTTGACAAAAATTTCTATAGAAATAAAATTCTGACAAAAATTTCTATTGAAATAAAATTTTGACAAAATTTTCTATAGAAATAAAATTTTGACAAAATTTTCTATAGAAATAAAATTTTGACAAAATTTTCTATAGAAATAAAATTTTGACAAAAATGTCTATAGAAATAAAAATTTGACAACATTTTCTATAGAAACCAAATTTTGACAAAATTTTCTATAGAAATAAAATTTTGACAAAATTTTCTATAGAAATAAAATGTTGACAAAATTTTCTATAGAAATAAAATTTTGACAAAATTTTTTATAGAAATAAAATTTTCTATAGAAATAAAATTTTGCCAAATTTTCTATAGAAATAAAATTTTGATAAAATTTGCTATAGAAATAAAATTTTGACAAAATTTTCTATAGAAGTAAAATTGTGACAAAATTTTCAATAGAAATAAAATTTTGACAAAACTTTCTATAGAAATAAAATTTTGACAAAATTTTATCAAAGTTTTATTTCTATAGAAAATTTTGGCAAAATTAAATTTCTATAGACATTTTTGTCGTCATTTTATTTCTATGGAAAATGTTGTCAAAATTTTATTTCTATTGAAAATTTTGTCAAAATTTTATTTCTATAGAATAGATAAAATAGAAAAATTTTCTATAGAAACAAAATTTTGACAAAATTTTCTATAGAAATAAAATTTTGACAATATTTCCTATAAAAATAAAAGTTTGACAAAATTTCCTATAGAAATAAAATTTCGACAAAAATTCTGTAGAAATAAAATTTTCACAAGATCTTCTATAGAAATAAAATTTTGACAAAAATTTCTATAGAAATAAAATTTTGACAAAACTTTCTATAGAAATAAAATTTTGACAAAGATTTTTATAGAAATAAAATGTTGACAAAATTTTCTATAGAAATAAAATGTTGACAAAATTTTCTATAGAAATAAAATTTTGACAAAATTTTCTATAGAAATAAAATTTTGACAAAATTTTCTATAGAAATAAAATTTTGACAAAATTTTCTATAGAAATAAAATTTTGACAATATTTCCTATAGAAATAAAATGGGGCCAAAATATTCTACTGAAATAAAAAAAAAAAAATTCTATAGAAAATTTCTATAGAAATTTAATTTTGCCAAAATTTTCTATAGAAATAAAACTTTGACACAATTATCTATAGAAGTAAGCTTTTGACAAAATTTTCCATAGAACTAAAATTTTGACAAAATTTTCTATAGAAATAAAATTTCTACCAAAATTTCTATAGAAATAAAATTTTGATAAAATTTTCTACAGAAATAAAATTTTGTGAAAAATTTCTATAGAAATAAAATTTTGACAAAAATGTCTATAGAAATAAAAGTTTGACAACATTTTTCTATAGAATTTTGGTAGATTATTTTTGGCTCGAGTGGCAGCCGTTAATATGACACATTTGCAATAAAGTGCTGTGCAATGCCACACATCATAATTTCAATCACTTTTGGAATATATTGCAGAATTAGAAGTTTGTAACTGAAGTTTTTTGTTTTCTTTATACGAAGTTTCTTTAAATGCGACAGTGTGTGTAAATAGACCTGCTTGGCTGATGTGTTATATGTGTAAAAAAATGTTAAGTTACTATTTATTAATTTATTTGTTGTTTATTGTGAAGATGTACAGATGAACAAAAAATTTCATTCAGCGGAGCTAAACCCTGATAGTTTAATCCGTTTAACATGAAATCGGGCAGCACTCAGTGATAAGAGAGAAGTTCACCAATGTGGTATCACAATGGACTGAATAGTCTAAGTGAGCCTGATACATCGGGATGCCACCTAACCTTAATTCGTTTTCCTCTAGCAAAAAACATCGGTCAATTCTGGCGTACTAAACGCCAAATTGACAACACTTTGTAAAAGCTTACGTTTTTATTCATAGTTTCATTTTATCACGTTAGTCTTATAATTCAATAAAACTCCCCAGAGAATCGTAGTGACAAGTGAGTGAGTGAACATCGGAATGAAATTCTTGACAATTTTATTACTTCTTTAAACCAAAAGTAAATGTAATTTTCTTGCAGACATATGAAAAGTCAATAAACAGGGAATAAATGAAAAAATAGAGGATAAAGTGATAAAAGGAAATGTCGTAGACAAATGGGAATTACATTAACTTTTCAAAAAAAAAAAAAAAAATCAAAAGGAAATGATTTCCATTACATACATATAAATTTCTAGCAAGAAAAATTCAAGAGAAAACTCGTGTTTTCTGGAACCGTAAATAATTCAAAAAACGATTCTTCGAAAAACAATCGTCTTCAAGCCGAAACAACAAAGTTCAATTTTCGGGGAATATGTAAATACAAGGAAAAAATTCATTAAAAATTCAATGAAACTTTTTCATTGACATAACGAAAACTTGTATTAAGATGAAAATATAACATTTAGTTATTAAACCAAAAATTCATTACAATAACGAAAAACTTTGTTGTATTTATGAAATTATTCATTGGCTTATTTTTAATGACAAATTTCCAACTCCAGAGAAAAGCTAGATGATTAAAACCTTTTGGTTAGGATAGATTGGTTATAGGATCGATATTTTAGGCTCACTCACACTATTCAATATGGAAAATATCACAATGGACTGAATCAGTGTTGCCAGATTAGGGGGGTTTTCCCCAAACTGGGGATTTTTTATCGTGGTTGGGGATATCAATTTGGGGATCTGGGGATTTGGCTGGGATAACGTCCTGATTTGGGGTATTTCCACCTTCAATCACTGAGTTTTAAATGTGTTATAGAAAGTGTGAAAGCGCAGTACAAAAGGTTTATGGTCTAAACAGCGTTCCTGTTTACCATCACAGGCTTCATATTTATGTAACAAATTAGAAGGAGGCTCAGCTTCCATTATTACTTGGGGTTATATATCTGTCCGGTTTTACAAGTCAATCTCATTAATAAAGGATCTCCTTCGTATAACTGAGTCTGAGTCTGAATGGTGTTTCACATTACGATGAATCCATTTAGAGAAGCTTTAATACATTCAGAAATGTCTCCAGAATTACTGAGAGTGTCAGTGTTTTCTTTGTTAAGAATTTTGTAAAAAAAATGGCACTTGCAATAAAAGTTGGCATAATCTTAAAAAAAAAGTGACACAAAAGGTGGCACACTTTTTCATAAAAATTTAGAATTTTAAAATATTTTTGTTAATTAAACATTATCGAAAATCACCACTTTAACTTTACAGTTCAGGGTAGTAACACTATTTACTTACTACAGATAGTTTTCATAGTTGCATAGTTTTAGGCGGTACCGGTACCTATGTCCTCTTCAAACATTATGGTCTGCGAAGGGAAAACTAAAGCACCGATCTCATCCGTAATCTTAAAGGATTTGATATAAAAATTTACAAAATATCTAAATGGAATTATTTAAAAATGTTGCACAACGCCACAAAAAGGTGACAAAATTATCAACGCTTGAATAAAGTTCGCTCGAAATTGGGATTGAACCTCAAAGACTTAAATTTCTTATATCATTGATATATTAGTTTCAACTTTGCGGTATATACACACACAAAAAAAATTTCTGAATCAATCACGAAATTAATTGATCCAATTAATTTTTTAATTGAAATGTCTTCAATCACAGAAATTATAGTATCAATTAAAAAATTAATTGGCAGTTAATTAAAAAATTAATTGATACTATTAATTTGTGTGATTGATTTTTATTTCAATTAAAAAATTTGTTGATTCAATTAAATATTTAATTGAATATTTTTTAAAACTCAATTAAGATTTTAATTGGAAAAATATTCGTGAAATTTTTTTTCTGTGTACTGCATTTATTCCGCCCAATGTGAGGAAAGCAGATGGCAAAACGATCTCAAATGGGAGAAAATACTTTAGATTTTAATTAATTTTTTAATGAACGACCCGCGTTTCATGGGTATATTTTCACTATTCAAGTAAGCTCAAAAATTTTTCCCTTACTCGCCGCCACTACCTTCATCATCGAGACCTAGTTATTTTAAACTCTAACTAAGAACGACTTTTTTCATAAGGTTGACAAAAGCTTGACTCAGTTTTCAGCACAGGATCTACTTATTAATGCCACTGCTCGGTCGCCTTTTAATACCGAAGCAAAGAAACACACAGGAATGAACCCGATCGTATTTAGGGTCTTATGGGTTCATTTAATATGAGGAAAGGTAACTCCTTAAAGTCCCTTGGTACTCAAGAGGCCTACAAGAAAAATCTGAAATCTGAAGGAATGCAAGAACAGGCAGTGACTGTCTCAAAAAGACATTCTGTACTTGAGTTCCGCAGATTTGAATACGATTTATAATGGGGAAAGGATATTCTATCGAAAAGGTAACACTATCCTGAAAAGTATGGTTACTATGGTAATTTACAAGAATACTTTAAATGTTAGTTGTCTTATTTTTCATGTCAGGACCTTCAATAGTCAATGGGTATATTTTCTCTATTTATGCAAGATCGAAACCTTGTCGTTAACTCGTGGCCTCTACCTTCATAATCGAGGTCTAGTGTTTTCAAACTCGAGCTAAGAAAAAGCTTTTACATAAGACTGACAAACCCGCAACTCATTTTCAGCACAGTATTATATAATACCAGTTTTGGTCTTATTATTGATGTCCCTGCTCGGGCGCCACTTATCGCCGAAACAATATAAAACAAAAGAAAAACCCACGACCGTATTGATTGTCTTTGAGTGCATTTGATTGAAAATTTCAAATTAAATCAATTAATTTTTTAATCAAATATTTTATAATTTTCAATTAAAACTGTGATTGATACTATCATTTTCGTGATTGAAGACATTTCAATTAAAAAATTAATTGGATCAATTAATTTCGTGATTGAATCAGAAAATTTTTTTTTGTGTGTAGCCTCAGTCTTGAAGCTTGAATTTTTTAAATTTCTCCTAAAGTCATCCAGAGATGTTAGGGACTTTGCCTTTCTGGCATCCTTTCAGATTTTTCTAGTACACAAAAAAAAAATTACGAAAATTTTTCCAAATAAAATCTTAATTGAGTTTTAGAAAATATTTAATTAAAAATTTAATTGATTCAACAAATTTTTTAATTGAAACAAAAATCAATCACACAAATTATTAGTATCAATTAATTTTTTAATTGGATCAATTAATTTTTTAATTGACTGTCAATTAATTTTTTAATTGATACTATCATTACAAGACATTTCCATTAAAAAATTAATTGGATCAATTAATTTCGTGATTGAATCAGAAAAAAATTGTTTGTCAACATCACTTAAATAGTGCTATAGCCATGAACACGCACAAGCAACACATTCCACCAAACAAATCTATTTATAGACCGGATTGTGGTTACACACAAGCAGATTTCGAGGAACTTCATTTAAAGAAAACTACCTATTTTATTTGCTCCTGCTTCATACCAAATACAACATTCGGAATCGGAATTAAAGTAATTTTACTTATATGTCAAAGGTTTTCACAAGATTTCGAAAGTATGTGCGGCATTGCATAGCACAATATGGTTACTACGATACCTCAAAATGTGTCATACAGCATAAAGCCAGAAATATAAACGATGATTTTTGCTTAAGGCAAAAATAAAAATTGTGTAAGAAAAAAATTGTAATAAAAGTTTGGACATACAGAAAAGATTCCCACTCTTAGCACTGTATCAATACAATCCGAAATTAATCCCATTGCTACCGTATCCCATATTTCTTCATAATAAAATTTTGCTCTAAACAATTGATCATATTTAATCACCTTATAATCTCTAGTATAATTTTTCATATTTTAAAAACCTTCATCTATAGTTTTGAACCTGTTCTGTAAAATTTTCTTTCTGAACACCATGACATTTAAATGAATTATCATCGTCTATGGTATCATCACTGGACAAATGGTGGGTATCTGTCTGGTCATTCGCATAGACATTGACTCTCCCTCCCCATTTGTTTGATTTAAATGGAAAATCAAGTTTATAACAGAGGATATTCATTTGTCAAGATTTTAATGCTTAAAATCTTTCTGCAATAATCCCTTGGCCATGATGAGGCGACATAAACGCTTAAAGTGCCAAGTGTTAAATAAAATTTAAAAGGTTAGAGGAAAGAGATGCATTGGACTTATACCAATATAGTACTTCCAAATGATGAATGAAATGCTTTGCCTGTATGCATGAATATTTGTCGATAACGCTGACTTATTCGAAAGATTAATTAAAATTAAGTGTATTTTGTTTCGACTCTAGCATTGCTTCTTAACGATGCCATCATTCATAAAAATCCTCTATTCTTCCTTCCTTCTTATTGCACTTGCTACAATGTTGAACTTTATCAAGGCTTTTGGCATAGCCACCCCACTCACCCACCACCAATCTTTTCCAATGTGATGAGTTTCGTAAATTACGTATTTCGCACCCTTATTTGTACTATGGAGAAGTTTGTTGCCATTCGAACATGTTCTAGAAGTATTTTGCCTGTTTACAATCTTTTGGTATCTCATTAATTGCTTTGAGCCTCCATGTACTATATGTTAAATGAGAAAGTTTGAGCATATCAGTCAAGATGGTTAAAAGTAATGGGCCTCTATATGAGGCCATAATACCCCGAAAGTTCAAATAAGGCTCGGGCGGCAGATAATTTTTATATATCCAGTTGCTTGTCGCCTGTAATGAAGTAACTGCACTAACAAAAAATTTGCAATATTAATTTTAGGACCAAATATTTAGAACAACTTGCTTAATTTAATTTAATTTACTTTTAATTTAATTTAATTTAATTTAATTTAATTTAATTTAATTTAATTTAATTTAATTTAATTTAATTTAATTTAATTTAATTTAATTTATTTTAATTTAATTTCAATTTAATTTAATTTAATTTAATTTAATTTAATCTAATTTAATTTAATTTAATTTAATTTAATTTAATTTAATCTAATTTAATTTAATTTAATTTAATTTAATTTAATTTAATTTAATTTAATTTAATTTAATTTAATTTAATTTAATTTAATTTAATTTAATTTAATTTAATTTAATTTAATTTAATTTAATTTAATTTAATTTAATTTAATTTAATTTAATTTAATTTAATTTAATTTAATTTAATTTAATTTAATTTAATTTAATTTAATTTAATTTAATTTAATTTAATTTAATTTAATTTAATTTAATTTAATTTAATTTTAATATAATTTAATATAATTTAATGTAATTTAATTTAATTTAACTTAGTTTAACTTTTTTCTTCTACATATGGGGCCGTTTTGCCGCGATTTCGACCTTCATACGCTCCAATAACGCCATATAATAGTCACTGTTGATGGTTTTTCCATTCTCAAGATAATCGATAAAAATTATTCCATGCAGAAACAGAGGCCATTACTTTGCCAGCGGACTTTTGAGTCTTTCCACGCTTCGGAGACGGTTCACCGGTCGCTGTCCACTTAGCCGACTGTCGATTGGACTCAGGAGTGTAGTGATGGAGCCATGTTTCATCCATTGTCACATATCGATGGAAAACTCGGGTGTATTACGAGTTAACAGCTGCAGACACCGCTCAGAATCATCAACACGTTGTTGTTTTTGGTCAAATGTGAGCTCGCGCGGCATCCATTTTGCACAGAGCTTCCGCATATCCAAATATTGATGAATGATATGACCAACACGTTCCTTTGATATCTTTAAGGCCTCTGCTATCTCGATCAACTTCATTTTACGGCCATTCAAAATCATTTTGTGGATTTTTTTGATGTTTTCGTCGGTAACCACCTCTTTCGGGCGTCCACTGCGTTCACCGGCCTCCGTGCTCATTTCACCACGCTTGAATTTTGCATACCAATCAATTATTGGGGCAGAGTCCGGAAACTCATTATCAAGCCAAGTTTTTGCTTCCACCGTATTTTTCCCTTCAGAAAACAGTATTTTATCAAAACACGACATTCCTTTTTTTTCCATATTTTTCACAATAACAAAAGTTGCTTCACAAAAGACGCTCTATCTCACAAACTAATTGACTTACAGACGTCAAATTATGACACGAATCATTTGAAAGTTGGTACTATATAAAAATAATATGCATTTAATACTAGCGACGCCATCTATGTGTCAGACCGGGGACTTATCAGCCAACCTGTTATGTGTAATCACTGTTTAACACCTACAATTACATCCAATTTTGTCCTGTGCCACAATTGTAATAAAAAATTTCATTTTAATCCGTGTACGGATCTCTCTGAAAGTACATACAATGGAATTGGCACAGCAAAAAAAGCTGGGTGGAAATGTCATCAAACCGTGCAAACCGCGCAATAAATCTCCCAACTATTTTTACGGAACATATGTGTGCAAGGAAGACAATGCAAATCAAGGTTCTCCGTTCTGACAATACAACACCAACTATTATTATTCCGAAGTAACCAAGAGACAGTTCTGACACTAACAACTCACAGAGTAATCTATTCAGAGAGGCTCTTGTCACCACATCCAAGTCGGGAATTGAAGAAATGAAATAAGATATGAAAGAAAAACTGACTTTTATTTTTATGTGAACAACTTTGTTAATAAATCTCCAAAAGATAATGAAAGTCCGACAAATGGCATCTGTATCCTAATTTTATCTTTATAAAGCCTACACAAATAAAAAAAATATTTTCCTCCAGAATGAAATTTTAGACAGGGTTCTAAATTCACGTTTGTTAAAAAGTAGTATTTGTAAGAGTAAATAAAACCAAATTTACGACAAACAATGCGACGACTGTTCCTAACCTTTTTTGTTGACATTTTAAGTAAGCGTTAAAGATAAAGAGCTTCCAAAAAAGTCTTTATTTTATTAATTAAATCCTAAAAGGCAAGTCAAAATCATTGGATCCAAGTAAACTCTTTTTGGTTTGTGTATGACCACATATTTGCATGCATCGCAATGCTTTGTTAGGGCCTTACAAAGTGCACCCCTTCAAATTATTCACATACACATGAATGCATAAGTCAAGGATTCCGATTCATTTGCAACAAAAATATCTGTCTCAAGTATATCATCAACCATATCTATGATGATTGTTTCTGTTTACATACATGGCGGGGACTCCACTTTGAGTTGTTGAGTCGTCGTAAATGTAGTCATAGATTTTGCGAATATTTACCATACGTCGCAGTTCTTATTACTTTCCCTTGGTTGCACCACAGCCACACGAGAGAATTGAAGCCAATGGCCAGAGTTCAATATGGGGGCGTTTTTTTTTTTGTCTTCATTGGATTCTATTGTCGCGTATGTGGGAACATTGTGGGATATTATCTACGATATTGCAAATATATTTTATTTATGCTCTATTTACTATATTTTTGGCATGATGTGGATATTATTGTTCCCATTGCACATTCAATCGATAATCTTTTGAAATACAGAAGAATTGCAATTTATAGAAATATTTGGTTTTTTGTATAGATTTTTGTGAAATTTGAAATAGGTCATCTTACATATTCGTAAAATTATCAATGAGAAAACTATGAAAATGTTTGGCAAAGGTTAACAAACGATTACGATTGAAGTAACGTACATAGTTCCGAGAGGTAATTCCATTGGTTTTTTTTTCTTTTTTAGTAAAAAATATATATTTTTCCCATCCTTAAAGAAAAATTTTGAAGAATTGGTGCAAATGTTACTTAAATTTATTTAAAATAAAATTTACTTAAATTTATTCCAGCAAAAACATCCTCATTATTGTAAGAGAGTACATTGGATATATCTCATATACATGTGCGAAAAAACTCATGCAATTTCGTTTTTCTTGGATTACCATCATCAGAATGAAATATGTCTTTTTCTGGAGAATAGGGCAAAAGAAAGTTCATATTACCAAACAAGTCATATTTATAATAATACACTCGAAATAAATTGATATATTAAGCTTAGTACTATGTTCAGTTTTCAAGCTGAAAAACAGCTTGTTTCACGGTTACTTTTTTAATTAATTAATTTAGAAATATAAAATTATTTGCTATCAATTCCTTGGATCTTTTCCATCCATTATTTGGCAAGACTCGATCAAAATATAATCGTCTTCCTAAAAATATATTTGTACTTTTAATTTAGTGTTTTGGTGAAAAAACCGAACATAGTACTCACCTTTAGAGAACAACTATTTATTTATATATTTATTATCAAATATGTTTAATTGTGCTACGAAATGATACTAAAGGGTGATACGGTCAAAATTTGGTCAATATAAACTTGACATATTTCTTTCAATTTTGCATTTAAAAAACCTGAACTCCCCTCATTTTGAAGGTGTGTGTGTGTGTAGAATGTTGCTCCTATTTTGATTTTGGAATTCACTCTTCAGTTGTCAAAATGCCGTCCAAGCAAGAAGAGCAGCGTATCAAAATTTTGCTCGCGCATCGCGAAAATCCGAGCTACTCGCCCGCAAAGCTGGCAAAATCGCTAAAAGTTGCCAAATCAACCGTTAAAAATGTAATTAAAGTGTTTGGGGAACGTTTGTCGACAGCCAGGAAGTCTGGATCGGGGGGAAATCGAAAACCGGAAGCCGTTGAGACGACAACGAGAGTTGCCGGTAGTTTCAAGCGAAACCCTAACCTCTCTCTCCGAGATGCCGCAAATAAGCTGGGTGTATCGTCTACAACCGTGCATCGAGCCAAAAAACGAGCCGGACTATCGACTTACAAGAAGGTAGTGACTCCAAATCGCGATGATAAACAAAATACGACGGCCAAAGCAGCTTCCGGGACAGGAGTTTTATACGGCAAAAGGAAGGGGAAAGGTAGCAGATATTTTCAAGCACATAAAACTGTCAAAGTTCGCAAAGAAATGTCTGGTTTGGCAAGCCATCTGTACCCGTGGCTTGAAAAGCAGCATTTTCATAGCTTCCGGGACTGTCAACCAAGAAATTTACGTGAAAGAGTGTTTGAATAAACGTCTGCTGCCTTTCCAGAAGAAACACGGTTGTTTCGTACTGTTTTGGCCGGATTTGGCATCTTGCCATTACGGTAAAAAGGCCATGGAGTGGTACGCCGCCAACAACGTGCAGGTGGTTCCCAAGGACAAGAACCCTCCCAACACGCCAGAGCTCCGCTCAATTGAGAAATACTGGGCTATTGTCAAGCGGAACCTAAAAAAGACCAAAAAACTGCTAAGGACGAGCAGCAGTTCAAGGCAAATTGGCTTTCTGCGGCGAAGAAGGTGGACAAGGTGGCTGTACAAAATCTAATGGCAAGTGTCTAGCGTGAGGCCCGGCAATTCGGATTTGGAAATGCGAAAGTCTAACTGAATATTTTTCTTGAATTTTATACTAATTGAACTTGAAAAAGAAATTTAATTTGATTTTTTAAATAAACGATTCCACCGATTTACACGCGTTTTCCCTTGACCAAATTTTGACCGTATCACCCTTTACATCATCCTATCTCTGATCTGACTTCGTTAAAACTCAACAAAGGCTGACAACAAATATCAATCCAATGAAAAGGGGTTTGCGGCCCCGGAAACTTATGTCCTAAGGACGTACGTTTCGATTTAAAGAACATTATGTTGATAAATAGATCGTACTTTTTATCCTTTTTATACCCTCCACCATAGGATGGGGGGTACATTAACTTTGTCATTCCGTTTGTAACACATCGAAATATTGCTCTAAGACCCCATAAAGTATATATATTCTGGATCGTGGTGAAATTCTGAGTCGATCTGAGCATGTCCGTCCGTCCGTCTGTTGAAATCACGCTAACTTCCGAACGAAACAAGCTATTGACTTGAAACTTGGCACAAGTAGTTGTTATTGATGTAGGTCGGATGGTATTGCAAATGGGCCATATCGGTCCACTTTTACGTATATATAAACGGACCCCCAAATTTGGCTTGCGAGGCCTCTAAGAGAAGCAAATTTCATCCAATCTGGCTGAAATTTGGTACATGGTGTTAGTATATGGTCTCTAACAACCATGCAAAAATTGGTCCATATCGGTCCATAATTATATATAGCCCCCATATAAACCGATCACCAGATTTGACCTCCGGAGCCTCTTAGAAGACCAAAATTCATCTGATTCAGTTGAAATTTGGTACGTGATGTTAATATATGGCCTCAAACACCCATGCAAAAATTGGTCGATATCGGTCCATAATTATATATAGGCCCCATATAAACCGATCCCCAGATTTGACATCCGGAGTACCTTGGAAGAGCAAAATTCTTCCCTTTCGGTTGAAATTTGGTACGTGATGTTAGTATAGGGTATCCAACAACCATGCAGGAATTGGTTCCTATCAGTCCATAATAATATAGCCATATAAACCGAATCCCCAGATTTGATCTCCGGTGCCTTTTGGAGAAGCAAAATTCATCCGATCTGGTTGAAATTTGGTACGTGGTGGTAGCATATGATATATTGAGTTCAAATTTGTGGATGACAGTCTATCGTAGAAGTTTCTACGCAATCCATGGTGGAGGGTACATAAGTTTCGGCCTGGCCGAACTTACGGCCGTATATACTTGTTTGAAGATTAAGTTCTTTTTGAACCACCCTAGTATAATTAGCTTCTGTCCATCTTTATACTTTACGTAATATATCATTTGTAAAAAAATGCTATATGTGGAATGTCCATACCGATTCTAAATTGGCATCCCTATAGGTAGACTTCATATTGAAAATGTCAAAATTTTATTTCTATAAAAAATTTTTTCAATATTTTGTTTCTATAGAAAATTTTGTTAAAATTTTATTTTTATAGAAAATTTTGTCAATATTTTTTTATTTTTATAGAAAATTTTGTCAAAATTTTATTTCTATAGAAAATTTTGTCAAAATTTTATTTCTATGGAAAATAAAATTTTGACAAAATTTTCTATAGAAATAAAATTTTAACAAAATTTTCTATAGAAATAAAATTTTGACAAAATTTTCTATAAAAATAAAATTTTGTCAAAATTTTATTTCTATGGAAAATTTTGTCAAAATTTTATTTCTATAGAAAATTTTGTCAACATTTTATTTCTATACAAAATTTTGTCAAAATTTTATTTCTATAGAAAATGTTGTTAACATTTTATTTCTATAGAAATAAAATTTTGAGAAATTTTTCTATAGAAATAAAATATTGACAAAATTTTATTTCTATAGATTTTAGAACTTTCTATAGAAACAAAATTTTGACAAATTTTTCTATAAAAATAAAATATTGACAAAATTTTATTTTTATAGAAAATTTTGTCATAATTTTATTTCTATAGAAAATTTTGTTAAAATTTTATTTTTATAGAAAATTTTGTCAACATTTTATTTCTATAGAAAACTTTGTTAAAATTTTATTTCTATAGAAAATTTTGTTAAAATTTTATTTCTATAGAAAATTTTGTCAAAATTTTATTTCTATAGAAAATTATGTCAAAATTTTATTTCTATAGAAATAAAATGTTAACAACATTTTCTATAGAAATAAAATTTCGACAAAATTTTATTTTTATAGAAAATTTTGTTTAAATTTTATTTCTATAGAAAATTTTGTTAAAATTTTATATCTAAGAAAATTATGTCAAAATTTTATTTCTATAGAAAATTTAATCAAAATTTTATTTCTATAGAACTTTCTGTAGAAATAAAATTTTGACAAGTTTTTCTATAGAAATAAAATATTGACAAAATTTTATTTCTATAGAAAATTTAGTCAAAATTGTATTCTATGGAATATTTTTATTTTTATAGAATATTTTGTAAAAATTTTCTATAAAAATAAAATTTTAACAAGATTTTCTATAGAGATAAAATTTTAACAAAATAGAAATAAAATTTTGTTAACATTTTATTTCTATAGAATCATTTGTCAAAATTAATAAATTTAAAATTATAAATTTATATAAAATTAAATTTTCTTAAATTTATTTCAATAAAAATCTATTTAAAATAATGAAAAATTTACATGAATTTTTTTAATTTATAAATTTATTTAAAATAAAATTTACTTAAATTTATATAACATAAACCTCATTATGGTATAGGAGCACATTGGCGAATTCCTTTTTCTTGGACTACAAGAACGTAATTTAGAAACTTTTTCTGGGGAGTTGGGAAAAAGAAATTCACATTACAAAATAAGTTATATATGTAATAGTACACTCAAAATAAATATATATTAGAGAATCTTATTATCATCCTTAAGGAAAAAGTTTGAAGAATTAGTGCAAACGATTCCATATTTATAACCAAATGAAATGTACTTCAGTTTATTTAAATTATAAATCTATTTAAAATAAAATTTAATAAAAAATAGTTAGGCTTGAGATCCTCTTCGCAAAAATTAGTTTTTACGATTTTTGATTAATGATTAAATTTATTATCCAATATTTCGACTAACATCGTTAGTCTTCGACAGCGATATTAATTTTTTGTTTAACAAATAAACAAAAATGTAGAGAGATTTTACGTCTGTTTGTTATGAAAGCTAATTGCCAACTCATAAAATATAGACGTAAACTCTCTATTATATATTTTTGTTTATTTGTTAAACAAATTTAATAACCCCGTCGAACACTAAACGATGGTAGTCGAAATATAGGATAATAAATTTAATAATCAAAAATCGTAAACACGAATTTTTGTTAAAAGGACCTCAAGCCAAAATAATAATAAAATAAATTAGAACAACAGGTCAACAAAACTAAGGACATTTATTTAAAATGTAATAAAATTTACTTAAATTATTTAATTAATTTTAATTGATCTTATTAAAACTCTTTTTTTGTACTAGCTTTCCAATGTATCATAAAATTCCCCTACCCAGTATCTTAACCTAATTTCCTGGTTCGCATGTATGTACTTCGTCCAACCTTTCTTAATACATTTTGCAATTTATGTCTATATTCATTTGTGTCTAGTTTGCACCTATTTTTAACAAGCCGCCAGCAACATGTAGTAGACTTTGTGGTAATTGATTTTAAAAATAAATCAACAAAAAAAACATATATCCGACTAAAAATGACAAATGAGACAGGGTGTTGGTGAGGGAGGGTGGAGAGGAGAGGTGTGCTATGTCCAGCACTTACGAAAAGAACAATTGTCTCCTCTGGCATATAAACCTAAGACAACACCCCACGTACAATTATGTCCTGAATATACAGTTGGGCACACATGGCTGACTGTGCATGTACACATAGGCCTCGTTCCGTCCCGTATTGCCTAACGTCACATACATTAACTTGGCCAAATGCCAGGCCGCCAAATATCCATTCAGTTGGCCAGCATTAGATATTCTTCTTTAGATATTGTTGTGATACTACTCGAGGTACTTAAATGGTAACAATTCTTGTATATGACCATTCTGTGAATGTGCATTTACAAGAGACACGAATGGCCAAAGACAGCACCGTTGTCTGGGCATGCACGGAGTTTTTAGAGGTATTATTTATGAAAACTGTATGTACGAAAAATAATAATTTTAGTTAGAATTTTCTTTTACTAGTAAACAGAATAGGGAATGCAACCATGAGACACTCATGAAATGTGGCTAGTACAAAGACTAAGTAGAGAAGAAGATTTTGAAAAATATATATAAAAATCTATCCTAAATGCCTTGACAATCAATATGTGCTTGCTATAGATAGAGACATACCTACCAACCTATTAGATTAATATTTTAAACCTTCTCAGTCATCTACCTAAGAGGATTGCTTTCGAATTAAGGAATACAATGCCCAAGGTCAGGTTAGTCTATGTCAACCTAACTTAAATATACTTAATGTCCACTCTATTCTGTATTCTGATAATATTTCCCGCCAGCTGAAATTTTAATTTCACAAAACTAAAACTTCAATTTCCAAAGGAGAGTATCCCAGTCTTTTTTCCCCAGAGTTATAAGTCTCTCGCTCTCTTTTGCTCTCTCAAACCCTATTGTAAAATAATCCCAATCAGTATTGCCAACTATTGAGAAACAAATATAGTTAGAGCAAACAAAATGGAATAATTTTGGTACAAAATAGTCAGTCAATCCATAGACATTATAATACATAGATGATCCACTATTCTCTTAAAAAAAATGTGTCAGTTCCAAAAATTAATTTTCTGACATCTCGCTTTGATTTTTTTTCGTAAAGAGTCAGTCCCAAACATTAATTTTCGTCCATTTGCTTTTGTGTTGTTCGTGAAGAGCAATGCTGCTCAAAATTAAATTTCGTATTTTCGCGGTTTTGGTCACAACTTTTTGTTCAAATATGAACTTTTAATATATTAATTTATTTATAAATCCTCTGGTGCATCTTAAACGTTCTAATTTTGTTAAAAATTGGCAAACCACAAAAAGGAAAACGAAAGAGAATGTAAGCGTGCTCTTATTTTCTTCGTTTATTCTTAATCTTCGGAACTATCAAACATCGTTTGACACGGATGAAGCATCTATATAATATAAGGTCTATGAGTCAATCGGTTATTGTTTTCAAAATGTTCACTTATACCCATGTTCCCAAATCCACTTCCAGGTGAATGTGAATCAATTCCACGATTTTCATATCCTGCAATCCACTTTCACCGTAATTTTCGTGAAATCAATTCACTTGCAAAAGTCTTGATGAAAGCTGAATTATGTCCAAGATGGGTGTATTTCCGGTTAAAAAAAGTACTCGCGTAAAAAATTTGAAATGTTTTATATTCAATATATGAGTTTTATTAAAACTGCGTCATTTTTAATTAAAAAAAAAAAAATAATAAATTATAACAAGTCTATTGATTCCACTTATTTTGATTTCCGCCTTAGTGAATTTTTGGGTGATTTGTGCAACCCAGCTGGTTACAGAAAAGTTCAAAAAAGAGCGTGGAATTAAGAACACCAAATTTTCACGTTCGTGGATTTGACGTGAATAGTGGAAGTGGAATTGGAATTGAAGTGGATATCGGAACATGGGTGTTAATATTAGTTTTACTTTTTTTTCTAGCGAGTCAACATTAAAAATAGCTATATCTAGCTAAAAATAAAATAGCTGAATTGGCATCACTGATTCCAATAATCTTGACACTAAGAGACAGGGCTGCCAATAAAATTTTAAGAAAAATCGTCACTTTTACCCGAAAAAATCGTCATAATCGGCACTTGCATTATAAAAATCGTCCAAAAATCGGGAATTTAAATAATATTAAAATAAATGCATCTAGATTTTATATCCTAACCCACATAGTGTTTGGGGAATAATAACTTTTATTGACTTTAGACTCCATAAAACATACTGATCGACTCAGAATCACCTCCTGAGTCGATCTATTTGTATTCGTCCGTTCATCGGTCGGTCTGTCTATGTATTGTTCGCAGGATTCCGGTCGCAATTATTTTGATGAAACTTGGCTATTGAATTTGGAAAAAAATCGGATCACATTTAAATATAGGCCCCATATATAGGCATCGCCCGATTTCAACAAGTGGGGTCGTATTGAGTTAAATAGGTCATCTTCAAATTTAATACAAGGTAATTAAGTACTCTAAAGTAAGCAAAATTTAATCAAAATCGGTTAAGATTTCGAATTCGCTCGATTTTTCCAAATTTTTGAACAGAGTAAATATCGTCATTTTCGAAGCAAAAATCGGAAACTGCTATTTTTTGAGTCAAAGATCGTCAAAATGCCGATAAATCGGCAAAATTGGCAGCTCTGCTAAGAGAGCATCTCAATCTCGCTCTCTCTTTTTCTTTACATTAGAAAATTTATTCAAATAGGCATTTCTATAATTTTATTCTATAAAAAATAGCATTTTCCCTATTTGCAAATTATGTTAGCTTGATTTTCTATCCTACGTTTCTTGGCTTATACATTATTACATTTCAAATGGAATCGTAACCAGTCTAGCATAAAATTGAAAAAAAAGAAAAAACTCAGACATACACATTTATTCACCATTTACTAACGATTCGCGTATACAATTCGTCGTTCGTTGACAGAGGTTTTCTAGATGGCCTCCTCAAGTACATGGGACTTCTATGGAGTGTCAAAGGTAGCTAAACGTATAAATATCACATAAACCTCCTCATTATTATATGGGAGTATATTGGAGATATCTCATATGCATGTGAGTGGAAAATTTATGCAATTCCTTTTTTCTTGGACTACCATCATCAGAATGCACTTTAGAATTTTTTTTCTGGAGAGTGGGAAAAAAAGAAAGCTAAATAAGTTATATTTATAACAGTACACTTGAAATAAATTGACATAAATAGAGATATTAGAGAATCTTTATTTTCGTATCAGTGTTGCCAACGTATTAAATTTTTTCAAATGTTACCATGGATTTTGGTATTATTTAGATACTTTAACTCTCTAATGCCCAATCCCGTCTTTAGGCGTGCTTCGTGAAATCAAGAAGCTTTGAGTAAAACACACCTTAAGAAATAAAAATGGGTAAAATAAAAAGAAAACTTAGTAAAATCTGTTCAAGAGGCTTTGCAGCATATACTGAATTTTACCGCATAATTTTTTCTTGTTTCGTTTTCTTGCTTTTGTGTCGTTAACATTGAATATTTAATCAGCTGGCAAAAAATTGGAGCATTAGAGGGTTAAACCAGAATTAAGACTTAAGACAATCAGAAATTTCGCTGGAGAATAGAAAAAGATTTTTGAGGTTGGAAACTTATGGAACTATTCTATGCGGAAGTATGCTGGAGAGATCGAAGCTAACCTAATCTAAATTATTGTAATTTAAGTTTTTGGATTATTTCCATAAACGACTAGCATTTATTTAGCAAATATTACTAATGTGAGATTAGTTGTACGTTCAATTGGCCAATTTGGTTTGCCCTCTATTAAGCAAAATCCTGAGTGTTTCAGAGCTTTTCTAAGGGCTGCCACTTTACCTCATCTAACCGACTTGACCCAACTGAACTGGTAGCGCATCAACGTGTGACATCTCGGAAACAGTTGACTGCAATTTTTGATAAAAGTTTTCTCCAAACGTCATGTTGACCAAAGGTATTATATACCCCGCACATATTTTAATAAATTTCAACCTAAATATAAAAATGTATTGCATTTAGTGAATAAAAATTGTTTCGCGTTGTTCAGAAACACAATATTTGTTACGCAAATTCTAGTGAATTTCACGTAATGGGCTGTTAGGACACAAAAGAATTTACTGCATAAATAGTAATTGGCAACGCACGTTTGTAAGGCTTCGCCATATTAATATAAAGTTAACGTTTTTATTGCAATTCCGTTAAACTGTAACAACGTGTGAATATGTTTGTGTCGAAACAACCAAATATGCATACAAACTGCCAATGTTGCCAACTATGTAGGTTTATGGTGAAGTTGACCGGGATTGTTACCACCATACAATTGCTTCCTTAATGTTAGTTACATATGAATAATTTGCATCCACACGCTTATTTCTCTTTGTGTATAAAATTTGTAACAACGAAACAGAAACAAAAATAACAAAATATCTTCCCAAGACACCTATGGAAATTCATGTATTTGCTTCTTAACTTTTAAGAGCATAGACAAGACAACAGCTCAACCCTTTTTACCTTACTCTATAGAATTTTCCTATTTTCATGCTCAAATCTCCTTCTAAACCTCCTCATTTTTTCTCAACATTACAATGGTGTCTTGATTTTATGCAGAACACCGTAGAAATGTCATGCATGGCTGCCTCTTGTATATTTATCATGGAATACATTTTTATTTCATTGCTATTGTATGCATTTTTTGTAAAAACAAATTCTTCTAGAATTCTAGATTCTTTTCATTTTCCCGTTCAGTTTAAATTCTTCTCAAAAACATTGGACATTTACTGGTACTGCGACGCTCTCTTCAGACAGCCACAGTCATGAGTGAATATAATATGGCCTTAGGTCCGTGAAAAAAAATATTATTTTGTCTATTTTTAAATAACTGAATCACTTAGTTAATGTGCCATGGGATGGGTGGGGGGCAAAAAACCCTTTTGTCAATTTCCCTGGAACCATGACAAATAAAAGTGATTGTTTTTGATATTTTATCATTTTGTGGTTTGCTAAAGATACAAAGAAAAAACAAAACGATCAGATTCCTAACGAGATTCATTCTATAAATAATAATACAATTATCAGTGCGGACATAAAAGCTTTACTAAAAGAAAGAAAAAGAAGTGTTTTAATAAATTTGTAAAAGCAAAACGTTTAATAAATTAGAACGCTTAATAAAAAATTCTAAAAAAAAGGTTCATGTGAATAATAGCCTACCAATAAATTGAGGATAAGTTGTGTGAACGATTTATTAGTTACCGTAAATAAAAGTAAGAAGCAATGACATACAATGTGGATAAAAGTGGCCATGTTTTCATGAGTGACCAAACAATGTTTTTTTCTAATTTAATCACGAAATTAATTAGTTTTTAATTGAAATTGCTTCAATACAAAAAAAAAAAAAAATGAAAAAATTAACCACAGAATTACTTAGAAATAAAAAAAATATACTTGTTCAAAAAATTATTTTCGACACAGTAAATAATTTAATTTATTTTCAATTCAAATTGTTTAATTTAAGCAAATAATTTTTTATTGTATTATTTGTTTATTTATAATTATTTTGAAAAAAAAAAATACTATATTTATTTTTTCCCCTTATGATCAACATATTCAATCTTCTCACTTGTCTGAATAAATCCCAAACGATTTATGTATCTCTCTATCTTGAACCTGGCAAAGAGTTTTGTTGACCCTCGTTATGTTCGCTTACTCACAAGAATGTGTTTGAATCTCCAGAGTTTTCTTGAGTAACCACATTTCTGCGTGTTTGTGCCTTATTCGCACTGTGAGTATACTTGAATACAATTTTTAACTCGTAAGTCTGCGTGAGTTTTTAATTTGTTTTTTTTTTTTGCTGAGTACGAATTTTCATTTTGTGGGTGATAATTCAACTTGTAAAATAAACTCAAACTGAAATGACTTTGTTGGCTGATAAACAAAAATTCTGTAGATGTCATTGCTAGACAAAGCCATCACACACACACACTGTTAGAAAAATATGTTTTTCATATGTTCCGATATAAACAAAATGTGTTTCGGGCACAATTTTAAAACACAATATATTTAAGTGCAAACATGTAATGTTCCTAAACTAACACAAAATGTTTGGGACACATATGTTAATATGTTCGAATATATTATGTTTGGGGCATGAATGTTTCATAAAAATAATATGCGTGAATGTAAACATATATAAATTTACAAATTTCGAGTAAACATATATATGTTGTGATACTTTATTCAGAGAGCGACAGAGAGAAAGAAATAGAGATGGAAATCGGGAGGGTTGAATAAAAAGATATCAAAATAACACAGCGAGACAATGAAATGAGAGCAATTTCTGTGAAACCGCTTGTATGTTGTTTCGGAAAACTGTTTTATGATAAGGCCATAAATATTATATAATTTGAATAAAGAGAATAGATATTCGGAACAAAGAGAATAGACTTTTGAAAAACAAACAGCATATTTTTTCGCCTTGAGAGCAGCATTTTATGTATGTGTGGACATGTGTTTTGTTTATCATTTTGACATTATGGGCACAATTTTTTTCTTGGTTCGTTAAAAGAAATCAGGGGTCTTCATAAAAATAACGAAAGGGCACTATACCCTTTTTAGAGTTGGGACAGTAAAATGAAATAAGGAGGAAATAGTGAAAAATGACCCAGTAAAATGTATAAAAACAAAGTTTAGTTCCTCTTTATTAATAAGTAGTCCACGAGGAGTTGACGGGCATTAAGATCGAGTTTTGCAGCTAAAACAATTTAAAAAGTTTATTTTCTTTAAAATGAATTATTAAAGAAAAATAAAAGGCATTTTAGAGCGATGGTGTTAAATACTAGTAAAAAACTGTTCACGCCTAAATAAGTTTATGTTTATATTATAAATTTATTTATGTATGTTTATACTCGACTCCACGTTCTTCTTTTGTTAGAGTTTTTTAATTCCTTCCAAATTTTAAAGTTTTGTACCAAAAACAGTTTTTTGTTACAAAGTTGTTATTTTTGCAATAAAAAATAATATTTTATCCAAAAATCAGTCAATTTCGTCTATATCAAGCACTGTTACTGACTATAAATCTTTAATAACCCACATTTCGAAGTTTCATTATAAAAATTTAATATAGTATAGATATAAATGTGTAAATTAAAAAAAAAATGTTCGGTCGGAGCAGGGATTGAACCCCCGACCCTTTGCATGCAAGGCAGACATGCTAACCACTGCTCCACGTGGCAAACAAATGTATGTTTCTGTTAAATAATGTTATGTTTGCATGGGCTCGTGGGCGCTGCAAACTATGCTATATAAATGTATCTTATAACAATAATTATCTACTGGTGACTATAACAGCTACGTAGCCCAGTGGATAGTGTGTTGGCTTACAAATTGTATGGTCCTCGGTTCGATTCTCCGTGCAGGCAAAAGGTAAAATTTAAAAAATTTATAAAAGTGAATAATTTCTTCAACATTATTTGTATTACAGAAAAAGGTGCCAAGAACTAAAATATTTCGTGGAAGTGAAAATTACGAGTATGTTAGGCAATGAGCACAATCGTCTTTGGGAAAAATTCTTCCAAGCATATAATATTTTTGGGCTCAAAATGCTTCCAAACATATAATATGTTCACATAAAACAAACATATTAATGTTTTGGCAGTATCCAATAATATATATGCTTCCTGCAAAATATGTTTGGAACATATGTTAAAGAAGCGATTTTTTTGAGGGTGCAGCACGAAAGTGGTTCTGCGGTAGCGTCGTCTAAAAATGATCGACACTTTGGTCCACCTTACTCTCGACAAGTGGATTGAGATCCGGTTTTGTTGACCAAAATTGATGCTAGGTTAGGTTAGGTTATGTGACTATTCAGTCCATTGTGATACCACAGTGGTGAACTTCTCTCTTATCACTGCGGTTAGGTGGCAGCCCGATGTATCAGGCTCACTTAGACTATTCAGTCCATTGTGATACCACATTGGTGAACTTCGCTCTTATCACTGAGTGCTGCCCGATTCCATGTTAAGCTCAATGACAAGGGACCTCCTTTTTATAGCCGAGTCCGAACGGCGTTCCACATAGCAGTGAAACCACTTAGAGAAACTTTGGAACCCTCAGAAATGTCACCGGCATTACTGAGGTGTGATAATCCACCGCTGAAAAACTTTTTGGTGTTCGGTCGTAGCAGGAATCGAACCCACGACCTTGTGTATGCAAGGCAGGCATGCTAACCACTGCACCACGGTGGCTCCCGGAAATGATGCTAAGAACCTCCTTTACAAGCCATTCTTGCACTTGCTTCTTGTAAAGACCATTGTTTGCGGTCGAAATGTGTATCTGTCCAGAACCTCAATACTTTTGTTGGCCTTTACGGTGGTGACCAATCAAAGGTTTACTTCTCATCGGAGAAAACCATCTTACCTTCTGTTTTTCATCCATCCGATGCAGCACTGCCAACAAAGGATTTATTCACATTTAAATGCTTCCAGGGTTGTGAGGAATAGAATTCCTACAGGCTATTCAAGTGTTTATTAATCGCTGTCTAAGGAAAATAGTCTGAATATTTTGGCTAAACCTATCACAACGAAGACCTATGGCTCACCACCAGACAACAACCTGTATTATTGGAAATCCGAAGAAGAAAATGGAAGTGGATCGGGTATACTTAGTGGATGACGTAACAAGAACAGCACTCGACTGGAATCCACAGGGAAGTCGAAGAAGAGGGAGACCAGCGAACACGTGGAGAAGACCGAAGTACACGAATACACATGGCGAGAACTAAAATACCTAGCTAATGGCAGAACAAAATGGAATGCATTTGTTATGCCCCTTTGTTCCTCCTAGGAATTTCAGGAAAATATATATATAAATGCTCGAGGGCTTGTAGTTTTCCAGCCAAATATAAAGCCTTGAATTCCATCACAAATAACTTTATTTCTAAATGCAATAGATCAAAATGCTTTTGTAAGCTTGTAAACAATCAAATTAATTGTCCCTGGAATAAATCTATCAGATGTCAGACAGTGCAGTTTAAAAATGATAGCAATTTGAAGTCGATTACAATACGTATCAGTCACACTGTAGACCGCTATTTTGGTCGCACTTAGTCCATTTTTATACTACAGCAGGTGAACTTCATATTTTCCGTGAGTGCTGCCCGATTCTAGTTTAGACTTTGAGTCAACCACCCAGTATGTTTCAAGAACAGGTAAACAGATACGGCTTACTCATCCATATGATGGCATTTACACATGTACTCCTATTACCTAATTGACGTCAATCACAATCAAATCCGTATGCTGACAAACAAAAAAAGAAGAAAATCTCTATAGAATTCAATAATTCAGTAAGAAGTGTTCTCGAAAATAATAGCATTAGCATAAAATTCCAAATATATAAATAAATGTTCCCTTTCATGGGATTACGGTATTTTGTCCATTGAATAAAACCAAAGACGAAAAGTTACCTGACGGAGTAAAATTTTACCGGTCAAGTTATTTATGTAAACAAATCACGTAGGTCCAATAAATGTCCCAAAGACAATTGTATAGTCGCTTGATATATAAAATTGACATAACAATGAAGAACATTTGGCAAATTGAATTTTCTTGCTTTCATCAGAACATATATGACTAAATGAGAAATATTTTATGTTTCCATGTTGGTGAATAGCAATTCAAACAAATTCTTGACCTTACTCCCTTGGGGATTTATTGTAATTACTCATATGGACTATGGGACCACAGAGAATGTTAATAAAAACCATGTTAAGTATACGCCCTATGCCAGAGAAAGCTTTAGAAAAAACGATGGGACTCTGTAACAAAACAAAACGTAATTGTCAACACGAAGCAACCACTCCTCAGGAAATATTTTGTCCTGTTTGTTATGCAAAGAATTTTAATTTCTTTTATTACACAGCAAACATTACTTCATAATACCACTATTAAATATTGTATATAAATGACAACATTTTTTATATTTAAACTACAACTACAAGCAAACAAGAAAACCAAGCTCAGCCATGAGTAGTAAAGAGGAAATAAAATGGCGGGAAGACAAAAAATGTACTCTCGCTCACACACATATATATATATACAAAAACAACTATAAAGAGAAAACCAACCAACGACATATTTGTGTTAATATTACAACAGCCAACAAGCAAGCAATATCATCAACGAGGACATCAGTGTCAACACGACACAACGTCATCATCACCCTCATGAGATACCCTCACTCTCTTCCTTGATGTTGTCCTCGCTAACAGCAGCAGACAACGCCCCAAAAATGTGATATTTCCTTGAGCGTTTGTAAAAGCTATGACTTCCTTCTTTTATTCACGCTGAATGTGCGGAGATAGATTCGAGTATTTACTCTCGAAGTTACTACTTTTTTTCATGTTGCCTTTCACTGCAAATTGTTGCTCTAGTTTTCAGGCTTTTCTTTGTTTGCTGGTGTTGTTTTTTTTTCATTATTTACTTCTTTAAATGTACAAATTTAACACCGTTTCCAAAAGAAATTTAGGTATTTTGTTTTAAACTAAAACGAGATACGATGAGTTCAGAGAAAAGAAAATGTTGCGATTCAAAGACAAAATTAATTGATCCAATTATTTAATGAAAATCACAAAAGTCATATCACTTTGTCGAATCACAAAAGGTTTTGGAGTAAAAAATATCACCAAAATATTTCCAATTAAAAAGTTGAAAAAGCAATTAATTAAAAAATTATCTGAATAAATTAACTTTTTAATCAATCGAGAAAATATTGAAATTTAGATTATTTCCACATATTTTTGTCATTTGAATCAATACATAAATATTTTCGCTGTTTTGTCGTTTATGACGCCCTTAGTAAAACGCCCTTAGTAAAATCTGTTCAAGAGGCTTTGCAGCATATACGGAATTTTACCGCATAAATTTTTCTTGTTTCGTTTTCTTGCTTTTGTGTCGTTAACATTGAATATTTAATCAGCTGGCAAAAAATTGGGGCATTAGAGGGATAATATTGATTGGACACTCCGAAAACAGGACACTTCCAAACATGGACAGTTGTCTGGGGACATTTGCTATATTAAGACATTAAAATTAACCTCTCGATCCTGGACACCTCTCAAAGGTGTACAAAATTTACCTTTCAGATTCATATGTTGCCAACTAAATATGACCTTCTACTAAAATTCACTTAGAAATAGATTTTAGTTGGCAACACCCATAAGTTAAACCCACGACAATTTACAAGAAGACGCAGCCTGGTTCTCAGAGAGAGGAAACAAACGTCAAGGAGTAGAGCTGGGATGAAAATCAGATTTTTAAAAAGTAATAAGATTAATACAAAAAAAGTACTTTTTCATACAGTGTGGTACTTTTTTTTATAAAAATTATGATTTTTTGTAATTAAAATAACATAATGAAACATGAATATAGCAATAAAATGTGGCAATTCTAGTAACACAAAAGTTATTAGCAATTCATTAGGTAAAAGTATCATTAAAATCCGTAAAATTATATGCTAGGTTAGGTGGCAGCCTAATGTATCAGGCTCACTTAGACTATTCAGTCCATTGTGATACCACATTGGTGAACTTCTCTCTTATCACTGAGTGCTGCCCGATTCCATGTTAAGCTCAATGACAAGGGAACTCCTTTTTATAGCCGAGTCCGAACGGCGTTCCACATTGCAGTGAAACCACTTAGAGAAGTTTTGAAGCCCTCAGAAATGTCACCAGCATTACTGAGGTGGGATAATCCACCGCTGAAAAACTTTTTGGTGTTCGGTCGAAGCAGGAATCGAACCCACGACCTTGTGTATGCAAGGCGGGCATGCTAACCATTGCACCACGGTGGCTCCCAAAATTATACGCTAATATTAAATGTTAATAACATTTAAAATATGTGGCATTTTTAACAGGGCATGAAAAAATAAATTTAACTTTTTCTTTCGCATGTTGCGAGGTCATTTAATTAAAAAAAAAAATACATACAGTGAAACCTTTCAGAGGTGGATTCCCAGGGTGGCCTAAATTTTGCCCATATTTCGAAGGTGTCCCGTTATTAGAGGTTAATTGTAGTGTGATGATATACAATTTTGAGAGGTGCCCGGTTCTCAAAGTTCCAAAGTTTGAGAGTTTTTTTGTGAATTTGTCGAACTCAACCACAACTATCAACAAATAAATTGGGAACTAATTTTTTAAACACAAAATTACTTTGATTAAACGTTACGTTGATTAACAGAAAATTCATTATAATAACGAAAAACTTCGTTGTATTAACGAATTCGTTTCATTGGCTCACTTTTAATGACACATTTCGTTACTATAACGACAATTTTTCTATCAGTCTATATTCGTGCAGTCCGAGTGGTCGAATGTTAAACTAAATAAAATTGTTACTTTTTGGCTCGTAGGGGTATTGCGGTACTTTGGCATGTTACAAAGTACTGAATTTCATCCCTGGTATAGAGGGTTATGAGAAAAAAATTGTTTTATGTGTCTATATGTTCCAAGGCAGGTCTGCCCAGGAATAAACTATAACAGCAATATTCAAAAAAAAAAAAACCATAATAAATATTCGCTTTACGTATACACATACTTTCTATTCTATATTTTGTATAATCGTTTTGGTATTGCTTTTGTGCTTTTTTATTCCGAAATTTATCAAAAACTCAAATTTTATTGATATTTTCCGTCGCAAACAGCAAAACATTTGAGAGACATATGAATACAAACTTCATGATATCATGTTGGCAGAGACCTCTGGTGCATCAAACTGCGTCTTCATCTAAATTGTCTTTGGTTAAACTACATCAATCTAAAAGTTTGATATCGCTATAAACTAATTTTTACATAGATGCATTTTATTTTATATAGTTATGTAAAAAATTTTAATTTATAAGGATTTTACCCCACTGTATCACTTTGTCGAATATAACAATTAGCAACTTCTTGAATATGGCGTTTTATAACCTTGTAAATACACTCATTGTAAATTGTGCTATACCTACATTAAAAATCAAACTTGGCAACTCTAAGCTAATTGCAACGCCATAATGCAACTCTGTACATGACTAGCGACATCTTCGTTTTTAGATGCATGCGGCTTCGGTTCTAAGCTTTGCTTTTGATGGAAAATGTGGATACGTTGTTGCATTCCCTGTTTGGGAAAACCTTGCGATTCCAAGGTTCGTTACAAATATGTCTCAAGTCAAAAAAACCTATTCCAATTAGAACAAACAGAAATAATAATATATTTTACATACCGAAATGCTTGGGAACTTTGGCCATTTCTTTGCAAATATTACAATAGCAATAATTTCCCATTATTAGATTACTAAAAAAAATATCTTGTTTTTTTTTGCTTTTAGAAAACTTGCCGATTTCCAAAACTAGAAGACTGTGCTCATTTCCATTATGAACGAGTACAATTGGGACCTCTCTCAGTACGTTTGGTTGATGATAAATCGGAACTCTTAAACAGCAGCATAGCATCACAATCGATTGGGGGTGATATAGCAGGTAGCACTTCTATTACATCACAAGGACCCCCTTCCATGCGTACCTTTACACCATCCTCGTGTTGGTTTATCATCAAAGTGTTCCCCCATCGCTCGGATCCATTCCTGGTTAAAAGATCATTTGATAATATGCAAATGTTGGATGAAATGTTGCACCGTTGTGTTTATGATCGCAAGATAAGTGGATTAAAACACCTTTCGGAAGTGGATTTTAAAAACGAAGAGGAAGTTGAGTACGCTGTGGCCAAGTACTTGGAACGTTTTTCAAAAATAGCCTCAGATTCTTTGACTTGTGGAACTATTTTAACGTGGCTACAACTAGACAACAAAGGTAGACGTTTGCCCTTGGCCGATGACGACACCATGAGAACCATTAATACACCAGCCGTAGGTGCTGCCTATGGTGTAAGGCGATATCAAGCACAAGCATCCGATGAAATTTCCATAGAAGTAGGTGATATGATCTCTGTTATCGATATGCCCTCACCGGCTGAGTCAATTTGGTGGAGAGGCAAGAAATCGCATTTACAAAAATCCCACTACGAAGTAGGATTTTTCCCTCAGTCCTGCGTGGCCACAATTGGTGATAAGATACCAAGACATTTTCCCATGCCAGCTCCGCTAGTGGGTCAAGTGGAAGTATCACCCACAAAACCCGTGTTACGAAAGCATGGCAAACTTATAGCATTTTTCCGTTCGTTTATACTATCACGACCATCGCGTAGACGACTCAAGCAAAGTGGTATCTACAGAGAGCGTGTGTTCTCATGTGATCTTTCGGAGCATTTACTCAATAGTGGCCAAGAAATTCCCATGGTTTTGAAATGTTGTGCTGAATACATTGAAGAATATGGCATTGTTGATGGAATTTATCGCTTGTCCGGCATAACATCAAACATTCAAAAGTTACGTAGAGCTTTCGATGAGGAAAGAATACCAGATTTGGGCAATCCCGAAATGAAACAAGATATACATGCGGTCAGTTCGCTGTTGAAAATGTATTTCCGTGAACTGCCAAATCCGTTATGCACTTATCAGTTATATGATAACTTCGTTGAGGCCATACAAGCGAAAAGTGAAAGCAACGAAAGGCTAAGGTTGATGAAGGAGACAGTACTGAAATTGCCACCACCTCATTACAGGTAAGGTCATTTTTGAAAAATTTATTTTCAACTTTTCTAATATCCCTTTCTTCATTTACAGAACATTGAAATATCTCTCAGAACATTTAAATAAAATCTCACAACATGCTGAACGCACTGGAATGACGGACAAAAATCTTGCCATAGTCTGGGCTCCAAATTTATTGAGATCCCCTGCCTTAGAATCGGGTGGTGTAGCTGCCTTGCGGGGTGTCGGAGTACAAGCTGTTGTCACAGAATACTTAATACGAAACTGCCATTTAATTTTTGATGCCCTCGATGAACCTGCAGTTCGTCTTAGTTATATAGCGACACAAGGGGCAGCTCCCTCAGCTGCCTCTGCCCAGGAAAATCGCATGGATTCACTGACGGATTGTGAAAGTTTATTGGTTGAACAACGTGAACACGATCAAAGCATCTCATGTGTAGAACGGCCAAAAAGTTTAAGCGCTGGAGGACCAAAGTTGATAAGCTTGGAAGAGGCTCAAGAACGTCATTTGAGATATGATGGTTTCGATATGAAACAATCAATGCCTATCAATATGATTTCTAGTGTGAACTCGGGTCAAAACATTGGCTCCTACATTGAAGTGGGTGGTGGGCCTTCTAGTTTGCCCGATAAATATCACACGGTCTTGTCAGCCCCACGAAGTTGGCAAAAACGTAAAACTCATTCCTGGAAATCTTTGTTCTCACGCAATCAACGACCAGTAAGCAATGGAGCTGCTCATGACCTGAAGTCCTCGATAGTGGTGGCTTCTCGTATTGATGACGAATCAAATTCACCGCCGCCTCGTCATAAGGAATCACAACAAGTCACATTTGCCGATGCTGACTCTATAATTGGCGTCAATGGAAAGCCCTCAAAGAGCGCTTTAATGAAGCGAGAGGAAAAGCACAAATCAATTGAATTATTTGACACGTCACGCTCCTATTGCGGCGAACCTAGTAAACCGATTGAAGTATGTGTGCGCTCCAATTCCATTGACAGTTTGCGAACAGCAGGTCACTCACGCTCAGTTTCCCATGACTCCTATTTCGATTTATTACAATCACCGCAGCGCGGTCATATGACTACATGTCCCTCGAGGTAAGTACCACATTTAGTGTATAGCTACATACAAGGGCCTAATATGATTTAAAATTTGCAGAGAACTTTCCGAATTGGGTCTAAACTTTGATCGTGAAGAGCCTGAAATGAGAATATTCTCTGAAAGTGAATCTTTGGTGAGTTCGCCTAGAGTTGGCAAGGAGAATATACCACCTTCCTCAGGATCAACATCGAGACGTATTATGCGTGCTCGCCCTGAGGAATTTTCCAGTCAAACAAATAGTGTTAATCCCAGTCCAAAAAAGCAACCGCGTCTCAATTTACTACTGTCACCCAGTACGGCGACATCTACAGCTAGTCCCAGTAATTGGTCTCAACAAACCAATGCAAATGCCACAGGTGAATGTCATAGTGAAGCATGCCATGAACATAATAGTGATGAAAGTTGTTGCAAACGTTACAAATTGGAAGATCAACTTTCAGATATTCAATACATAGACTGTGGTACACCCGAGCATATCGCAACAAATCCTCAAACATTATACGCCAGTGTACAGGTGCATGCTCCTCCTAAGCCGTCTTTATCGAAATCTTCCCTTTATGGATCCACTGAAATTAAAACTCCTACAAAACAAAGACAACAAGTACCAAGCGATTCGCCAAAAATGCCAACAAGTTCTTCTTCCATTACTCCAACTAACTCTGGTCCAAATACTCGCTACAGTTATCCTTCAATTCAACTTGGTTCGAAACGCAAAGATCAAGATACTAGCAATGCTTCCAATAACACCAAGGAAAGATTTAGCTATCCTGGCACTGGTGTTCATAATGACAGGCGCTTGACCTCAAAAGAGACTTTTGCAAAAATGCTAATTGAAGAAGTAGAGGCCGCTGCTGCAACGCAGAAAAGGGAAGACGAATCTCACCAACCAAAACTCAGGTAAGATAGTTTGTCTCCAACATCCTTATAATATTGTACCACTTGCCTTTTTTCTCCATTCCAGAACTGTTTCCTTTAGTGCCAATCAGTCTTCCAACAATTCTTCGAATTCTTCACCTAAACCTTCTGGAGGACATCATTTGACGGCCAAGTCTTCACATGATTTGCTAAAAGTGAAAAACCGTAATAGTTATTGTGTCAGCAGTGAAGGATTGCAACAACAATTGCTGCGCACCTATTCCGGAGACATAACCAAAGATAATATGCACAAAACTAATGAAATGGATCAGTCAAAACTGTCGGTAACACCTTCTTCACCCATACAAAGTCCACGTTATTCTCTATTGGTCGGTGATACTAGTTCCGAGAATAGCTCAGCTGTGAATACCCCTCAACATGATTTGGATCCCCTTATGGTTTCCTCGGCAATGTCAGGTATATCTGGTATTTCCGGAGCTTCATCAAATCAAATGCATCAAATGTTGTTGGGTGTTGAAGCTAGCAGTTATTTAGGTACATCGGCTGAGAGCATTGGATCAAATGTAAGTATCCCCCCGAAGAATAATTACATCATAATTAATTTGCTCTGTGAATTTTAGGTCATAGAAAAACGTGACATGCAAGCCTTAAAGCGAGAATTGTCACTAGATTTGAATCCAGTGGGAGGTAGCAAACTTTCAGCCGAAACTGGCCAACGTAATCACAATCTAATTTCTCCTAATTCCAATTTCACTGATAACACCAGCCAATCGGTGACACCCAGCGAGTATGGCTATCAAAATCTGCAACGCCAACTGAGCATGCATTCACTCATTGAAACCGATGAGAATTCCCCTGCCTATGAAGAATATGAAAATACTCCCAGTAATCTCAATTCACCTATGAAATCTTTAGCTAGTCCAATTAAATCAACCATTAGCATTACGTATAATTTAAAAAGTCCAACCAGAGACGAAAAGTCAAAAACTATACAGCAACAATCTTTCCTTAGACGTAAAGAGGATAAGAGCTCGAAACCTTTGGAAACATCATTTGATGAAAGTACAGTTTATGAACAGGTTAAATTCTTTAGAAATTCTGTCACTGAGGTCAATCAGTTGTTACATGATGATCGCAAATATCCTCAAACAGAATTGGAAAATTTGGCTGAAGTTGAAGAGTTAAGTGAAAGTGAAAAAGACTCTGATAAAGAGACTCCAATAGAGAATTTCGAAGATATACAAATGTCCGACGAGGAAAAACTTTTATATGAAAATGTGGAATTGAGAAAACCTAGAAGTGTTTATCAGAATCTCATGGGAGAGGAAATGAAAGCCTTGCTCAAAGAGGAGTCCAGCAATGCTGATAGCTACGAGGATCCCGAAGTTGAGCTCGACAGTTTGGATAGCATTAAGGATCACGAATCTGAAGCAATAGTTATTGCAAATTCAGTAGCACGCAAATCTCCTTCAAACTTCAGTGTGAAGGAACTGGCTACCAAATTCGAAGTTTCACCCATAGAACAACTTCCAGCTTTTGATTTTTCCATCAATAGAAATTCTATGAAAAAACCTTCGAATCCTAAGAATGCTACACACCCCGAGCGATCCTCTAAAGTCAACAACCAAGAGCCAGGAAATGCTAAGCAAAAGCTAACCAAAACCCAACAAATAACCAGATCGCTAGATGAAAATGCCTTCATTCGAGAATTTGGCACCAAGAATCTCCAAGAAATGAATATAAAAAGTACACAGCAACTACCCCAGCTAACTGAAGTGGGAAGTAGAAGAAAAAGTTTCGATTTTACACGGCCCAAAACTTTAAATCCCCCAAAACGACTTCCCGGCATGGCCATTACCGAAGAATATTGCTCTTCCAAACCCAGTGATAAATCTTCCTTGAAGATTGATTTGCCAAAACAAAGAAATTTCAATAATCTCAGCAACACAGATTCATCCTTGCAGCATGATTACGAAAGATCTGAACTTAAAATAACACCAACCACAGAGAATCGAATTTCATTAATACAGAACAACGTCCAATTGGAAAATACTGCCGATCTTAATAACTCAAATATTTCTACAGCCTCAGCAACAACAACGCCTTCCTCTACCAATATACCCAAAGTACTTTCAGGTGTTAAATTAGATAGAGAAAGAATTGATCGCATTAAAGAAGAGAGACGACAACAATTGACACAAAAATACCATGCAGACTCCTTCAAATCGAAATCTAAAACCGATTTGAATATAACCAAAAATGACGATGAGAAATTCTCCACTGAAAACACATCGCTAAGAATTAAATCCAAATCAAGGGCTGACATGCGTACATTGCAAAAAGACATGGACAATCTTAAAGAATTTGGTCGTAATCCACCTTCATCTGCGGTATCCGAGACCACATTGAATACACAACATCGAGTACGTAGCATATCCGATGAAAAGAATCAGAATAGCTACGATCAAACGAATGCCAACAATAGTGAATTGAAAGAATCATTTGCCAAACGTTCACAACAATCACTGAATAAAGTGAATTCAACAAAAGCGGTAAATACAGGAGATCAAGAGGAGTTCTCAGCACGGGCCACGGTGCAGAAATTTGAACGTAAAAGTATGGATTTTGCAAATGGTGTGTCAGCAGCATCATCGACAGCCATAATGGGAAATAGAGAACGTGCAACAAAAGATATTGGCTCAACCGGATTGTCACCAACGGCAAGGAATAGTATATCATCCAAGTAAGTACAATGATTCTTAGGATATAGTTTAGTCGGAAATTTTGTCGATTTTTTTTTTAATTTTGCAAAAGTCGACTTTGCAAAAAGTTTGTAGAAAAGGAGAGTTTTTTTAGGATTCGACGTTAAAACATCGAAATAATAATTTGATTTATATCGGTAAGAGGAGATAAAAATTGCATCGATTATAGACCGAAACTAGAAAGTTAAATTCCCCGATTTTACTTCTCGAGCTCATTCAAGCAATGGGGGTTAAAATTTTCAATTTAATTTCATATGAAAGGAGTTATTTATTCGGATTTTCTTGCACGCTTAGACGCGATGTTTATGATTCCTCTAAAACTCAAACAAAAATGGTTCTTAAAAATCCTGAATCTGATGTAGTCTCCATATGTAGAAATTTTAAATATAACTTTGGGAAACGTACCATTTGAACAGATCCTCGTGAGGGTATTTTAAATATCATCAAAGTATCCGTCTAAGACGAGGAATTTTCTATGTATTATATTTAGTGGTGGTGGGTATTTAAGATTCGGTCTGGCCGAACTTACGGCAGCATATAGAAATGCTACCAAAAATTAGATTTATTTAATTTATTTTATTTTCATAGGTAAAGGCCTTATACAGTTCCTCAAATTAAATTACTGTTTGAATAGACTTCCCTAAAAATGTTTCCAATTTATAAACAAATTAAACCCACTGTTTATCGCCTCTGATTTCTATCACTAAAATTTCTTTTAAATTTCAGCCGCGAGAAAATTTCACCACAATTTTCCATACGAGATGTTACGGCCATGTTTGAATCCCGTTCTCAAAATCAACAATAATAGATAATCTATTAAAAACCGTAAAAAATAGTAAATGGTAAGGAAAGAAGAAGAAAAAATAATCCAAGGAAATAAATAAAATTCATACCGCCTAGACGTAACACAATAAATAAAAAATAATAGATATTTTAATATAACAAAAAATATATATATTAAAGGAAAAAACAAAATACGTTGCTAACATTTATCATAAACATTTTTTTTGTGCATTAAAAAATATGTTTTATATGAGATAAATAACAAACAAATTCGGAAGAATATTAATTTAATATTATAAAAAAGAAATAGTATTAAAAAAAACATCACACTCACAAAAGAAAACCATTAACGACATCAACAAAACAAATGATATCGCATATAATTACAAAAACAAAATAATATATACAACTTTATATTAACTACAAATTTATATTTAGTAACAAAACAAAAAACAACAAAATATAGTAATAGGGCTTATATTATATATAGGATTTTCAAAAAAAAAGGCAATCCAAAGATGTGTTTTATCAAAGCTACCTAGAGCATTTTGATTTGAACTTTTTTGGCATTTGAGGAAAAACAAAAAAACTAAAACAATCGCTGAAAGAAATGCTATTCCTTTAAAAGAAAATATGTATAATTTATATCTGTAAATTAACCAGAGTCTCTTTGTTTTTAAGGAATACTTAGACCTATATTAATTAATTTTAATGATAATTATGTTAAATTTTTTTATGAACATAGATTGTTTTTTTTTACTAAGAAACTGAGAAACAAGTGAAACTTAATGCAATATTTTCGTTATATTGTTTTATTTAATTTTTTTTAGGAGGAAATAATAATTGGTTTTAAAAATTTCAGACTTGATTTATTATAAACCTTTCTATATATATCATTTCATAAATTACTGTTATATTTTTTTAGTTGTTTTATAATGTATAGTTATATTTAATTAATTTTGTTATTTAAGCTGTGTGCATTTAAAGCAACATTTTTTAGAGAGAGAGGAAATAATAATAAATATTGTTTTTCTTTAATTTATTTAAAAAAATCGTATATCTAAATATAACGGAAGTATGTTTACTTTTCTTACTTTTAATTATTTAATAAATGTAAATTTTAAATTTATATATATTATTTTTTTATGTACATGACAATTGCAAAAATAAAAAAGAAATAAAATTTTAATTTTATATGCAAACAGAAAGAAATATTTTTTTATTTTAATTTTTCCCTCTCGTAGGAAATAATAAAAAAAATTCAAATTTGTTATATTTCAAAGAAAATTACCTACAGAAAATATGCTAAAGAGAAACTTCAGGAAATTTCGCAGTTCATCATTCATTAGTACTGCCGAGATATCTAAATATCTAAGCATTGCATCTCAGTTAGCCTGAAATCGAAGCAATCGATTTACTTCCATTTACATGGTTTTATTTTGAATTATTATTCGCGGTTTATGGACAAAGGAGATTAAGGAATTTATTCAATTGAATCACTGCAATGACAGAAACAAAACTTTACACACCTAACTATACATGTTTGCTGAAAAAGGTAAAGCAGTCATTGTTTGTTGCGATAACAGCCCAGCAAAAAAATTTTGAAGTTTTTCTAAAAGGCCGGTATGCACCTCTAGCGAAATTTTCGGTAGCAAAAATTTGTTTAAGTCTACAACAAAAAAACAGGGCTGTGTACACAAATTTTAAACCAGCTAATCGCTTTTAAAAATTGTTAATATATGTTCCAAATATTCCTCAAATAAATTGTTTATTATTTACAGACCTTTTACGCACACAATGATTGTAATAAATTAAATGTTTGCTGCCAAAATATGCTTTTGACAACCCTGTTATTTTCATTAGAGGTGCGTACCAGCTTACGAAATTGAACGCTACCGAAAATTTCGTTAGCATAAATAGCAATGCATTTCTTATGGGAATGAAATTTTTCGCTAGAGGTGCATACCGGCCTAAAGGCACAACTTTTAATTGAATTTTTTATAACTCGCTTTTCTTGTATTTTTAATGGTTAATGAATTTTTTTTGTTTCAAATATGTTAAGAGCATAATAGAAATTAATAAAATGGCACAAATTATTTAAATTTTGTCGAAAAGATTGCTTAATCCAGTTTAGAAAATATTTGGGGTCAAACGTTTCAGACAAGCGTTATATAATGTGGCAAAATATCACAAATTTTTTCAATTCACATTCAAAACAGTGAATTCGGATCACACCTTAAGAAGTGAAGCCAATTCAGTGTAACCGCTGTTGAAATGGTGGACATCCATCTTATTACAAACCCATGTTAAATTGATAGCTTCTGTGCCAATTTTGCACCTCTTCCGGATCCGGAAATAACATTTTCATTACTTATTTATTTATTTATTTATTTATTTTTTCAAATAATGCTTTTTTGGCTGGGAAGCAAAATAAACTAACTAAAACACGAGACAATGTTTGCTATTTTACCAAACAGTGACTGTTTTACCTCTTTCAGTCGAATTTCTGCTGATGTCTACTAACACATTTTTTTTTGATGTATGCTATTAGCATAAGATCCTTGAACCACTTTCTACTGATACGAAAGTTTTGAAAAATTTGATACACTTTTGTTTTGTATTTTACAGCCAAAGACATTTTTTCAAACTATATATACTAAATATTTTGTTTAATCATCTTGAATCACATACTATATATATGAGATTGTAATCTTTTGTATGTGAAACTATAAATAAATAAACTCGAAACTTGAAACCAGTAATAAAGCCTTACACATTACAAGTTTTTCTTTAGCAAACATTTGTTTTTAAATCATTAAAAGAGTTACTGATTTAGTAGTAGAAACTGTTGTAGGCATTTGAGGTTCTTGTATGTCTGCTATTACGAAATTACCTATTGTTTAGAATTTCAACAAATATATTTTTCAAAATAGCAGAAATTTTTTAGCTGCTCTATTGCTTCTAAAACGATTTTCTTTTGTAAGAGTATAGGGGTTTCTTTTTATATTAATTAAATAAAATTATTTTGTTCACTACTTTTTTGTTCTAATGCCATTTTTATCGATAATGAAAATAAAAATTAAGCAACAAAAAAAAACAGTCTTACATAAGAAGAGTCTAGAGTTGTGCTAAAGTTTCATCCATAAAAAACACTAAGAAAAAGACTTTATAACTTCTTTATTAAATATAGCTAAAAAGATATACTACTCAAGGCTGTTGGGCATCACACATAGAAAAAAAATACTTAAACAGTTTTATAGCAAGAATGAACTACCTTGTGGGCAAATTGAACTAAATTTGAACTCCACATTTTGAGATTTTCACAAAGCGTTGTTAAAACCAGGAAAATTTAATGCCCTGGGGTACTTTTTAACTGCCACTCACGAAATTATCACGAAATTTTCTTATAAAACAAAACATGAATTAAAAGTAATGAAAAAAATCATTGGCCCAAATCATGACCATTTTAATAAGTTCTTCCTATTATTTTTGGTAATTGTACGAAAATTTTCTTTTGATTTAGTTCATATTGAACTTATGTGTACGATAATTTAACCTTTATACCCACTTTAAGTTCATAAAATATTTGTGACATATTTAAAAAAGGAAGATTTCATTGGGCTGTGGAAAATTTCGAAGAAACAAATTTAACTAGACACAAATATTTTTTTTTTGCAATAAAAATAAGTTAAATTTAGAGTTAGTTTAACTACGGAGTTTTTTTCGGTACATGGAAAAAATGGAAGTGATTACATTGCATGCTAACTTCATCGAAGAACAATCGGAATTTAATTGCAAGGCATTTTCAGGTAAATTATAACAATTTGTACTTCTAAAAATTAAAAATAAAATAAAATAAAAAATAATGTTCTATGTTCTATTTTTCCACCAAAACACTAAATTAAAAGTACAAAAATACATATGAAGACGAATATATTTTTATCAGGTCTTGTCAAATAATGGATGGAAAAGATCCAATGACATTGTTTGCGAAGAATTGTATACTTCTTAATTAATTAATTAATTCAAAAAGTAACCGTGGAAAAAATTGTTTTCTGAACATAGTACTTACCTTAAAACAGAATTGTTAACTTATTTGTGCGAAATAATATGCATGCCTTCCGTACACTAAAAAAAAAGTGAACTCTCTATTTCACTAAAGCCAATTTAACTTTGTTTTAGTTCATGGAATTATTATATATGGAGAAAGTTTCGTTTACTCTAATAATTTTTTGTACGTACGTTAGTTAAATGAACTAAAAAACGGGGAAACATTATACAAAAATAAAGTAAAAAGTTTTACTAAATTCGTACTTCTCACCAAATAGTTCATTCACCCTTATTCCTGAAGTCGCTCTCGCCGTCGCTTTTCGTCGCTTTTCGTCAGTCGCCACTAATTGGTATTCCGTTCGTCGATATATTCTGCTATCGAAGAAAATCGGTATTACTGGTGTCGCTTTTTGTCGCCTTTAAATTTACCAGCGACGAGTTTAGTGTTTAATTTTTGTAGAAGTTTTTTTTTTTTTGACTTTATTAATCGAACAATTGAAAAATAAATGTAAAAAATGGAAATTGGTAAGAGGTAAAGTGACTAATCTTCAACAATTACAACAAAAATGGGAAAAAATCAGTATATATAGCAGTTATGGTCATCACATTCAAATCATAGAAAAGAACACTGTACAATTAAAGTAAACGTGTTGTTTTTCAATTCCATTTATTTTTAATAGAAATCCTTCAAGGCCAATGTATTTTATTTAGCACCAAACTTAGGTAACAATTGTGTCGAACTTTGAATGATCCTTGGACACATAATGTCAACGCCGTTCCAATTGCACTCAAAAAAAAGTGAACTCTCTATTTCACTAAAGCCATATTAACTTTATATTAGTTCATAGAATCATTATGTTTGGAAAAAGTTTATTTTAGTCAAATAATTTTTTGCGTATGTTAGTTAAATGAACTAAAAAACGGGAAAAAGTTATACACAAATAAAGCATAAAGATTTCCTAATTTCGTATTTCTTACAAAATAGTTCATTATTTCTTTAAATTTGTAAATTTTACCAAAAATGTGTCCATCATGAACTTCGTATGTCACTAAAGACATTCTTGCAATTTTGAACTCCAATTTTGAACTCTCTTAAAACTACAAAATTTTCTTTAACTACTGAAAAAATTCAGTTATGTCTAATAAATTTTCTTGAATTTGTCGAAAAATATTTACTTATTGTTGCCATATCGGAGTGATGCCAGCGCTTGTAATACCGTTTAGTTAAAATTTTCTAAAAAAGTTCCAAAATTTCTAAAATTAATCGAAAGTTACCTTTCCTGGTGGGTTCACTGTTTTTTCAGTGTGTATATGCCGAATGTTGTTATTGTCCTAATGTAGATATCTATATCATTTCGCGAGTCAAATTTATCATTTATTTTTATTTTCCAAGTCAACATTGGATTACAAACAAACAGCATTTTAAACTCAAATAATTAAAATTCAGTTTTGCACATCAGCTGATTGTTTTCTTTCACGATGATCCTTGTGCCATTGATCTCAGCGTCGTCTCCATTTTTGTAGTTTTGGCAGCTTTAACTGTCCTCGAATATATATCCACATTTTTTCCGCGTCAAATTAAATATTTTTCTTGATTTTCCGACTTAGAATTGCGTCGGAAATAAAAATATTTTAAACCGAAAAAATTCAAATTATTTTTTTGCACATCAGCAGATTGTTTTCTAGTGATATCGGACTTTTATTAACGAGTATTGTAATTGGTACAAAAAGTAATCGTCGTCGCCGTCGCCACTTCGCAGGAATACCACATGAATGATGAGACGACTTAAAAGCGACAGACGACAAAAAGTGACGGCGAGAGCGAGGGCGACTTAAGGAATAAGGGTGATTATTTCTTTAAATTTGTAAATTTTACTACAAATTCGTCCATCATGAACTTCGTATGTCACTAAAAACATTCTTGCAATTTTGAACTCCAATTTTTTTACTTTCAAACTACAAAATTTTCTTTAACAAGTGGAAAAAAATAATTATGTCTAATAAATTTTCTTGAATTTGTCAAAAAATATTTACTTATTTTTGTGATATCGGCGTGATGTCAGCGTTTGTAATACTGTTTAGTTAAAATTTTCTAAAAATATTAAAAATTTTCTAAAATTATCTAAATGTTTTCTTCCTGGTGGGTTCACTGTTTTTTCAGTGTTAAAAAATTCCAGAATCGTATTCATACGTGTTCGAATAAGTTCAATTATTCTGCGTGAAAGTTTTTTTTTTATATGAAGTGTAAGAAAATATGATCGATCTTAGTACTACACTCAAAAAAGGGGGTGCTAAAGAACTTTATTTTAGTTCATGAAGATTAGTTGATTTTAGTTAAATTTTGCCCAATGTGAGCAAATGTTCCTTATTTAAATAATTTTTGCTAAGTTTAATGACGACGTGAATTAAAAATAAGAAAAAAAAAATACTAAAGTTTTACCTGCCTTGAACTTCGTACAGCGCTAAAGACATTTTAACAATGTTTAAATCCAATTTTTTTCCTTCTACACGCTCACAAAAAATCGCTTCTGTAACATATACTCCCAAACATATTTTGCTTCAAGCATATACATTTTTGGCTATTGCCCAAACATTTATATGTTTGATCTCTTCCAATATATAATATGTTTGAAAGCATATTGGTCTAAACAATATATGTTTGGGTAGTCAATTTCCAAACATTTTGTATTTTTGCATCCAAATTCAATAATGTTGTCTTCCAAAAAACAATATGTTATTATGTGAACATATAATATGTTTGGAAGCATTTTGCACCCAAAAATATTATATGCTTAAAAAAAATTCTCCCAAACAATATTGTGCTCAAAATTTTATTTATTTATTTATATATTTACAATCATAATGAATTATGAAAATAAACAGGTAATATAGGTGCTAACAACATAGGTTTTCGACCTGAATGCTCAAAATTTTGTTTCTGCCCAATTGTATATTCCCCCACATCTTTCTCACTTCCACGAGATTTTTTAGTTCTTAGCACCTTTTTCTGTAATACAAACATTGTAGAAGAAATTATTCAATTGTATGATTTTTTTTATTTTAATTTTACCTTTTGCCGGACGGGGATTCGAACAGCGGACCACACAGTTTGTAAGGATCACAGAAGTAGCTGATCAATTGCCCAAGGAAAAATAAAATGTTAATTTTGTAATAACAAGCAACAACCACCAACTTAATTCAATATCGCTCCCTGTTAAATAGCGCTCCAAGCTACTAAACACATATATGTTTATAGGCTATTTCTAAATTAATATATGTTTGCATCCAAGCATATTATATTTAAAAACATTTTATGTCCCAAACATAATATGTTCTAACATATTAACATATATGTCCCAAACATGTTATGCTAGTTTATGAACATTATATGCTTGCACTCAAAAATATTGTGTTTAAAAATTTGTGTTCCAAACATATAATGTTTATAGCCAAACATATGAAAAACAGTCTTTTTCATCCGTGTACATACGAATTTTTTTTAAACAACAGAAACAAATTATTAATTTTGATAAATTGTCTTCAAATTGACATAAAGAATTAACTTATAAAACATGTTGCAATTAGAAAACTATTTAATTTAAAATGTTCTACATTTTATTTCATGGTGGGTTCACTTTTTTTTTGAGTGTATGCTTAAAGACAACGAATTTTGATAAAAAAAAACTATAATAAATTATTTAATTTGAAATTAAGTCGAAAAGTAAAATGAAAAATGTTTCAAGTGCGTTAACAAAACCAAGCCGATAGGCGAAACATTTTGCCGCGACGAAGAAAACCCGATTAGTGAATTTTTTGTATTTGATCAGCTGTTTTATCGGAATAATAAAAAATAACGGGACTTTGAGATATCGTATACAGTATCATATACATATGGGAGTCACCGTGGTGCAATGGTTAACATGCCCGCCTTGCAGACACAAGGTCTTGGGTTCGATTCCTGCTTCGACCGAATACCAAAAAGTTTTTCAGCGGTGGATTATCCCACCTCAGTAATGCTGGAAACATTTCTGAGGGTTTCAAAGCTTATCTAAGTGGTTTCACTGCAATGTGGAACGCCGTTCGGACTCGGCTATAAAAAGGAGTTCCCTTGTCATTGAGCTTAACATGGAATCGGGCAGTGATAAGAGAGAAGTTCACCAATGTGGTATCACAATGGACTGAATAGTCTAAGTGAGCCTGAAACATCGGGCTGTCACCTAACCTAATCTAACCTATCATAACTGTTGGCTTTCGTTTTTGTTAAGTTGGATTTGATCGATTTTCAGTAATTTCTAAATTCGATTTAGTCAAATTTAAAGCTTATAAAAGGTCGGCTCTGATCCAGAGATTTTGACCTTCGCTTAAGAATTTTGGTATTGATTCCGAGCCAAATACGCGACTTCTTTATAGTAAAAATATTTTTTAGGGAGCTATTTAGCTTTAAAAGTTAATTTCTCATATCCAAAACAAACGCTTTCGTTCGACTAGGATGTCCAAAACAGCTGAATTTATAAAGGAAATTCAGCTGTTTTTGGCATTTCAGTCGAACGAAAGCTTTCGTTTCGGATATAAGAAATATCATAAACTTTCTTTTATAAAAAAAAACAATCAGATTGCATAATCATTCATATTAGGTCAATATTTTTTTCAGTATAGTCTCAATATCAATTTTTATAACTTATTGTAGTTTATTGAATATGAGAGTAGACACTTCTCAAGTGAAATACCGAACAGTCTTGATTAGTTCTCAACACAACTCTAATTAGAATACAAATCTATATCCACATATTAATCTGAAGACTAGACAAGTTTAGGCCAAAAATGCTGATACATTTTTAGGAAAATATATAACCAAATTGGTAAACACTTTATTTTAATTTTACACTTTATTTTATTTTTTTAATCACACAAATTGGTCTAAATTTGTCTACTAATTTATATAATACTAAACCATGGGAACCAAGTTTTACTGAAACAAGCTATAGAGAGTGAAATAAAAAGATTTTCTTAAATATATAGAAAATAATCTAAGAATTTTCCATTTATGTAAATTTATACAGTATAACTTTTATAGATCTAAAACCTAAATCTAATATTATTTTATTTTGTCTATCCAAGTAAAGAATAAAAAAAAAAACAAAAAAACTCAAACAGGACTGTAGGATGTTGCCAAATTTTGTTTAGATGGAAATCTGTATTGAAATGAATATAAATCGAAACATGTGAAATGAATTTTTAATTTTATAAACAAGAAAACATATATATGCAAAACTAAAACAAAAAATCAAAGCTTTAATAATACATTTATTTTAATATAGATAAAACGAAAGTATTAACAAGAAAAAATTTCTAAACCAATAAAAACAAAGAAAAATAAATATTTTATATATTTGATAGTAAATCAATCGAGTATTGAAATAATTGAAAAAAAACACTGTTAAAAAAATAATACAAATTAAAAATATTTTTGTATAATAGATAATTTGGGAAGTAGAAAAGAAATGCATTCTAAAATTAAATCAGGCACATATTTGTACGTTTTATAAGATTCCACAGAAAAAACACACAGAAAAAAATTCTCCAATTAAAATCTTAGTTGAATTTGAAAACGTACTCAATTAAAAAATAAATTTTTAATTGGTGTGTTTGTATAATTGTTATAATATTTGTTTCAATTCTGTGATTGATCCAATTAATTTTTTATTTAATTCGTTCACTTAATTGCATTATTAAATTCCAAAAATGTTATTTCCTATGTAGGATTTGACCTCTTAAAAGGGCTTCATTATGGTGAAATTAAAAATCACTTAATTTGATTTATTATATTTACATTTTTCTACTTAATGTTTAACGATGTTTTAATAAAAGTTTCAAATTTTAAGAATTACTAAACCATTTTATGATTTAAACAGATATGCATTGAAGGTTCTATTTCCATAAATATAAAAAGTAAAAAAAATACATATAAACAATTTGTTAAACAAAATTACACATACGGTATAAGACGACTACTTTTTATTTATGTTATTTCCATATGTTAAAAATAAATTAATATTTTACTTTCACATTTATATGTTCAGCTGATGGACCATAAATACTCCCAGAAAAATAAATATGGTTTTCTGATGGTGATAAAACCATTTAATTAACACTTTATTCACCTTAAGATCATTTTGAGAATTACTGTTGAGAAATTTTTGGTAATGCGTTGAATTCCACTGTTGAAGGTATTGTCTGTTTGTTTATTGAGAAAGCGATTTGTTAACTATTTCTCAACATGGATATTACCCCCATCCTTTGAAAAATTATTTAAAACTAGCATTTTTCAAACGTTTGTGTTTATTGGGATACCCATATGCATCAACCATGAAAATAACCACAGGGTTGTGTGTACAGTAGGTAACGGTACACCGAAAAAAAAAGTGAACTGTTTTATAGGAAGAATGAACTACCTCGCACGAAAATTGAACTAAATTTTACTTCATATTTTGAGATTTCCACAAAGCGTTGTTAAAACCAGGAAAATGTAATCCCCTGTTGTACTTAGGGATGCCAGATTTTGAAGAGGCAAAAAGAGCACATTCTGTTTATAAAAAGAGCACATTCTGTTTATAAAAAGAACACATACGAAAAAAAGAGCACACTTTTCAAATAAAATAAAAACATTTAATTCCATAATAATTCACTTAAACATAAAAAAGGTTCATAACATATACAACTCAGGCTAATTTTCTTATAATACTTTGCAAGTCATTTGTTTGATGTTTTTGTGAAAAATGTTATTGAAAGAAATTTGTTTACATTTAGAACAGAGTACAAAGTGAAGAAGCAACATCGGCGGGCTCTTCTTCGACTCTGATATATAAAATAAAACACTATTTAATTAGCAAATAAAGGCGTAGGAAAATCTCGTAGTGTGACATTTACGTATGTTCAGTTAACTTTTACCATTTATTAGGGCTGTTTTGTTTTAGCACTGGATGCAACATTTGTATGGGCTATCCAGAATATCGTTGCACTGGTGTTCTATCCAGAAGATCTCATCAGTGCAAGTCGCACTGATGTTGCCAGATTGTATTTTGATAAAGTGACGCATCTTCGATTCACAATAGCAATTTATTGTGACTAATTTATCGACAAAAATGAATTTCAAACTGATACAATGTCATAAATAATCGCAGCAGTAAATATTAATTACTAATTTGTGCATTTCATACATTAAAAATGCAAGATTTCACTTCTTTTCTGTGATTGTTTTTAAACAGCTGATGACAGTGTTGTATATTTTTGGAGCTGTCCTGGATAAACGAGTACTCTGTTTTCTTTTACTCCTTCACGGCTAAGGGTATCCAGTGCTAAAAGAAAACAGCCCTATTGAATCGCGTTGGAGTAATATTTGTTGTGCTGCATACAAAGCGCCCAAAAAGAGTACTTAATTAAGAATAGAGCACTTTTGCGTGCTCTTTTGGCCTATCTTGTTTTAAGAGCACATTTTGTAAAAAAGAGCACATGTGCTCTTTAAAAGAGTACGTCTGGCATCCCTAGTTGTACTTTTAACTGCAGTTCACGAAATTACATCCTCTCATAGAAGAAAAAATGGACTAAAAGTAAAGAAGAAAATCATTGGAGCCAAATCATCACCATTTTAACCATACAGTAGATCATTCTTACTATTTTTGGGAATCGTACGAAAATCTTCGTTTGCTTTAATTCATATTGAACTTATGTGTACGGTCATTGAACTTTATACCCACGTTTAGTTCATAAAATTTTTGAGACATACATAAAAAAAGTAAGATTTCATTAAGCTGTGGAAAATTTCGAAAAAAAATAATAAAATTTAACTATTAGCAAATAATTTTTTCCAATAAAAATAAGTTAAATTTATCGTTAGTTTAACTACGGAAATTTTTTTCTGTGTATATCCGCACATTTCATATAAGAAAAAAAAAAACATATAAGAAAAATTTGCAAAAACACCATGTCTTTTTGCTGTGTTTCGGTGGGAAAAAATGTGTCATATAAGAAAAACCCGATAAAAGAACAATCTGCAAAGCACACAAGACCAAATTTCTCGGGATCGGTTTATATGGAGGCTATATATGACTATGGACTGATATGGACCACTTTTGGCATGGCTGTTAAATATCATATACTACCATCACGTACAAAATTTCAACCTGATCGGATGAATTTTGCTTCTCCAAAAGGCACCGGAGGTCAAATCTGGGGATCGGTTTATATGGAGGCTATATATAATTATGGACTGATATGAACCAATTCCTGCATGGTTGTTGGATATCATATACTAACTTCACGTACCAAATTTCAACCGAATCGGATGAATTTTGCTCTTCCAAGGCTCCGGAGGACAAATCTGGGGATCGGTTTATATAGGGCCTATATATAATTATGGACCGATTTCGACCAATTTTTGCATGGGTGTTTGAAGCCATATATTAACACCACGAACCAAATTTCAACTGAATCAGATAAATTTTGGTCTTCCAAGAGGCTCCGGAGTCAAATCTGGTGATCGGTTTATATGGGGGCTATATATAATTATACACCGATGTGGACCATGGTTGTTAGAGACCATATACTAACACCATGTACCAAATTTCAGCCAGATCGGCTGAAATTTGCTTCTCTTAGAGGCTCTGCAAGCCAAATCGGGGGATCGGTTTATATGGGGGCTATATATAATTATGAACCGATGTGGACCAATGTTTGCATGGTTGTTAGAGACCATATACTAACACCATGTACCAAATTTCAGACAGATCGGATGAAATTTGCTTCTCTTAGAGGATTCGCAAGCCAAATTTGGGGGTCCGTTTATAAGGGGGCTATACGTAAGAGTGGACCGATATGGCCCATTTGCAATACCATCCGACCTACATCAATAACAACTACTTGTGCCAAGTTTCAAGTTGATAGCTTGTTTCGTTCGGAAGTTAGCGTGACTTCAACAGACGGACGGACGGACATGCTCAGATCGACTCAGAATTTCACCACGACCCAGAATATATATACTTTATGGGGTCTTAGAGCAATATTTCGATGTGTTACAAACGGAATGAAAAAGTTAATATACCCCTCATCCTATGGTGGAGGGTATAATTATAAAAAATTTCCTATTTGTCATGTTAGCCTGGTACTGAAACAGGCGATTAATGCGCTTTACAGACTATCAGTTATTCCGGACGGAATGTCGGTGTTTGTAAAGAATCTCGCAGTGTGTCCGATCGATACGACCAAGGCCGTATTCAGGGGGGGATGAAGTAAAATCGGGAGATCGGTCTATATGGGGGCTATACCAAAACATGGACCGTTAATCACCATTTTTGGCACACCTCTTTATGGTCATAAAATACCTCTAAGTTTCAAATTTCAGGCAAATTGGATAAAAACTACGATTTCTATAATCCCAAGACCCCAAATCGGTTTATATGGGGACTATATCAAAACCTGGACCGATATAGCCCATCTTCGAACTTGACCTGCCTGCAGACAAAAGACGAGTTTGTGCAAAATTTCAGTACGATTGCTTCATTATTGAAGACTGTAGCGTGACTACAACAGACAGGCAGACAGACGGACATAGTTATATCGTCTTAGAATTTCTCTCTGATCAAGAATATATATACATTATATAGTCGGAAATCGATATTTCGATGTGTTACAAACGGAATGACAAACTTATTATACCCCCGGCACCATTCTATGGTGGTGGGTATAAAAATATTGTATACATACCTATGCATAAATAAAATTTTCTACACATGAGATTATATGAATATTTTTTTTTTAAAGTTGAAGATTAAGGAACTTGGATTTAATATCTTTTGTTACTTTTTTATTTTAAGATTATTTTAGATCGTAGCTAAGTAGCAATTAACGAACTAGTGGTATCACAAAATACTATAAAACCATTTTTATTAAAAAACATTTTAAAATTATAAACCGATTTTTTTACTTCCTTCTAAAAGAGATTTTTGCAAAATATATTCCTATAAAAAAGAAATTTCTTATAGAAGTATATATGCTTATAAGAAACTTTTTCTTATATGCAATATATAATTGTGTCGGTTTTGAGTGTCAGCGGTGGCTGAAAAAATTACCTTAAAATTATTTTTAAAAATATATATTTTTCTGGGACTATTTTAAATAAATAAAATTTCGAAAACGGTTAATCTCAATACAAATAAAATTTGTAATTAATTTGTTTTAAGGAAATAATTTCAACAAAGTATAAAACAATTCACTTAAAAACTAAATTATTTTATTTACAAATCATATGTATATTTAAATGTTATCATTATTTTTACACGTTAATTATACAAACTAAAAAACAGTGAGCAAATACCAAGTGGAACAAATATAAAAGAAAAACAAAAAAAAAAAAAACAATACATAATACTACACACAACATAATTATAACATTTGCTTTCAAATCTAATCAAAATAATGCTAACACTAAAACCAAACTAAATACTAAATACATTTATTATACGACCTTAAATTATTATTGAACTAAATAAAACATTTTCAAATAAAGGCATTACATAAACTTACATAATTATACTAATTAAACAGACGTTCATACATAACTATACAAAACAAAACAAAAAAACTGAGAAATGAATAATTTTCTTAAAACAAAAGGTTTGTTAAACGTTTCAAAACAAAAATATACTTAACAATACATAACTTAGTAATCTTCAGTATAGTTAAATTTTTCTGTATAAACTTTTTTGTATAAGATATTATTGAGAGAAAAAAAAAAACAAAAAAAAAAAAACAAACATAACGAATCTTAAAAATTAGATTTTTAATTGTTTAATATATACATATATATACAAACATTAAACTAAACACAAATAAACTTTTTAATTCCATGAGAACTTTACATGCAGCTACTACAATATTCCAAAGTTATTAATTTTCACTCTGATACAAAATTAGTTTATAGTTAATGAAACGAATCAAATCTAAATGAAAATAATATTATTCTCTTTTTCTGTATTTACATGACACAACAATAACATAACATGATAAACAATAATAAATTAATAAAAAATCGTTTAATTTTCATTTGTGTGTGATTAATGCAAATGGTGAGTAAATGATTTCCTTTTTTTATACCCTCCAGCATAGGATGGGGGTATATTAACTTTGTCATTCCGTTTGTAACACATCGAAATATTGCTCTCATAAAGTATATATATTCTGGGTCGTGGTGAAATTCTGAGTCGATCTGAGCATGTCCGTCCGTCCATCCGTCCGTCTGTTGAAATCACGCTAACTTCCGAACGAAACAAGCTATCGACTTGAAACTTGGCACAAGTAGTTGTTATTGATATAGGTCGGTCCACTTTTACGTATAGCCCCCATATAAACGGATCCCCAAATTTGGCTTGCAGGCCCTTTAAGAGAAGCAAATTTCATCCGATCCGGCTGAAATTTGGTACATGGTGTTAGTATATGATCTTTAAAATCCATGCAAAAATTGGTCCACATCGGTTCATAATTATATATAGCCCCCATATAAACCGAACCCCAGATTTGGCTAGCGGAGCCGATCCGGCTGAAATTTGGTACTTGGTGTTAGTATATGATCTCTAACATCTATACAAAAATTGGTTCACATCGGTCCGATTTGGCTTGCGGAACCTTTAAGAGAAGCAAATGTCATCCGATCAGCCTGAAATTTGGTACATGGTGTAAGTATATGGTATCTAATAACTATGCAAAAATTGGTCCACATCGGTCCATAATTATATATAGCCCCCATATAAACCGATCCCCAGATTTGAGCTCCGGAGCCTCTTGGAAGACCAAAATTCATCTGATTCAGTTGAAGTGTAATGACAGCTTTACTCCTGGTACACGTTGCATTACATTGTGGTGAGTAATAATGACTCACTTGTAATGACAATAATAAATACTTCTCGGTAATTTTCGAATTGTTTCTCAATTGAATAAATGACGGTACCATTAGGTATAATTATTCACATAATTGAGCATTTACTTAAGAAACTCAAAAAGAATATGTAATGTAAATGTAATTCTGAAGATTTTTCCATTACATTTTTTTTCACAAATATTTCATAATTATTGTGTGTTAAATTAAAGACATTATGTTTTAAATAAATGCTTTATTATACCTCATTCACATTACACTTCCAAAATGCACTTAAACTAGATTTCAACTGTAATTTGCCTTATAAAAAAAGGGTTTAAAAACCACTTTTAGTAGTTTTCGAACCTAATGTTAATGGGCTATTAGCTATATTATAACGTAATTCACGAATCCAACTCCCATAAACAACCTACATTTATTTCTAATTTAAGTGTGAAATTAATTTGTGTGTAATCTTATTTAGATAATTTTTTAGATTTTTTATTTATTTCTACAATATTCGTTTCTATTCAAGAAGTGCTCATATTACAGCATTATTCGCCATATTTTGATCCATTGTAATCGGCGAGAGAAATCAATATTTTCGAGATTTGTTTCCCTAAGACAATGAGTGGCTATTTTGCATGATTTGGTACATCTACGAATAAGTGATTACATATTAGGTGATTATATGCTTCAAAAGCACTACTTATTTCATGACCGAAGGTATGCCTGGGGAGAAGTACTTTCCTCCTAGGACATGCGTATGTAAATGTAATCCGGGGCGATGCCAATTAATAAGTGGTTATCAATTTTCAAAGAGGCTTACCTACAAGATTACCGGGTAATGAGAGTTTTTGCTGGGTGATAATGAGTTTCCGGACTCTGCCCCAGGGAAATCAACAATAATTGATTGGTATGCAAAATTCAAGCGTGGTGAAATGAGCACGGAGGACGGTGAACGCAGTGGACGCCCGAAAGAGGTGGTTACCGACGAAAACATCAAAAAAATCCACAAAATGATTTTGAATGACCGTAAAATGAAGTTGATCGAGATAGCAGAGGCCTTAAAGATATCAAAGGAACGTGTTGGTCATATCATTCATCAATATTTGGATATGCGGAAGCTCTGTGCAAAATGGGTGCCGCGCGAGCTCACATTTGACCAAAAACAACAACGCGTTGATGATTCTGAGCGGTGTTTGCAGCTGTTAACTCGTAATACACCCGAGTTTTTCCGTCGATATGTGACAATGGATGAAACATGGCTCCATCACTACACTCCTGAGTCCAATTGACAGTCGGCTGAGTGGACAGCGACCGGTGAACCGTCTCCGAAGCGTGGAAAGACTCAAAAGTCCGCTGGCAAAGTAATGGCCTCCGTTTTTTGGGATGTGCATGAAATAATTTTTATCGATTATCTTGAGAAGGGAAAAAACATCAACAGTGACTATTATATGGCGTTATTGGAGCGTTTGAAGGTCGAAATCGCGAAAAAACGGCCCCATATTAAGAAGAAAAAAGTGTTGTTCCACCAAGACAACGCACCGTGCCACAAGTCATTGAGAACGATGGCAAAAATTCATGAATTGGGCTTCGAATTGCTTCCCCACCCACCGTATTCTCCAGATCTAGCCCCCAGTGACTTTTTCTTGTTCTCAGACCTCAAAAGGATGCTCGCAGGGAAAAAATTTGGCTGCAATGAAGAGGTGATCGCCGAAACTGAGGCCTATTTTGAGGCAAACCCGAAGGAGTACTACCAAAATGGTATCAACAAATTGGAAGGTCGTTATAATCGTTGTATCGCTCTTGAAGGGAACTATGTTGAATAATAAAAACGAATTTTGACAAAAAAAATGTGTTTTTCTTTGTTAGACCGGGGACTTATAAGCTAACCTGTTAATTAGATATAGCCCCCAAATAAACCGATCCCTAGATTTGACCTCCGGAGCCCCTTGGAAGAGAAAAATTCGGTCCATAATTATATATAGCCCCCCTATAAACCCATCCCCAGATTTGACCTCCGGTGGATGAGCAAAATTCATCCGATCTGATTGAAATTTAATACGTGGTGTTAGTATATGGTCTCTAACAACCATGCAGGTATTGGTCCATATCAGTCCATAATTATATATAGCCCACATATAAACCGATCCCGAGATTTGGTTTTGGAGCCTCTTCATCCGAGTCAGTTGAAATTTGGTACATTGTGCTAGTATATGGCCGTTAACAATCATTCCTACCTATGTCCATATGGGTCTAGTGTTATATATAGCCCTCAGATAAATCGATCCCAATCACACATAAATTGGTCCATATCAAGTTCATAATTGTAGCCCCCATGTAAGCGACCGCCATATTTCAATTCTGGCTCTCCACCTACCGCGCAAAAGTCCATATCGATTCGTAATTATTTGTAGACATACAAATAACTTTTTTGTCTAATACATACCACGTATGGACTAACTCACAATTTAGAAAACGAGGTTAAGAAGTGTTAAGATACCTTGCCATCGGTAAGTGTTACCACAACGCAAGTAATTCGATTGTGGATGACAGTCTTTCGCAGAAGTTTCTACGCAATCCATGGTGGAGGGTACATAAGGTTCTTGATTTTTTTTTGTAATGCTTAGTACTAAGTTCGTTTCTTCGAAAAACGAATATTTTCATCTATCTCCGTAAATAGGGTCTCAAACGCAGGGATGTTAACTTATATATGCGTAATAATATGCCTGCCTATTTTTCGTGCAAAAAATCCAGGTTTTGTATAAATATGTGTTTAAAAATTCTGAAAACAAAGATTTCGCATTTATTCCGCGCTAATGCTTAGCACTAAGTTCGTTTCTGCGAAAAAATAATATCTTCATCTATCTCCGTAAATAGGGTCTGAAACGCAGGGATGTTAACTTATTTATGCGAAATAATATGCCTGCCTATTTTTTCGTGCGAAAAATCCAGGGTTGTTTAAATATGTGTTTAATACTACGTTCGCACTAGACACGAAATCCTCGTAAACGAGGATTTTGGCCGAAATCCTCCTAGATCTCAGTAGATTTCCAATAGGCAAATATCAGCTGGCTCATAGAGGATTTCAACAAAATCTCTTTCAAAATCTTCTATACTGCCTTGTACAACTGTGGATTTAGTAATAAAAATGCGCTTTTTGCAACCCTGTCGCAATTTTCCATGTAGATGAATGTGTGTTTGCGTGTGCGCATAGGGGGTTGCGTTTGTATTGATATATTTACAAACAGCTGTTAAATCCTCAAATCTACGAAATCTTGTTATTTTGCCAGTCCGAACACTTGAGATTTGTAAAGAGATTTTGGTTCTAAATAGCGAGATTTCGTGTCTAGTGCGAACGTAGTATAAAAATGCGCAAAACAAAGATTTCGCATTTATTCCGCGCTAACGTTTTTTATATGGAGTATAACAGTGTTTCGTGCGAAAGCGTGATCTCAGTACTAGGCTTTAATGCAAAAAACATTTCGATGTCCTCCGAGCAGTGTTGCCAGGCGATTTTTGATTCTTCCCCCCAAATCTTAAGAAAAAAACCCCTAAATTGGTCTAGGCTTTTTTCAAAAAACCCCCAAAAAATGTAAGAATGTAAAAAGTACAAAAAGGGTCCCTAATTTCGTGAAAAAATCTTGTAGTGATACACTTTAAAAATTAAATGTAACACAAATATATATACTGAAAGAAGATTTTTCTTTTTTGAGAAACGAAATTTTAGACAAACTAAGTTTTCTTTTGATGCTAAAAAATTTCTTTTGAAGTAAATAAAAAATAAAATTTGCTCTTTTAGAAAATACTTTATAGCAAAAGACAATTTCATTTGTTTAGAATTTCGTCCCTGAAGAAATTATTTTTTCTTTGGATGTAATAATACAATATATCAATTTAAAAAGCAGGCTTACTGTTAAAATGCTTTCAGCTGCTAAGTTAAAATAATATTGTTTTTAATTGTGTCAAATATTAAAAATGCTCTTTCAATAGAAGCGTTTAAAAAAGATAACGAAAATAATGCTATTGCATATTTAGGATCTTCTTGTTGACTTCCCTCATCTTTTTTCTCATAATTCATGCCAGAATTGTTGCGAATTTGCTTGAGAATTGGTCCACTTTATAAGGTCTAAGATATTTTTTTACCCCCAAAAATCCCCCTAAATAAATGTTACTCCTAAAAATCCCCCTAAACGTGAAAAAACCCCCTAAATTTGGGGGGAAAACCCCTAACCTGGCAACACTGCCTCCGAGTAGACTGGTCAGGTTATGGCGTACGTACATATATTGGGACATACATAGGACAGTTTCCGTTTACTACCTGGGAAACTAAAGGAACATTAACGGTGACTAATATACAGAAAAGAATGTTCGTTGTTGAACTAAAGTAACTGTTTAATTATGTCCCCAGAAAAGAGATAACGAAATTTTTTATAACCGATTTAACTTTATTTTATTTCATGAAAATTAGTTTTAATTAAATTTTGCCACACGCAAAAAATAATTCTTTCCTCCCAAACGAAATTTTAGACAAACAAAGATTGTTTCTCATTTGCTTTTCGCTGTAAGGAAGTTTATTTGGAAGAAAAGTATATACTTTTTGTGATAAACGTTTATTCTTTTCCAGGATGTAAAAACAATTTCATAAAGACTAACTCAAAAACAGTCTTTTCTGGTTAATTGGATTTTCCCTCATATCTCTCTCACTTCCACGAGTTTTTTTTAGTTCTTAGCACCTTTTTCTGCAATACAAACAATGTAGAAGAAAGTATTCAATTTCATAATTTTTTTTTAAATTTTACCTTTCGCCTGGACTGAGAATCGAACCGCGGACCATGCAATTTGTAAGCCAACACACTATCCACTGGGCTACGTAGCTGTTATTGTCATTAACAGTGAAACAGTTATATTTATATAGCATCGTTTTCGGCACCCACGAGCCGATTAAACAAATTTTATTTAACAGAAACATACGTGTTTTACTCTAATGACGTGAACTAAAAATTGGAAAAAAATTTATCAATAAAGTACACAATTTTACTAAATATGAAAATTGTTCATATTTTCCTAGAAAGGGTGAAGTTTGCTGAGACTGAGTTCATAAGTTTCTAAAATAAATAAATTTTACTTAAATTGTGGTCTGTCTAGAACTTCTTATATCGCTAAAGACATTTTAACAATTTTTAAATAAATTTTCTCCAATTTGACAAAAATTATTAATTTTTTTTATCATGTTGCAATTACTAAAATATTTTAGTTAAAATTGTCTAATATAAACAACTATTTTGTCTTAATTTATTTTACAATTTTGGTAAGAAATTTTCCCCAGCCCCAATGAAATTTTCTTTATTCTAAGTATGTCTCAAAAATTTTATAAACTAAGCATGGGAAAAGTAAGCGAACAGTCCTATTCTTTGAAAAATGTTACGTATCTACACCACTTAATTGTTTTTGGGTCGTAAGTGCTGTCAAACACCCAGCAGTTTTTACACTCTAAGTGGATTGTAAAATTAAAATGTTACATCAACTTGGCAGCACTATCAAATTTGTGCGTGTATTGACTAACCAATATAGTACGGACTCAAACCAAATAGTCAATGACTGCAATTCATCAACGAATAATCATTTAGTTGTTTTTTAGTTGGGATTTAAACAAAAATAGGAATTACTATTAAATATGTTACATTAGTAGTATTTTGAAATAGTGGACGACTTTTGAAGTCCTATTCAGAGAATGAAGCCGCCGAGTCGCGCCGCCGACCAGTTTTTGCCAGTCAAAGCCGCTGCCGAATATGTGGACTCATCTCGACTCAAAATTAGCCGTCAATTAATTAAAACTATTAATTTAAATCAGAAAAAATTATTAATAATTGTTGTATTTTTGTTAAAATGTTTGACTTTCCACTTGAAATCCGTCAGTATCAAGTTGCTATAATAATTTTGCACAGAAAATTTTAATGAAATGTAAATGTGATTGTAAAATTGGTTGTACAACTAATCTCATTCAAATAATTGCAAATTGATTTTATAATGGATCATTTTCAGCCGCCGAATAGACCAATTTATATCGGCTTAGACGTCAAGCCGACGTCGCCGGAGGCAAAAAATTAGTGTCAGCCGCCTCCGACAAAAATAGGTCGGCTTTATTCTCTGGTCCTATTTATTTATTTCAATTCATAGCCGACTTTCCGATGTTTTTCATTACAAAAAGGTTTTGGCACTTTTACGTATACGATTCCCAGATTTGGCTTGCGGAGCCTATAAGAGAAGCAATTTTCATCCGATCCGGTTGAAATTTGGTACGTGGTGTTAGTATATGGTCTCTAACAACCATGCAAAAATTAGTGCATATCGGTCCATAATTATACGTAGCCCCCATATAAACCGATCCCAGATTTCACCTCAGGAGCCTCTTGGAGGAGCAAACTCCATCCGATTCGGTTCAAATTTGGTACATTGTGCTAGTAAATGGCCACTAACAACCATACCAAACTTGATCCATTTCGGTCTATATTTATATATAGCCCTCAGATATACCGATCCCCGATCCCGATCTTTAACAAGTGAAAAGTTAATTATGACCAATTTTCTTGAATTTGTCGATAAATATTTACTTATTTTTGTGATATCGGCGTGATTCGAGAAATGTGTTGGATTCGTATTATTAGTTGTATATAATCCAATACCTAACATATTATCTGTTAATGTAGAATTGATGAGAATATTCGAATTAAAATCACCGGTACCCCATCATCATACCCCAATGATCCAAACTTAACATCCAACTAAAATTTTCCTAGAAGTCGACACAAGTTCAACAAACACATACTCTATTCTCTCATCGCTGGTAGATTTCGTACGAAACTTTGCCTTCAAGGTATTCCTCACAAATATTGCAACCCCCCCTCCACGGCTTTCCCTATCATATCTGAACACGGAATATCCCTTAAATGTATCAATCCATTGGGAATTGAGGAGCTTAACCAGGTCTCTGAGCACATGTACTGTCAGTACCCGTATCCTCAAATCGGTTCGTAATTATTTGTAGACATCCCTAAATATACCTTTTTATACCCACCACCATAGAATGGTGACGGGGGTATAATAAGTTTGTCATTCCGTTTGTAACACATCGAAATATCGATTTCCGACTATATAAAGTATATATACTCTTGATCAAGGAGAAATTCTAAGACGATATAACGATGTCCGTCTGTCTGTTGTAATCACGTTACAGTCTTCAATAATGAAGCAATCGTGCTGAAATTTTGCACAAACTCGTCTTTTGTCTGCAGTCAGGTCAAGTTCGAAGATGGGCTATATCGGTCCAGGTTTTGATATAGTCCCCATATAAACCGACCTCCCGATTTGGGCTTATAGAAATCGTAGTTTTTATCCAATTTGAAATCTAGAGGTATTTTATGACCATAAAGAGGTGTGCCAAAAATGGTGAGTATCGGTCCATGTTTTGGTATAGCCCCCATATAGACCGATCTCCCGATTTTACTTCTTGGGTTTATAGAAACCGCAGTTTTTATTCAATTTACCTGCAATTGGAAATCTAGAGGTATTGTAGGACCACAAATACGTGCGCCAAAAATTGTGAGTATCGGTCCATATTTTGGTATAGCCCCCATATAGACCGATCTCCCGATTTTACTTCTTGGGCTTATAGAAACCGCAGTTTTTATTCAATTTACCTGAAATTGGAAATCTAGAGGTATTGTAGGACCACAAATACGTGTGCCAAAAATGGTGAGTATCGGTCCATATTTTGGTATTGCCCCCATATAGACCGATTTCCCGATTTTACTTTTTAGGCTTCTAGAATCCGAAGTTTTTATCCTATTTGCCTGAAATTGGAAATCTAGAGGTATTTTCGGGTCATAAAGAGGGGTGCCGAAAACGGTGAGTATCGGTCCATATTTTTGTATAGCCCCCATAAGAACGATCTCCCGATTTAACTCCTTGGGTTTTTAGAAACCGTTTTTTTATCTGATTTGCCTGAAATTGTATATATTCTGGTATTTTAGGCTCACAAAAACGTGTATCGGATTAAGTTTTTATCGGTCCATTTGGTAATGCCTCCATATATACCGACTTCACTTCTTGAGGGTGTAGAAGGCGTACTGATCATGAAAATTGCTTGAAACTCAATGTAAAATTTCCAGATTTTACTTCTACAGATTTAAGATTTCAAATCAAGACGTTATTTTATAATTTTCTTGCACACTTACAAGAGATGTTAATGATTCCTCTAAAACTCAAACAAAAATGGTTCTTATAAATCCAGAATCTGTTATAGTCCTCATAGGTGAAATCTTTAAATTTATCTTCGGGAAGTGCCCTCAAGTCCTCAAGCCCCCCTGAAATTTCAAAGGAAACCCTAATATTTGGTTCATGGTGGTGGGTATTTAAGATTCGGCCCGGCCGAACTTAGTCCACGTATGGACTAACTTACAATTTAGAAGACGATGTTAAGAAGTTTTAAGATACCTTGCCATCAGTAAGTACACGCACAGAAAAACCATGTTTGGTCATGGTTGCCGCATTCATTTAATTGCCGCGAAAACCATGTATTTTGTCTTTGTAAAATAGTTTTCGAGCGGAGAAAAATGTGTGGTGGCAATAAGCATTTGAATGGTTATCAAATACCGCAAACATGTTCTATCATTTCAATGATAGAATTTGAGACAATTAAATTGTCGGGAAAATCATGTACCTGACCATTCAATTTTTTTTTTTACTTTTTTACAGGGAAAAAAGTATTTTTATAGGTTAAATATAGATATATCTAGAACCATTACATGGCCATAAAGACCATTTACATTTTTTTCGTGACCATTTAATTTTTTAACTTTTTTGCAGCGAAAAGAATTTTACAAAAACATTGAGCAGGTACACACGATTTTCATTTTGCGCGTCAGTCGTGTGTTGATTGTTTCTTCAAATGGACGGAGAATACGGATTTACTGTGTTTTGTGTTAATTTATTTATTCATAAGTGGCACGTGGTTTTATGTGAACACAAAAAAGGAAAGTGTAATTGAAAAATATGCCTGTTTTTTGTTCTGCATTTTGCTATATGGATCATTTATTTTTATTTGCAGTTACATGATGTCTGCGTTTGTACATTTGATGGGCACACGATGTAAATATGGAATGATTACTTCCCTGTACACCCTCAAAAAAAAATCGCTTCATTAACATATGTTCCAAACATATTTTGCAGGAAGCACATATATTATTGGATACTGCCGAAACATTAATATGTTTGTTTTATGTGAACATATTATATGTTTGGAAGCATTTTGAGCCCAAAAATATTATATGCTTGGAAGAATTTTTCCCAAATACGATTGTGCTCATTCCCTAACATACTCGTAATTTTCACTTCCACGAAATATTTTAGTTCTTGGCACCTTTTTCTGTAATACAAATAATGTTGAAGAAATTATTCACTTTTATAATTTTTTTAAATTTTACCTTTCGCCTGCACGGAGAATCGAACCGAGGACCATACAGTTTGTAAGCCAACACACTATCCACTGGGCTACGTAGCTGTTATAGTCACCAGTAGATAATTATCGTTTTAAGTTACATTTATATAGCATAGTTTGCAGCGCCCACGAGCCCATGCCAACATAACATTATTTAACAGAAACATACATTTGTTTGCCACGTGGAGCAGTGGTTAGCATGTCTGCCTTGCATACAAAGGGTCGTGGGTTCAATCCCTGCTCCGACCGAACATTTTTTTTTTTTTTTTAATTTACACATTTATATTTATACTATATTAAATTTTTATAATGAAACTTCGAAATGTGGGTTATTAAAGATTTATAGTCAGTAACAGTGCTTGATATAAAAGAAATTGACTGATTTTTGGATAAAATATTATTGTTTTATGGCAAAAATAACAATTTTGTAACAAAAAACTATTTTTGGTACAAAACTTTAAAATTTGGAAGGAATTCAAAAACTCTAACAAAAGAAGAACGTGGATTCGAGTATAAACATACATAAATAATTTTATAATATATAATATAATAAATTTAGTTAGGCGTGAACAGTTTTTTACTAGCATTTAACACCATCGCTGTATAATGCCTTTTATTTTTATACCCTCCATCATAGGATGGGGGTATATTAACTTTGTCATTCCGTTTGTAACACATCGAAATATTGCTCTAAGACCCCATAAAGTATATATATTATGGGTCGTGTTGAAATTCTGAGTCGATCTAAGCATGTCCGTCCGTCCGTCCGTCCGTTTGTTGAAATCACGCTAACTTCCGAACGAAACAAGCTATCGACTTGAAACTTGGCACAAGTAGTTGTTATCGATGTAGGTCGGATGGTATTGAAATTGGGCCATATCGGTCCACTTTTACGTATAGCCCCCATATAAAGGGACCCTCAGATTTGGCTTGTGGAGCCTCTAACAGAAGCATATTTCATCCGATCCGGCTGAAATTTGGTATATGGTCTCTAACAACCGTGCAAAAATTGGTCCACATCGGTCCATAATTATATATAGCCCCCATATAAACCGATCCCCAGATTTGGCTTGCGGAGCCTCAAAAGAAGCAAATTTCATCCGATCCGGCTGAAATTTGGTACATGATGTTGGTATATGGCCTCTAACAACCATGCAAAAATTGGTCCACATCGGTCCATAATTATATATAGACCCCATATAAACCGATCTCCAGATTTGGCTTGCGAAGCCTCAAAGAGAAGCAAATTGCATCCGATCCGGCTGAAATTTGGTACATGATGTTGGTATATGGTCTCTAATAACCATGCAAAAATTGGTCCACATCGGTTCATAATTATATATAGCCCCCATATAAGCCGATCCCCAGATTTGGCTTGCGAAGTCTCCAAGAGAAGCAAATTTCATCCAATCCGGTTGTAATTTTGAACATGGTGTTAGTATATGATCTTTAACAACCGTGCCAGAATTGGTCCATATCGGTCCATAATTATATATAGCCCCCATATAAAACGTTCTCCAGATTTGACCTCCGGAGCCTCTTGGAGGAGCCAAATTCATCCGATCCGGTTCAAATTAGGAACGGGGTGTTAGTATATGGTCGCTAACAACCATACCAAAATTGGTCCAATCACACAAAAATTGGTCCATATCGGTTCATAATCATGGTTGCCACTAGATCCAAAAATAATCTACCAAAATTTTATTTATATAGAAAATTTTGTCAAAATTTTATTTCTATAGAAAATTTTGTCAAAATTTTATTTCCAGAGAGAAAATTTTGTTAAAATTTTATTCGGTTCATAATAAAATTTTCATCATTGTCAAAATTTTATTTCTATAGAAAATTTTGTTCAAATTTTATTCGGTTCATAATCATGGTTGCCACTCGAGCCAAAAATAATCTACCAAGATTTTATTTCTATAGAATATTTTGTCAAAATTTATTTCTATAGAAAATTTTGTTAAAATTTTATTTCTGTAGAAATTTTTGTCAACATTTTCTTTCTATAGAAAATTTTGTCAAAATTTTTATTTCTATAGAAAATTTTGTGAAAATTTTATTTCTATAGAAAATTTTGTTAAAATTTTATTTCTGTAGAAAATTTTGTCAAAATTTTATGTCTACTTTGTCAAACTGAATTATATACGTATTGGATCGATCTTTTTTGATTTAATATATACCACGTATGGACTTACATACAATTTAGAAGATGGTGTTAGGAGGTTTTAAGATACCTTGCCATCGGCAAGCGTTACCGCAACTTAAGTAATTCGATTGTGGATGGCAGTGTTTAGAAGAAGTTTCTACGCAATCCATGATGGAGGGTACATAAGCTTCGGCCTGGCCGAACTTACGGCCGTATATACTTGTTCTTTAGTAATTCATTTTAAAGAAAAAACTTTTTAAATTGTTTTAGCTGCAAAACTCGAACTTAATGCCCGCTTTTATATTTGAAGGTGTCCGTCAACTACTCGTGGACTACTTATTAATAAAGAGGAACTAAACTTTGTTTTTACACATTTTACTGTGTAATTTTTCACTATTTCCTCCTTATTTCATTTTACTGTCCCAACTCTAAAAATAGTATAATGCCCTTTCGTTATTTTTATGAACCAAGAAAAAAATTGTGTCCATAATGCCAAAATGATAAACAAGGCGAAAACATGTGCTGTTTTTTTTTCAAATGTCTATTCTCTTGGTTCCGAATGTCTATTCTCTTTATTCAAATTAAATAATATTTGGACTTAAGCATATCAAATTTTTGACGTTATCATAAAACAGTTTTCGGAAACAACATACAAGCGGTTTCACAGAAATTATTCTCTTTTGATTCTTTCGCTGTGTTATGTTGATATCTTTTGTCAACTCTTCCGGTTTCCATCTCTATTTATTTCTCTATACTCTCTCTCTGTCGCTTTGAATAAAATATCACAACATATGTATGTTTAGTCGAAATTTGTAAATTTATATATGTTTGCATTCACACATATGATTTTTATGAAACATTCATGCCCCAAACATGATATATTCTAACATATTAAAATATGTGTCCCAAACATTTAGTGTTAGTTTAGAAACATTACATGTTTGCACTTAAATATATTGTGTTTAAAAATTGTGCCCGAAACACATTTTGTTTATATCGGAACATATGAAAAACATATTTTTCTAACAGTGTAGGAATGTCTCGAACTCACTCAAAATCAAACTAACTTTTTACTAACTAATTTGAGGCGACTTTAAGCTAACTCATTATTTATGCAGTCTTGAGTCAGTTGAATTTTTCCCAAACTCACTTTTTCTCGATCAGCAATGAGTTACCTTTTTACTCACTCTAAGCTGATGCATATTTAAGTGAAGTAAAGTCATGGAAACAATTCAAATGAACAAACAAAAAATATGTATTGACTTCTATAACTGTCAATTTGGATTTGGCTTTTTATATTTGTTTCAATTTAGCTTCTATTTTCAGAGAACTTTTGTAATTTTTTGTCACGGTTAGCGGTAAGTAGCATAGAAATGCATAATTCAAACGCAATTTAATAATTAAACTTTCCTTATTTCCACTAGAACCCATCATTATCAGTGAAGGAATAAATGGAAACGTCGAATAAAAGTGTTAAATGGCTGTTTGAGGACGAAGATATTGGGAAATACACTTAAGCCTTTTGGACCTCCCTGACGAATGCCACTTCCATTCAGTGTGCGTCATTACAAAAGTAGGTACAACTCCCTCTGAGTTAAACGAGAAAATTAACACAACACTCAAACTCAAGACAAGATGAACTCAACTAATATTATCCGAATTTCTACTTACGTTATATTTTATTTATTGTAAAATAATTTTAAAAAATCTGAATTGTTATTATTTTTTAATTAATTCAAAATAAAATTAATCAAAAATAATAAAACAAAAACAAAATATTTTATTATCCACAAAGAGCTCACCATAAACTAATCAGTTAAGAGCTAACTCATAGTATGCTCATATATTATCAGCCTAAAGCTAACTCACTTTGAGCTAACTTTTGGTTAGCTGAAGCTTATGCAGGTTTGAGTGAGGACTGACTCGTTCCAATGACATCACGTGTTAAAACTGAATAGGATTTTACATGGGAAATGAGTTAGGATTTGAGTCACCTGTGACTCAGTTATGACTAACAATTTATTAACTTAAAGTCACCTCAATTTCCTACAGAGTTATTGTTGAAATTGAAATAAAATAGTGTGTGTAAAAATATGTGATGTTTGCTTGCACGACATTATAAATACAAACAAACAATGAATTAGTTTATAAATAAATAAAAACAAATAAATAAAGTTAATTTTGTGTTTTCTTTTCTCAAGTAGCGTCCTTTTTTCGACGGTGAAAAAAGTTTTTTCATAAAGATCAAAACATTTTAGGTTGTGACCATGTTCTTTTAACTAGAAGAAAAACATTTTGAATGAATACCATAACATTTTAAATCGTGACCATTGTCTTTTCATTCAAACAAAATTCTTTTTATCAATATAATAACATTTTAGATGAGGACAATTATATTTTTTCTTAGAACCAAGTTCACTGATCCAACATGGTTGCAGGTTAAAATGTTACATGGTCGCCGCAAAAATAGCTCCTATCATATTATTTTGCTCTTCGAATATGATTGTGACAATCATGTTTCTTCTCTGCGTGTAAAGGGTGGTTAAAATTTCAAGGGACGATGTTGATTTCGAATAAAACACAAACTATTTAGGAAATTATTGTAATTTTTATGATATATTGGTATTACTCAATTATGTATGGAACAAAATATCGACCAAATGGGCGCCGCGACCTCGGTGGCACACCTTCATCCGATGGTCCAAATTTTAGATGACGCTGAGGCATAATGGAGGTTCTATGCCGTTAATGTGCCGAATTATCTCATCTTTTAGCTCTTGAATTGTTGCTGGCTTATCGACGTACACCTTTTCTTTCAAATAACCCCAAAGAAAAAAGTCCAACGGTGTCAAATCACATGATCTTGGCGGCCAATTGACATCGCCATTATGTGAGATAACACGGCCATTGAATTTGTTGCGCAAAAGAGCCATTGTTTCGTTAGCTGTGTGGCAAGTGCACCGTCCTGCTGAAACCACATATCGTCCACATCCATATCTTTCAATTCGGGCCATAAAAAGTTCGTTATCATCTCACGATAGCGAACACCATTCACAGTAACTGCCTGACCGGCCTCATTTTGGAAAAAATTCGGACCGATGATGCCGCCAGCCCATAAACCGCACCAAACTGTCACTCTTTGTGGGTGCATTGGTTTTTCGACAATCACTCTTGGATTCTCATTCGCCCAAATGCGGCAATTCTGTTTATTGACGAATCCACTGAGGTGAAAATGTGCCTCATCACTGAAGATGATTCTCTTCGAAAATTTATCATCCACTGTTGCCATTTCTTGGAACCATTCTGCCCATTCACGACGTCCATGGTTCAAATTGAATAAGTCTGAAATAGAGAAATGTCAAATAAAATTCGGAAAAAAACCTGACGTTTAGGTGTGGTTCGCATTCAGCCCATAAACCGCACTCGACAATCACTCTTGGATTCTCATTCGCCCAAATGCGGCAATTCTGTTTATTGACGAATCCACTGAGGTGAAAATGTTCCTCATAACTGAAGATGATGTTCTTCGAAAATTGATCATCCACTGTTGCCATTTCTTGGAACCATTCTGCCCATTCACGACGTCCATGGTTCAAATTGAATAAGTCTGAAATAGAGAAATGTCAAATAAAATTCGGAAAAAAACTTGGCGTTTAGGTGTGGTTCACATTCAACATCGGCCCTTACAATTTAACCACCCTTTTTTACCATGACCCAAGTAATTCGATTGTGGATGACAGTCTTGAGTAGAAGTTTCTACGCAATCCATGGTGATTCGGCCGGATCAAATATACGGCTTTTTTCATATTTTTTGTGTGTAATTTTAACTTTTTTGGTTAATAAAATGGTACAAGTTATCTATTTTGTCGAAAAAAATGCTAAATACATTCTAGAAAAATTTCGAATTTTTGAAAATAATTGAAGTCAAACGTTTCATACAAGCGTTAGGTTAGGTTAAGTGGTCCAGTCCATTGTGATACCACAGTGGTGACTTCTCCCTCTTATTACTGAGTGCTGTCCGATTCCATGTTAAGTTCAAGGACAAGGGACCTCCGTTTCCTAACCGAGTCCGAACGGTGTTCCACATTGCAGTGAAATCACTTGGAGAAGTTTTAAAAAACTCAGAAATGTCACCAGCATTACTGAGACGGGATAATCTACCGTTGAAAAACTTTTTGGTGCTTGGTCGGAGCAGGAATCGAACCCACGATCTTGTGTATGCAAATCATAATAAATTATAAAAATTATTTATTTACGAAAATATGACAAAAATTTTTTTCACATTCAAAGCACTGAATTCGGTTCACACCTTAAGAAGAAACGGTCCAAGTTTAATGCAACGGCTGAGGAAATGGTGGACATCCGTCCTATTACAAACCCATGTTAAATTCATCGCTTCTGCGCCAATTTTGTACCACTTTCGAATCCAAAAAGAACATGTTCATTACTTTTTTGACTACACTACATTTGCTAGGTTATTATATTTAAATTTATATAAATTATTATATACATTTGTTTTGCTAAATTAAACTTGTTCACAAACATTTGGAAAAACATTTTGCAGCTATTTTCATTTCTAAAGAAAAATTGAGGGTTTTTGAAAACAGTCTAGAACAATTTAATCATCCTCAATATCCTCGAATGTTCTTAAACAGCAATTTTTGTGAAACAACTTTAATTTTTTCGCAGCATCCAAAAATCTAAGAATCTAAAAAATTTGTTGTACCATAAAGAACAGTACCTATGGTCTTTTGGATTAGCAAACTAGTTACACGCTCTTTTTTTGCAAACATAATCTGAGTCACGTGCATATCCTTACCACAAAATTCATGGGAATCAATCAGTCAAATGGAACAACTAGCAGGCGTAACATTAGCAAGTGATCAACTTCCGTTTTGGGTTTTTTTATCCGGGCTTTCATAGAATTTTGCTTTTTGAGAATTGCATCACTCCAATTACTGCACTTTGTGTCAGCTTAATATCAAAGACATTCTCCTGGACGAACGCATGGGATCTCTTGGTTGTTTTTTATAATGTTAAATTAAATATAATTCCCAGAAATCAAGAAAATAACACTTGCGGAAAATACAAGAACCAGCCCATACCACACTCTTTTATCATTCTGGTAATAACAAAAGTGTGCTTAATATCAGGTTACACACCTTCATAGAATATTGCCCGTACACACTCAAACACACGCATACGCAAGGAGAAAATCCTTTTCAAAATTAGTACTCAAACAATGCAATTGAATGTGAGCGGCATCGTGCTAACTACAGAGAGAAAGTGTCCTTTCGGATAATGGGAGGGGCGGATAATATAAAAAAGCTCATTTAGTTTGATTCTGTGGAAAAATTAAGTTAAGTTATCCTGTATTTTTCTGCAATGACTACAATGTTTAGGCACAGTGGTATCGATCGAAAATAAAAAAAAGCTAGTATTTGAAATAATAATCAAATGCATAAATGTGCCAGAGAATGAGAAAGAGTACTTACGAGAGAGAGTATATCCAAATACTTACTCATATTGCTGTGAATCATATCGACGTCTTCATTCCAGAGTACGCTAAGTCTAAAAAGTGAATTTTACAGGAAATGCTTTCAAAGTTTATTTGGAATTTCTCAAAAACCATATAAGAAATTCATTTTCGTTTTCGATGTTAAAATCACACTGTTAGAAAAATATGTTTTTCATATGTTCCGATATAAACAAAATGTGTTTCGGGCACAATTTTTAAACACAATACATTTAAGTACAAACATGTAATGTTCCTAAACTAACACAAAATGTTTGGGACACATATGTTAATATGTTAGAATATATTATGTTTGGGGCATGAATATTTCATAAAAATAATATGTGTGAATGTAAACATATATAAATTTACAAATTTCGAGTAAACATATATATGTTGGGATACTTTATTCAGAGAGCGACAGAGAGAGAGTTAGTATAGAGAAAAAAATGGAGATGGAAACCGGGAGGGTGGAATAAAAAGATATCAACATAACAGAGCGAGAGAATGAAATGAGAGCAATTTCTGGGAAACCGCTTGTTTGTTGTTTCGGAAAACTGTTTCATGATAAGGCCAAAAATTTAATATGCTTAAGTCTAAATATTATTTAATTTGAATATTAGAATGAATATTCGGAACCAAGAGAATAGACATTTGAAAAAAAAAACAGGATATTTGTATTACAGAAAAAGATGCGAAGAACTCAAAAATTTCGTGGAAGTGAAAATTACGTGAGGGAATGAGCACAATCTTCTTTGGGGAATTCTTCCAAGCATAAACTATTTTTGGACTCAAAATGCTTCCAAACATATAATATGCTCACATAAAACGAACATATTAATGTTTCGGCAGTATCCAATAATATATGTGCTTCCTGCAAAATATGTTTGGAACATATGTTAGAGAAGCGATTTTTTTGAGGGTGCACATTTGCTTTTCACTGTAAGGAAGTTTGTTTGGAAAAAAAGTATATAGTTTTTGTGATAAACGTTGATTTTTTATAGGATGTAAAAACAATTTCATACACTCAAAAAAAAGTGAACTCTCTATTTCACTAAAGCCATATTAACTATATATTAGTTCATAGAATCATTATGTTTGGAAAAAGTTTATTTTAGTCAAATAATTTTTTGCGTATGTTAATTAAATGAACTAAAAAACGGGAAAAAGTTATACACAAATAAAGCATAAAGATTTCCTAATTTCGTATTTCTTACAAAATAGTTCATTATTTCTTTAAATTTGTAAATTTTACCAAAAATGTGTCCATCATGAACTTCGTATGTCACTAAAGACATTCTTGCAATTTTGAACTCCAAGATTTCTCTTAAAACTACAAAATTTTCTTTAACTACTGAAAAAATTTAGTTATGTCTAATAAATTTTCTTGAATTTGTCGAAAAATATTTACTTATTTTTGCCATATCGGAGTGATGCCAGCGCTTGTAATACCGTTTAGTTAAAATTTTCTAAAAAAGTTGTTTTCTGAACTCATTAATCTTCCCTCACATCTTTCTCACGAGGTTTTTTAGTTCTTAGCACCTTTTTCTGCAATACAAACAATGTAGAAGAAATGATTAGATTTTATAAATTTTACCTTTCGCCTAGACGGAGATTCGAACCACAGACAATACCATTTGTAAGCCATCACACTATCCCATTTGGCTACGAAGCTGTTATTGTCATCAACAGACAATTATCGCTATAGCCATTAACGCACAACGCACAACGCAAACTGTCAAATAGTTATATTTATATAGCATAGTTTTGGGCGCTCACGAACCGATGTACATTTTTAACAGAAGCATACAGTTAGTTGGTCACCGTGGAGCAATGGTTTGCATGCCCGCCTTACATACAAAGGGTCGTGGGTTCAATCCCTGCTTCGACCGAACACCAAAACTTGTTGCAAAACATATATTCCAAAAATGTTCGGAAAATTCCGAAAAGATGTTCGACATTATATTAACTTCAAAATGTGTCTTAAAAAAGACTTAAAGTCAGAAAAGTGCAGAACAGTGATTGATATAAACAAAATGGACTGTGTTTTTGGATCAAAAAATTATTTTTTATTGCAAAAATAAAAATTTTGTAACAAAATTTTTTTTTTAAATAAAAGTTTGAAATTTTCGAAGAAATTCAATAAAACCTAAACAAGTATATACAGCAGTAAGTTCGGCTGGACTGAATCTTAAACATCCACCACCATGAATCAAATATTAGGGTTTCCTTTGAAATTTCACAGGGTTTGAGGACAGATCAAGCAGAGCAGTTCAACCAGTACACTTCCCGAAGATAAATTTAAAGATTTTACCTATGAAGACTATATCAGATTCTGGATTTATAAAAACCGTTTTTGTTTGAGTTTTTGAGGAATCATTAACATCTCTTGTAAGTGTGCAAGAAAATTATAAAATAACGTCTTGATTTGAAATCTTAAATCTGTAGATTTTCACCCGAGAAATAAAAACTGGAAATTTTACATTGAGTTTCAAGCAATTTTCATGATCAGTGCGCCTTCTACACTGAAAAAAAAGCATACTCGGTTCCAAAGATTTTGTCTTTACTTTAAAAAATTTGGTATTGATTCCGAGCCAAAGAAGCGGAGAATACAAGTAAGTATACACAATTCTCTTTTAAATTTAGGTTTTGTGTACTTGCTTCTAGGAAGCAAATTTTAATTTTTCGCATTCTCAGCTTTTTTTCTTCATATGCTATCAAAGTCCTTTAAAAACGAGTTAACGGCAACTTTATTTTCCAAATTAGGACTCGACTTCCAGTAGATTTTTTTCTATGTTTGAAGTAAAAAACTTCTTTAAAATAAAGTTTTGAAAAACATGTCCTATATTTGAACGATTTTTTGCTTTGTAGTCAAGATGCAAAAAGACAACAAATTTAAAGACAATTTCATTAAATTTAAAGAATTTTTCTGAATTATTAAAGTCAAGTTGACCTTAGCCTATAAATTTTTTCTTTCATGTTAAGATACCCATTTTTAAGTCAAATCACTTAATTATAAAGACAATACGACTTTATTGAAAAGTTTATCGACTTTTGGACAAGGAAAATAACTTTATTTTAGAGAAATGCGTCTTCTATGCTAAGCAAAATTTGTATTCGTATTTTAAAGACATGAAATCTTTGACCTCACGACAATATTATTTTCAGTGTATACTCTCAAGAAGTGAAATCGGTCTATATGGAGGCATTACCAAATGGACCGATAAAAACGTAATACGATAGACGTTTTTGTGTGCCTTAAATACCAGAATATTTACAATTTCAGGCAAATCGGATAAAAACTACGGTTTCTAGAAACCTAAGGAGTTAAATCGGTAAACCGTTCTTATGGGGGCTATACTAAAATATGGACCGATACTCACCGTTTTCGGCACACCTCTTTACGGCCCGAAAATACCTTTAGATTTCCAATTTCAGGCAAATTGGATAAAAACTACGGTTTCTATAAGTCCAAGAAGTAAAATCGGGAGATCGGTCTATATGGGGGCTATACCAAAACATGGACCGATACTCACCATTGTTGGCACACCTCTTTATGGTCCAAATTACCTCTACATTTCCAATTTCAGGCAAATTGGATAAAAACTACGATTTCTATAAGCCCAAGACCCCAAATAGGAAGGTCGGTTTATATGAGGACTATATCAAAATCTTGACCGATATAGCCCATCTTCGAACTTGACCTGTCTGCAGAGAAAAGACGAGTTTGTGCAAAATTTCAGCACGATTGCTTCATTATCGAAGACTGTAGGTTAAAGTGGCAGCCCGATTAAGATTCAGGCTCACTTAGACTATTCAGTCCATTGTGATAAGACGAAGACTGTAGCGTGATTACAACAGACACACAGAAAAAAATTTCACGAAAATTTTTCCAATTAAAATTTTAATTGAGTTTTAAAAAATATTCAATTAAAAATTTAATTGAATCAACAAATTTTTTAATTGAAACAAAAATCAATCACAAAAATTAATAGTATCAATTAATTTTTTAATTGGATCAATTAATTTTTTAATTGACCTTCAATTAATTTTTTAATTGATACTATCATTTCTGTGATTGAAGGCATTTCAATTAAAAAATTAATTGGATCAATTAATTTCGTGATTGAATCAGAAAAAAATTTTTTTGTGTGCAGACTGCCAGACAGACGGACATGGTCATATCGTCTTAGAATTTCTCCCTGATCAATAATATATATACTTTATATAGTCGGAATTCGATATTTCGATGTGTTACAAACGGAGTGACAAACTTATTATACCACCGTCACCATTCTATGGTGGTGGGTATAAAAAAGCAAAACGTTTTCGGTACCCGTTTCCCAAACGTTCTCCAATCTAAACTGTTCTATGTTTACTTATACGTGCGAAATGTTTTCGGGGAATAACCACGGTTGCCACTCGGTCCAGAAATAAATAAATATTTTTTGTAGAAAATGTATTTCCATAGAAAATTTCGTCAAAATTGTATTTCTATAGAAAATTTTGTCAAAATTGTATTTCTATAGAAAATTTTATCAACATTTTATTTCTATAGAAGGTTTTATCAAAATTTTTTAATTCTATAGAAAATTTTATCAAAATTCTACTTCTATATATAAAATTTTGTCAAAATGTTATTTCTATAGAAAAATTTGTCAAATATTTTATTTCTATAGAAAATTTTATCAACATTTTATTTCTATAGAAAATTTTATCAATATTTTATTTCCATAGAAAATTTTGTCAAAATTTTATTTCTATAAAAAATTTGTGAAAATTTTATTTCTATGTTGTCAAAATTTTTATTATATAGAAAATTTTGTCAAAATTTTATTTTTATAAAAAAATTTTTAAAAATTTTATTTCTATAGAAAATTTTGTCAAAATTTTATTTCTATAGAAAAGTTTGTAAAATATTTTATTTCTATAGAAAATTTTGACTAAATTTTAATTCTATAGGAAATTTTGTGGAAATTTCCATTCTATAGAAATTTTTGCCACAATTTTATTTTTTTAACAGTTTTTGCCAAAAAAAAAAATTTATCAACATTTTATTTCTATAGAAGGTTTTATCAAATTTTTTTATTTCAATAGAAAATTTTATCAAAATTTTACTTCTATATAAAATTTTGTCAAAATTTTATTTCTATAGAAAAATTTGTCAACATTTTATTTCTATAGAAAAATTTGTCAAATATTTTATTTCTATAGAAAATTTTATCAATATTTTATTTCTATAGAAAATTTTATCAACATTTTATTTCTATAGAAAAATTTGTCAAATATTTTATTTCTATAGAAAATTTTATCAATATATTATTTCTATAGCAATTTTTATCAAAATTTTACTTCTATAAAAAATTTTGTTAAAATTTTACTTCTATATAAAATTTTGTTAAAATTTTTTTTTATAGAAAATTTTGTGAAAATTTTATTTCTATAGAAAATTTTGTCAAAATTTTGTTTCTATAAAAAAACTTGTGAAAATTTTATTTCTATAAAAAATTTGTCAAAATTTTATTTCTATAGAAAATTTTGTCAAATATTTTATTTCTATAGAAAATTTTGTCAAAATTTGTATTCTATAGAAAATTTTGAAAAAATTTTAATTCTATAAAAAAATTTTACAAAATTTTAATTCTATAGAAAATTTGGACCAAATTTTAATTCTATAGAAAATTTTGTCGAAATTTCCTTTCTACAGAAATTTTTGCCACAATTTCATTTTTTAACAGTTTTTGCCAAAAAGTCATTCCAATATATTAAGCGGAAGTGCCTTAGTTGTGAACATAACAGTCTGTGCTGCCGCTAGTGAAAAATTGAGTGAAGTAGATTTTGGAAAAAAGTGGAGTAGATTGAATAAAATTGAAGTAGCATACATTTTTGAAAACAAAACAATAGAATTCATTTTATTATACCCTCCACCATAGGATGGGGGTATATTAACTTTGTCATTCCGTTTGTAACACATCGAAATATTGCTCTAATACCCCATAAAGTATATATATTCTGGGTCGTGGTGAAATTCTGAGTCGATCTGAGCATGTCCGTCCGTTCGTCTGTTGAAATCACGCTAATTTCCGAACGAAAGAAGCTATCGACTTGAAACTTGGCACAAGTAGTTGTCATTGATGTATGTCGGATGGTATTGAAAATGGGCCATATCGGTCCACTTTTACGTATAGCCCCCATATAAACGGACCCCCGAATTTGGCTTGGCGGGGACTCTAAGAGAAGCAAATTTCATCCGATCCAGCTGAAATTTGGTACATGGTTTCAGCATATGATCTCTAACAACCATGCAAAAATTGGTCCACATCGGTCCATAATTATATATAGCCCCCTTATAAACTGATCCCCCGATTTGGCTTGCGGAGCCTCTAAGAGAACCAAATTTCATCCGATCCGGCTGAAATTTGGTACATGGCTTAAGTATATGGTCTCTAACAACTATGCAAAAATTGGTCCACATCGGTTAATAATTCAATGATTAAAACCGCTATGTTCATCGTAATTAAAGGAATAGGAAAAACATTTGGGTAATATGGGGAAAAATTTAAAAATTTGAAGCAGAACAAAAAGTGAAGCAGATTTTTGGAAGAAGGAGTGACGAAGTAAATTTTGTGAAAATGACGCAAAATATTTCGATTGAAGTAGTAGCGGCAGCACTGATAACAGTATATCTCGAAAAGTCGAGCTGATAGAAAACCAAAACCAAGTCCAAATTTGGATTCAGCGACCTCGAATTACTAAAAATTTGCTATAAATTTCAAATCAACACAAAAAAAGTTCAATTTTGTTCCCCTGTGTTATTAATAAAATTTTCTGATTTAAAACAACATATTTGATTAACATAATTGCCGGCTAATTTTGAGTCGAGACCACTATAGTTTTGGCCCAACTAATCTCAGGCAACCGCAATCGCCTCAATTCCAATTTACCAGTGATTGATATCAGTGTAGCTGACTTGTGTCCACGCGTCAATAGTTCGCTGACTCAGTCAGGACGCATCTTTAGTCGCAGAGTTTCACGACTTCAATCTCAAACCATAACCAAGATATTCAGACTAATAAAATGTCTCGATTTTCTCTTTTTTTACATTTCAAACCACTGTTCAATACAAGAAAGCGACAGAGATGCTTCTCGTGTTGAGGGTGTTTTGTTGCTGTTATTGTCCTTTGCTCCCATTTATGCCTCTGTGTTCCTGTTTTTTACAATCTAAAAAAGTTGAGTTTATTGCAGACCTTCTTTTCCCCTTCCTCCTCCTCTTAAATATTCTTTGTTTAAGTAATTTTTGACATATTGTTGTCTGATGGTGTCTCTTGGCATGTTGGCTTGCGTTTGTTGTATCCCCTGCAAGTGTTACTCAAAGTACAAACTTCCTTTCCTTTAGTGGTATGAGTTTCATTGCTCTTTCTACAAAAAAGGTCATAATTCAGTCTAAGGATCCTGAATTGTTTTTTTCATTTCTCCTTAAATCGGGTTAAGCATCCTTGCTAAGTGAATTACTTGAGACGTGAGGTGATATCAAATGATTGAAAGAACGCAAATGCCGCCTCAGTCATTGTTCCACATTATTATTGTATACAAGCTGGCACTTTTGTCAAAGTTTTAGTTTCACTTGGTAGTTAAGTGCAATAATTTTAGTTCAAGTAATTTTAAATGGACCTGAATACTTGAATAAGTTTACAGGAGATAAACACTCGACTTGGTAGTAAAACACAGAATGTAGACGGCGCTGTTTTATTATGATTAAATATACAATGAATCCATTTCAAATAATTTTGGATTGAGAGAGAGATCAGCCGATTTTAATACCGAGTCAATTGGCTACAGTAGTCTAGTACCTCAAGTGTCTCAGCTGATAAGGGAGATCGAAATTATTCCACCTCTCTCAACTGCATGAAAAATTGTCTGTTGAGAAACTTCGCGAACTATCATGTAGCCGAAGGTGACTGCAGGACTTCTTCTCTTCTACGGATGCTCGAGAAACGCTTCACTGTATTCCGTCGGAATGTGTTGTTGATGACGTGCCATTAGGCTCGGTAGCGTAGTGCCTCAAATTTCCCATCATCTGGTGACAGATGGTTTAAGTTAGATTAGGTATAGTGGCAGCTCGATATTTCAGGCTCACATAGACTACTTAGTCCATTGTGATACCACAGTGGTGGACTTCACTCTTCTCACTATGTGCTGCCCGATTCTATAGCCGAATCCGAACAGCGTTGCACATTACAGTGAAACCACTTAGAGAACAGAAGGGAGATCCGAACTCCTACTCCCTGGATTTATCGAAAGGCTCCGGGTACAATTAAGGAACGTGATCAGGCACACTAATTTAGGTATTAAAGAGTGGAGTGTCGTTATTTCGGAGAATGGCACGTAAGACGCTACTTGTCCTTCTATCACTCTCGAGACGCATAACAAATTGCCAGTTGAGAAACTTCGCGCACATCTTATGATTAGTCACCATCATGTAGCAGAAGGTGACTGCAGTTCTGCCTTCCCTTCTATAGAGGATCGAAAGGGGCTTCGCTCTCAGTTTCTGATGAGAGAAGGGAGATCGGATCTACTCCTTCCCGGGTTTATCGAAGGAGTATATAGTCATGCGCTCTAGAATATAGTCATGCGCTCTAACCTAGGTCTTAAGCTGAGTAAATCTAAGTTTTGGAGCACCAGCCTTCACTGCCTTAGGTCCCACTGCATTGGAGTTCTGCCGCTGTTGATGACATTTATAAAATTTGCTGATATTCATTGTGGAATGTCGTTGTCTCGGAAAAATGTTACTTGTCCTTTTATCACACTCGACACGCATGAATACCTTTCTGTTGGAAAACTTCGCGCACATCTTAGCATTAGTCTGCATAATGTTGCCAAAGATGACTGATGTACTGTCTTCCCTTCTACAGAGGCGTCAGGTAGAAATTTACCTCACCATGCTATTGGTTTCCGTAAGTTTCTTCATCCCACCGGGTTTACCATTGGCACAGTTGTGCTTCTACTGCCTGAATTGAGTCCTTTTTTCCGGACTCAATTCAGGGAGTAGTCGGGTAGTTCCGACGACCTGCTATTATAAGGAACTTCGGTTTGCTCTAACCCGTGAAACTCAAGCTAGCTCCTTGTCATAGCTTGATTCAAACGTCGTCTACTGACCTTTCCTGAATAACCGCTGAAATGTCGTCAGCGTATCCAACTCAAAATTTTCCCTCTGACATATTCATTCTTAGAAAGCCGTCGTAACTGGCATTCCAAAGATCAGACCCTAAAAATTATCCCTATACTGCATCTGAATCGTGCCATTCTCATCAGATCACTTAATACATATGTCCATTTCAATCAGTTGAAAGGTTCTTACATCGAAGGTCGTTGGGGGAGGAATTGGCCCGCTATTTTAATTACTTTCTCAATATGGCAATACAACGTCGACTACATTGTTTAGCGCAACTATAGACTTCCGTGGTCTGAAACCATGATGCCTCTTGGACAGCCCTCCGCGAACTTGGATTGTGGGCTTCAGCAGTCTCTCTTAATGTTTTCTCTCTGTATTTAATGCGCTTTACAGACTATCAGTTATTCCGGACGGAATGTTGGTGTTTGTAAAGAATCTTACAGTGTGTCGGATCGATACGACTTGTCGGCGATGACTAAGTAATCGGTAAATGTGTTATCGATCCCATAAACATGCAACAGCATCGATTATGCCTTCGGACTTAACTTATAATGTGCACAATATATAAGATATGTTCGAAACGAGCACTGTCGTCCGGAATAACTGATAGTCTGTAAAGCGCATAACATACATAAGGGAAGGTGAGAAAATGCAGCTGTCGCGTCTCCTTTCCATTTACTTATTAGAACGAGTTTATGTTACTTCCGGGAAGAGTCCATCGGTAAGGCATATGTTATCTACGTCCAATAATATTCTTGGTCGCTTGTTTACTACTTCTTTTAATACCTCAGCATGTATTCCATCTGGTCTTGGAGCTTTTCTTAAATGTGTTGTTGTTCTAACAGTTTGTTGTGTTGTTCTAACAGTTTCTTGTGATTTCATGCAACGCAAGTACGGTGGAGAACACAAACAAGACATCTTCAGAATGGAATTGAACCCTACAAGATTTTGCAACTAGTGCTTTTGACATACCTAGGTAAGAGTCATCCTTTTATGGACCGCATCAAGATTGAGACCTTCGACAATGGCATTCTAGATCCAGATATAAAATGTGCAAGATATATCTCAGAAAAGGCTACACTCGCACTTGCACAAAAGACTTCAAGATTGCTAGCACGGCCCCAAATTCACAAGGTATCCAAAGTGAAATCCCAGGATTAACGTTGTAGCTTTGTACTACTTCAGCTATAGTATGTTATTTGATCTAGAAGCTCTTTTGAAAGTCAACCCTTACATTCCTGGGTTGTTTCCTATCCACAAGATGGTGATTTGGATGGTTATTGCTAATGTAACCCCGAGAACCCTGGCTGTCGACTCTGGCATTCAACTGCCTGCGTACTTCTGCAGTCCATGTGGTTAATAGTGTGGCTGAGGATTTGATGACGGATATCATCAAATTTGTGAAAAGAATGAAATAACTGGTAAGATCAGCAAGGTAGATGTTTAAAGGATCACATATGTCATTGGCCCCGGAAGCCATGATAGCCGTACAGTCGTCCGCATAAATTTTTGCTGCCTGGGTCGTCAGGTTTTTGGGGATGTTCCCTCTGACATATCTATTCTTAGAATTCCTTTGTAACATGCTTTCCAAAGATCAGGTCCAAGAATTTATCCCAGTGCTGCCCCTGATGTCTCCAGCGTACGTTTAACTCCCTGGTTAGCTTCTGTCTTTGAGATTCGCATCAGATATGGTGGTACGTCAGAATAGTCTTCTACGGCAATTAATGCATCTATCCATTTCAATAAATTGAAACCATTTCTTACATCGAGGATGGTTAGAAGAGTACTTGACCTGCTATTTTGATTACTTTCTCGAGATGGTCTGAAACCATGATGCTTCTTGGACAGCCCTCCTCGTAATTAAATGGCTACTTGGATTTTGGGCATCAGCAGTGTCAAAGTTTTCCCTCTGTATTTTGCACACATAAGGGAAGGTAAAGGGTGATACGGTCAGAATTTGGTCAATATAAACTTGACGTATTTCTTTCAATTTTGCATTTAAAAAACTGAACACTCCTCATTTTGAAGGTGTGTGTGTGTAGAATGTTGCTCCTATTTTGATTTTGGAATTCACTCTTCAGTTGTCAAAATGCCGTCCAAGCAAGAAGAGCAGCGTATCAAAATTTTGCTCGCGCATCGCGAAATTCCGAGCTACTCGCACGCAAAGCTGGCAAAATCGCTAAAAGTTGCCAAATCAACCGTTACAAATGTAATTAAAGTGTTTGGGGAACGTTTGTCGACAGCCAGGAAGTCTGGATCGGGGGAAATCGAAAACCGGAAGCCGCTGAGACGACAAAGAGAGTTGCCGGTAGTTTCAAGCGAAACCCTAACCTCTCTCTCCGAGATGCCGCAAATAATCTGGGTCTATCGTCTACCGTGCATCGAGCCAAAAAACGAGCCGGACTATCGACTTACAAGAAGGTAGTGACTCCAAATCGCGATGATAAACAAAATACGACGGCCAAAGCGCGATCCCGGAGACTGTACACGATGATGCTGACGAAGTTTGACTGCGTGGTAATGGACGACGAAACCTACGTCAAAGCCGACTACAAGCAGCTTCCGGGACAGGAGTTTTATACGGCAAAAGGAAGGGGAAAGGTAGCAGATATTTTCAAGCACATAAAACTATCAAAGTTCGCAAAGAAATATCTGGTTTGGCAAGCCATCTGTACCTGTGGCTTGAAAAGCAGCATTTTCATAGCTTCCGGGACTGTCAACCAAGAAACTTACGTGAAAGAGTGTTTGAATAAACGTCTGCTGCCTTTCCTGAAGAAACACGGTTGTTCCGTACTGTTTTGGCCGGATTTGGCATCTTGCCATTACGGTAAAAAGGCCATGGAGTGGTACGCCGCCAACAACGTGCAGGTGGTTCCCAAGGACAAGAACCCTCCCAACACGCCAGAGCTCCGCCCAATTGAGAAATACTGGGCTATTGTCAAGTGGAACCTAATGAAGACCAAAAAAAACTGCTAAGGACGAGCAGCAGTTCAAAGGAAAACTGGCTTTCTTGGCTTTCTGCGACGAAGAAGGTGGACAAGGTGGCTGTACAAAATCTGATGGCAGGTGTCAAGCGTGAGGCCCGGCAATTCGGATTTGGAAAAGCGAAAGCCTAACTGAATATTTTGCCTGAATTTTATACTAATTGAACTTGAAAAAGAAATTTAATTTGATTTTTTAAATAAACGATTTCACCGATTTACACGCGTTTTCCCTTGACCAAATTTTGACCGTATCACCCTTTATTTCACTGGCTCAATTTTAATGACAAATCTTATTACAAATTCTAAGCTTTTTCTACCAGTGTAATGTGTACTTATATAGAAAATATAAAGGTACCTCACACTTATACAGATACAATTCCATAGTAAATATTTCCAAAATGTTCATGCATTCAAACCATCGAGTCTTCCGAATATTTCTACTACTAGTCTCACATTGGACATCAACCCAATTTCCTTTAGCAACTACCGGTAGTTTCTACTTGCCCCGATTGTAATCTTTTGTCGCTAAATTATTAGCAACTTATTGCTCTTAATTTTCTCTGTAACACCCCACAATTACAGGCTTTTTAAATATAATTATGGCTTTCATTTACTCTGAATGATTTTTGCTGATTTGAACATTCGTCAACTTAGATGGTGTATGCCACCGGAGAACAACTGGAAATGCCAACAAACAATCAGGGGGATATGAAATAGAGACGCGTGTCCTATATTAAATTACACTACAATTAACAAGAATTATAGACTACAAACAAGGAGCACACACACTTGAATTGGGTACGGAGCATATTAAAAATCCCTTAAATTGGAAACAGTAACCACCACCACAAATGGCATGAGACTTTGTCTCATTGATTGAGTTCAAACCAAATAAACAACGGATATAAGGAAACAATGCAAGTCAAGGGATTTGTAATGAGATTTCCATGGTGTAAAATCCTAAACGGATATAAACAGAGTGCAATGGAACGAATGCTGGAACACACACACAACTCATTCACATTGATTGAGAGGTTCAAAAAAAGGGAATCTCTTAAATGTTTCAATTAGTTGGGCTTTTCATAAAAATTATTTATCTTAAATCTAGGACCAGGTTTACACCCCCTTCAGAGGGGTGTGGGAGATAATTTTGTTATGTGAACAAATCGAATTAACTGGTTATGTTAGATTTGAAGGATTTGAAAGCCAATGTTTCTTTTCGCCATAGTTGTAATTTTAGGGATTAATTATAGGATCAGAGGAAACGAATTATATCGATACAAAATCTGATTATTTTGTTATAAGGAAAGACATATTTGAAGGGTTTATATATACCAAAATTATCTGCATTGAAAATACAATATAAATTAAAAAGTTTACTTTGATGTAAAAAATGCTACATGTAAGGACACTATTACACAAAAAACGCCCAAATATATTGAACTGACGAGCATATATCGTATAGTGTTTCCTCTTAAAATTGTGAATTATATAGAAACGTAACCGTGAAAAATTTTTCTATTTTTTCGCGATAATGCCAACTTTATACCGGCCTTAAGCGTAGAAAAGCAACTGGGGGGAGGACTTGGCCTCCTCTATAAAAATTGTAGGCCCCTGAATTTTAATCCCTATTTAAGTTTTTCCACTATATATTATTACTGTATTTTAACTGAAAATTGACCAGATACGCCAATGGTTTTATCTATACTAATAGAAAAAATTGCGTTCCAAAATCGTGAACGTTCGGTAACATAATGAAACGGAAACGTTCACGAAAAATCAAAACGGAATGTTGACGGTTTCCAACATGGACGTTCACGATTTCATGAACGGCTTTCGTTTGTCTTTGGTCATGAAAAGTCTTAAACTATTCATTAGACATTCTTATGCCAACTCCGTCGGTGGTGCAATGTGCCAAGGCGACTGTTAACCACGGTTACCACTCGTGTCAAATATAATCTACCAGAATTTGAAGAAAGTTTTATCAAAACTCTACCAAATTTAAAAAAAATCTTATTTTGATATTTTTATCTATTTTTTGTGATCGGCCAGGCCGAAGCTTATGTACCCTCCATCATGGATTGCTTAGAAACTTCATCTAAACACTGCCATCCACAATTTCACCACGACCCAGAATATATATACTTTATGGGGTCTTAGAGCAATATTTCGATGTGTTACAAACGGAATGACAAAGTTAATATACCCCCATCCTATGATGAGGGGATAAAAAAAAAGATTTTTCTTCGAAAGAAATGTTTTATATTTTTATTTTAGCAATTTATTTCAATATTTGTAACATAGCCTATTATAACCTTTTAGCGACAAATTTTTGAGTGTATAAATATCCCTTGAATTGTAAGTGTGCCGAATTTTAAATTTTTTAACGATTTTAGCTTGCACCAACAAGGGAAAGTTACTACTTCTACAAAAAGGGGAGGGGCTTTGATAGTATGACCGAAATATAAAAAATTAAAATTTTTAAAGATACTGAATTTATAAAAAAATTTATTTCTATAGAAAATTTTGTCAAAATCTTGTTTCTATAGAAAAATTTGTCAAATATTTATTTAGAGACATTTTAACAATTTTTAATTTCAACTTTTTCTTCCAAAATATGAAATTTTTTAAACAACAAAAAAAAATTATTATTTTTAAAAATAATTTTTCTTTAATATGAAAAAAATACTTGTTTGTATCATGTTGCAATTACTAAAATATTTTAGTTAAAATTTTCTAATATAAACCTAAATTTTCTTTCGTGGTGGGTTCAGGGTATAATAAGTTTGATCGGCCAAAAAATGTGCCTACCAGAAATATTGATTTTAGACCCCATAAATATATACCGATCGACTCAGAATCACCTCCTGAGTCGATCTAGCGCTTGGTGTCCGTCCGTCCGTCTGTCCATGTATTTGTTGTTCACAGGATTCCGGTCGCAATTATTAACCGATTTTGATGAAATTTGGTACAGGGAGTTTTTTGTGCACAAGGACGAACGCTATTGAATTTGGAAGAAATCGGATCAAATTTAGATATAGCTCCCATATATATGTATCGCCCGATTTCGACAAATGGGGTCACGTTGCGCGTTTTTTCAAACGGATCGTCACCAAATTTGGCAAAAGGTAATCTTTTCCATCGCCCTTCAAGTCTGCAAAATGTCATCCAAATCGGTTCAGATATAGATATAGCCCTCATATATATGTATCGCCCGATTTTCACAAATTTGGCCACAAAACCTTTATTTATCAACCGATCTTACTCAAAGTTGGCTAAATATAATCTTCTATAGCACTAACTATATGTGCAAAAAATCATCGAAATCGGTTCAGATTTAGCTATAGCTTCCATATATATGTACCGCCCGATTTTTCTAAATTTGGCCATAAAACCCCTATTTATAAACCGATCATACCCAAATTTGGCTAAATGTAGTCTTCTATAGCACTAACTATATGTGCAAAAAATCATCGAAATCGGTTCAGATTTAGATATGGCTCCCATATATATGTATAGCCCGATTTTCCCAAATTTGGCCATAGAACCCTTATTTATTAACCGATCTTACTAAAAGTTGGCTAGATCCAGCCCTCTATAGTACTAACTATATGTGCAAAATTTCATCGAAATCGGTTCAAATTTATATATAGCTCCCATATATGTATCGCCCGATTTTGAAAAATTCGCCCCTAATAACCTTATGTTTGACCATGCAGGCCTCATTTCGTAATTGATCTTACTCAAATCTTGCACAAGGTAACCTTTTGTGGTATTAATCAAACCAGCTAAATATTATGCAAATTGGTTGAGATTTAGATATAGCTTCCATACACTCAAAAAAAAGTGAACTCTCTATTTCACTAAAGCCAAATTAACTTTATTTTAGTTCATGGAAATATTATGTTTGGAGAAAGTTTTTTTTATTCTAATAATTTTTTGCGTATGTTAGTTAAATGAACTAAAAAACCGGAAAAAATTATACACAAATTAAGCATAAAGATTTACTAAATTCGTATTTCTCACAAAATAGTTCATTATTTCTTTAAATTTGTAAGTTTTCCTAAAAATGCGTCCATCATGAACATCGTATGTCACTAAAGAAATTCTTGCAATTTTTAACTCCATTTTTTTCCTTCAAACTACAAAATTTTCTTCAACATGTGAAAAAAATTATTTATGTCTAATAATTTTTCCTGAATTTGTCGAAAAATATTTACTTATTTTTGTCATATCGGCGTGATGCCAGCGTTTGTAATACTGTTTAGTTAAAAATTTCCAAAAATATTCAAAATTTTCTAAAATTTACCCAAAGTTTTCTTCCTGGTGGGTTCACTGTTTTCAGTGTATATATGCATCGCTCGATTTTGCCAAATTTGGCCATAGTACTCTTATTTATTAACCAATGTTACTCAAATTTCAAATTTTGATGTACTAGCCGATCGTACTTATACGTACTTGTAGCTCTTACATAAGAATATTGCTCGATTTTTACAAATTTGTATTTATTACCCACACTAATTTAACGATTTTCTCTTTTTTAATAATGGGCTTAATATTAGTGGCATACTAACTCCGTAGGCGCAATATCAACACAGCCAGTAGGGGAAATTCCCTATATGTAGGGTTATTCTAATATTTAGCGTCTTGTAGGGACCTAGGACCACAATGTAGGGACATTTTCACTCAACACAATTTGTAATAATTTTTACATTTTGGTGGCTCTAGAGGAGGAAATTAGAAGCCGGCAAGACTTGATCTTTAACAATGTGTGGTAAACTTTATTCCTGTAGAAAATTTTGTCAACATTTTATTTCTATAGAACATTTTGTCAAAATTGTATTTCTATAGAAATTTTTTTCAAAATATTTTTTCTATAAAAAATTTTCTCAAAATTTTATTCCTGTGGAATTTTTTTCTCAAAATTTTATTTCTACAGAATTTATTGTCAAAATTTTATTTCTACAGAAAAATTTCTCACAAAAATTTGTTTATAGAAACTTTTTCCAAAATTTTATTTTTATAGAGATTTAACAAAAAAGATTACTAATTTGGGTAGAATTCTACCAACTGTGGCAACCGTGGTGGTAATACAAATTTATATTCTATGTTATATACGTTGCATATTCATGTTTTAAGATAATAAAGTACTTAGAACCATTTTTGTTTTGTATTTTTTTTTTAAATTTAACGAAAAATATAGTAGGGAAAATTGTGAATGTATGGAACTTGTTTTGTCCTTGTAGGGTAAACCGAACATTTTCCCTGGCAACATTGACTATGAGCAATAGTCAGATTGACACAAAGCACCCATAGACATGTATCCCTTAATTTTCTTAAATATGCAACTGCGGTTTATCTCCCAGACCTATATGTTACCCCACAAATGCTTATGATTACTAATTCTGTAATGGTGGTTTAGGGTATGATATAGTCGGCCCCGCCCGACTTTCTACTTTACTTACTTGTTTTGAGTTTGCATCTAATATCGTTATGAAGATACTGGTAGCCAGCGAATGAAGCCGCCGAGTCGCGCCGCTGATTTCAGTCGCATCCGACCATTTTTTTCCAGTCGACGCCGCCGCCGAATATGACGACTCATCTCGACTCAAATTTAGCCGCCAATTAATCAAAAATATCGATTTAAATCAGAAATATGTATCAATAATTGTCGTATTTTTGCCAAAATGTTGAACTTTCCACCTACAATCAATTAATTTCAAACTGCTATAACAGTTTTGCAAAACTTTAGCTCAGAAAAGTTGAACGAAAGGTAAATTTTCTTGTAATATTGGTTGTACAACTAATCTCATTACCATTCGAAAAACTTCAAAATGATTTTATAATGGATAATTGTCCGTCGCCGAATGGGGAAAAATTATACACGAATTAAGCATAAAGATTTACTAAATTCGTATTCCTCAAAACCTACGAGGGCAGTTCGGAAACTTCTTAGCCTAGCACAAAAAGCGCGGTATAAACAGAAAAAATTAAGTGTTTTGGAAACTTCCATCTCTGTTATTAAAACATGTTAAATTTTGTTTCGATCTGGCAACTCCTTAATATAGAAACAGGTGTTCAAAAAAGACGCATCCGCAATTTACAATGGAAAAATTAGAAATTCGTTTTGTCATTAAATATTTACATAAAAAAGCTTTATCGGGACAAGAAATTCATAATGATATGGTGAACGTGTTAGTTGAAAGTGCTCCTTCATGTGCAACAGTAAAAAATTGGGTTGCTGAATTTAAACGTGGTCGTACAAGCATTGAAGATGAACCACGTAGTGGACGTCCAAAAACATCAACAACAACAGAAATTGTAGCCAAAGTGCATGATATGGTATTACATGATCGACGAATAAAAGTGCGTGAAATTGCTAATTTCATGGGCATCTTAAATGATCGAGTCCATTTAATTTTGCATGAAGAACTACAGATGAAAAAGCTTTCTGCAAGATGAGTGCCGCATTTGTTAACAGTCGATCAAAAACGCATAAGAATGAACATTTCTCAAGCTTGTCTGGATCGTTTTAAGCGAAATAAAATGGATTTAAGCGTTGTTGTAAAGCGTCGTTTCATAACTGTTGATGAGACATGGATCCACCAATATACTCCAGAGACAAAATAACAATCCAAACAATGGACTGAAGCTGGAGGAAGTGCCCCAAAGAAGGCAAAAACAATTCAATCGGCTGGTAAGGTTATGACAGCGGTTTTTTGGGACTTCAAAGGTATTTTATTGATTGACTATCTGCAAAAGGGTAAAACAATAAATTCAGAGTACTATTGCAACCATTTGGATCAATTAAATTTACAAATTCGAGAAAAACGTCCTGGCTTACAACACAAAAAAATAATTTTTCATCAAGACAACGCACCACGCACAAGAGTGTTTTAACAATGGGTAAAATCAACGAATTAAAGTACGAGTTGCTTGACCACCCACCTTATTCTCCTGATTTAGCTCCCAGTGACTTTTACTTGTTCCCAAATTTAAAAAAAATTGCTTGCTGGCAAGCGTTTTATCTCAAATCAAGATGCAATTACAGTTTTAAACCACTATTTTGAAGATCTTGAGGAATACTATTTTAATCAAGGGATATAATTGCTAGAAAAGCGTTGGACTAAGTGTATTGAAGTTTCAGGAGATTATATTGAAAAATAAAAATATTGTTGAAAAACTAACTATTCTCTTTCATTGATAGACTAAGAAGTTTCCGAACCGCCCTCGTAGTTCATTATTTCTTTAAATTTGTAAATTTTACTACAAATGCGATCATCATGAACTTCGTATGTTACTAAAGACATTCTTGCAATTTTGAACTCCAAATGATTTTCCTTCAAACTACACAATTTTCTTTAACAAGTGAAAAAACTTAATTATGTCTAAGAAATGTTCTTGAATTTGTTGAAAAATATTTACTTATTTTCGTGATATCGGCGTGATGCTAGCGTTTGTAATACTGTTTAGTTAAAATTTTCAAAAAATATTCAAAATTTTCTAAAATCAACCGAAAGTTTTCTTCCTGGTGGGTTCACTGTGTTTTCAGTGCGAAAATAAAAATATCCCTCTTTAATCTTTACAAAATCTAAATGATAAATACCCTACGCATCAATTTAGTCAAATAATCTGTTTTCAAATTACTTAATTAAAAAGTAATTTTTTAAGTACGATATTTTATTAAAAAAATTTACACTGAAAAAACAATGAACCCATCAGGAAGAAAACTTTTGGTTAATTTTAGAAAATTTCAAATATTTTTTGGAAATTTTATTACAAACGCTGGCATCACACCGATATCACAAAAATAAGTAAATATTTTTCGACAAATTCAAGAAAATTTATAAGACATAAATAATTTTTTTCACTTGTTAAAGAAAATTTTGTAGTTTGAAGGAAAAAATTGGAGTTCAAAATTGCAAGAATGTCTTTAGTGACATACGATGTTCATGGTGGACGCATTTGTAGTAAAATTTACAAATTTAAAAAAATAATGAACTATTTTGTGAGAAATACGAATTTAGTAAATCTTTATGCATAATTTGTGTATAATTTTTTCACGTTTTTTAGTTCATTTAACTAACATACGCAAAAAATTATTAGAGTAAAGGAATTTTTTTCTAAACGCAATAAATCTATGAACTAATATAAAGTTAAATTGGTTTTATTGAAATAGAGAGTTCATTTTTTTTGAGTGTACATTTTGGACTTTATCGCTTATGAGTTCCCCACTGCATCATGTTACGTTAGGTTAGGTGGCAGCCCGATGTATCAGGTCAACTTAGACTATTCAGTCCATTGTGATACCACATTGGTGAACTTCTCTCTTATCACTGAGTGCTGCCCGATTCCATGTTAAGCTCAATGACAAGGGACCTCCTTTTTATAGCCGAGTCCGAACGGCGTTCCACATTGCAGTGAAACCACTTAGAGAAGCTTTGAAACCCTCAGAAATGTCACCAGCATTACTGAGATGGGATAATCCACCGCTGAAAAACTTTTTGGAGTTCGGTCGAAGCAGGAATCGAACCCACGACCTTGTGTATGCAAGGCGGGCATGCTAACTAACCATTGCACCCCAAACCACTCCCACTGCATCATGGCTGTATACATTTTCATCAATTGTACATTTTAAAATCAAAATGATGCCAATTTTCTATCTCTTATAAAGCACTCAATTGATAGGCGTTGCCGCGCCTAATGCCTTATAAAAATAACTGTTTAAATACGACCACCTATAGTGTTACCAACTCATTTAAAAATAACCTGAATGAAGCATATGTTCCTTTCAGATCTTCATGCTGGGAATATCTGCTCGAATAGTTAACTCCATTTCGTTCACCATTAACCAAAGACTTGTTTATACTGAAGAAAGCCAATAAAAATCTACGCAACATCAAAGTCACGTGAGACAACTAATTTGATTAAAATTGCCACAGCAACCTAAACGACTAATATACACTCGTTGCGTCCCAGCATGAGATCGATGTGCTAAAAAAGTTCTCATAAATGCCTTCTATCACCAGCGATAATCATCAGCATTGTCAACGAGAGTTGTTTGAAGGACTACCGACAACCACGACGTGATACTTTTAATAAAATCGTCTGTTGTTGACTGGCTGGTATCGGAGACAAACGGTGAATTAATAAAAGGCCAAAATAATATATTTAATCAATTTGTTAATATAGAGAATATTCGCACACACAGCACGGTAAAGTGAAAGGGAATGAAAGAAAGAATGAAAGGTGGTGAAAAAGTTGGTTTCTGCATACAGTAGATGAGACGAAACAAACCCCTAAGCAAAACATCTTATCATACAATAACAAATCCACTCGACTTCATGCGGGTTACTACTTGTGTAAACCTCATTGATGTTTTTTTTTCGTTTTGAAAAGCACAGTGGTAAAAATTAAGATGGCAATGTTGGTCAGGGACGGGCCGCTGAATCGATCCACCCATGTCCGTTTGTCTATGAACACATTTTTGTAATCAAAGTCTACGTCGCAGTTTTAGTCGGATCAACAAATTTTGCACAAGTATACAGTTTGGGTCAGAATATAAATCGGTTCAAATTTAGATATAGCTTCCATACATATCTTTCGCCCAATATGCACTTATATGCCCAAAGAAGCCCGAATTTTACCATGATTTTGCACAAAGAGTACAATTCTATGTCTTCATTCCAATTTTCCGATCTTAAAATCATATTTATTAGAGAGTTTTTAGTATGTACGAACTCAAACTAGTGGCAATACAATATGGCTAAAAATGACTTAGACCACTTTAGACCGAAGAAAGTTTTTTGCCCTTTTTGGATATTTTTCAAACTTTAGTCACAGGCTAAGTACAATATTAACCATAACTTTTGATAGAAGTGTCCAATAAATTTGAAACTTTGACAGGATGTAATTCACATCGATCCGAATAGAAAACAACGAACTCCGTCAAAACATGCTAAGTCGACTTTGCGTACTCTGGAATGAAGGCATCGAATTGCTAGCATCGTCAAGTGTGCCAAATTTGATTGAACTCTGTTCTGATTTAAGTATTGGTATATTTATCGCTTGATTTAGATTCATATGACTATAGAGGCCAAAGTTTCACTACGAAAATTCTGAAATTTTCCACAGAGAGCAAAATTAGTGTTTTAGCAATGTGTGCCAAATTTGGTCAAAATCGGTTCAGATTTAAATATAGTCCTCATATATGTATGCTCGATAGGAGAAATATGGCCACAATACCCACATTTAACTCCCGAAATTCGCCTAGATTTTAGTCCAATTGACTTGATATTTTACATAGAGAATAGATTTAACATTCCATTAAAATGATCAAAATCGGCTCAGATTTAGATAAATCCCACATATATATGTTCTTCCGATTTGAGCAAATTCGGAAAAATTATAAAAATGCCCCAAATTTACCTATAGCTCAAACTCATATGTATCTACCGATATATCATAAAATCGCATAAAAATGGCTTTATATTTAAAAATTTCCTATACTTATACTCTGCGACACACTGTGGAACAGGATCAGCGATGCCATTTTGGTCCGATCGGACCAAAATTGATCCAAAAGATTTTTAAATTTGGTCCGACGGTCCGACCAAATGGAATTTAGCTCATTTTGGTGCGCCAGAAGTGGAATGGTAGGATTGAGAATGAAATCTATGTAAGAATATGCACCGATATCATCCACACTTGAAGCATAAAATTATGGGTACAAAGCAACATTACAGCAAATTGGAAGAAATTCTCTCAAGAAGTAAAATCGTAGGGCTATACCAATACAAAACAAGTAAGGAAAGTCTAAAGTCGGGTAGAGCCAGCGTTACCGTTGGGAATTTTCAAAAAGTGTCACAAAAAGTGGCAAACCTCATAAAAAGGGTAACAATTATTTTTAAAAATGGCACATTCTTTTTATTAACTTATACCAAAAAAAAACTTAAAACTTAAGAATTTTGCATTATTCCATTTTTTATTATTATGTCAATTTATAATAAAATCTGACAATTTTAGGTTTAGATTTTAAAATATAAGTTTTTACTGTAGTAACATCCCAGCAAAAACTAGGTAACCACATCTCATTACAATTGACATTACCAGGAGTAACGCTGTCTTTACACGTTGCATTACATTGCGGCGAGTTATAATGACTAACTTGTAATGACAAAAATAAATACTTCTCGGTAATTATTCTCAAATTTTTAGGCAGTTGTAGTTAATATAATTATTCACATAATCGAGCACTTACGGTAATTCTGAAGATTTTTCCGTTAAGAATTTTTTATCACAAATATTTCATAATAATTGTGTTTAATTACATTATCATATTATGTTTTAAATAATGCTTTTTTATACCTCATTCACATTACACTTCCAAAATGCGCTTAAACTAAATTTCAAATGACATTTGCCTTATAAAAAAGAGACTTAAAATCCACTTTTAGTAGATTTCGAACCTTATGTGAATTGGCTATTGGATATATTATAACGTAATTCACGAATCCAACTCCCTTAAACAACCTACATTTATTTCTATTTTAAGTCTGAATATAATTTGAGTGTAATCTTATTTAGATTATTTAGTAGATTTTTTGTTTATTTACAATATTCGTTTCTATTCAAGTAGTTCTCCTATTACAGCACCACTCACCATATTTTGATCCATTGTAATCGGCGATAGAAATCAATATTTTCGAGATTTGGTTTCCTGAAACAATAAGTGGCTATTTTGCAAGCTTTGGTGTATCTATGAATAAGTCATTACATATTAGGTGATTATATGCTTTAAATGCACTACTTATTTTATGGCCGAAAGTATGCCTGGGGAGAAGTACTTTCCTCCTAGGACATGCGTATGTAAATGTAATCCGAAGCGATGCCAATTAATAAGTCGTTATTAATTTTTAAATAGGCCTACATACAAGATTACCGGGTAATGAGAGTTTTTGCTGGGATAGTACCAGTTTCAGGGATGCTTTCTGAAATAATTTTTGATTTGGCTTCATAGGCTATGTATATTTTTGTAATTTCTTTAATATAAAAAGAATTTTTATAGTATATATCTGCTAAATCACTAACTGCAAAGTAACTCTTAAAAAATATATATTTATATTTCTAATAGAATAATTTTTGTTAAATATATTTTATCAGAATTATAGTCTGCCGACCTAAAATAATCAGTCTCCAAGAGTGATTGCAAACTTTTTTAACTGAGGTCTCATGGGATCCATCATCAATTATTCTTTACGGTCGCACTACAAACCTTAAATATTTTCCTAATTATCATATCATCATAGAAACGATATTTAACACCCCAATAAATTTGACATAACCTAAATTGAATCATAGCCGCTCATATATATTAAGAATTAACGGACGACATCTATTTATGGTTGGTACACAGAAAAAAATTTTTTTCTGATTCAATCACGAAATTAATTGATCCAATTAATTTTTTAATTGAAGTGTCTTCAATCACAGAAATGATAGTATCAATTAAACAATTAATTGGCATTCAATTAAAAAATTAATTGATTCAATTAAAAATTTAATTGATACTATTAATTTGTGTGATTGATTTTTATTTCAATTAAAAAATTTGTTGATTCAATTAAATTTTTAATTGAATATTTTTTAAAACTCAATTAAGATTTTAATTGGAAAAATTTTCATTAATTTTTTTTCTGTGTACACAATATCCAATTTTCTGAATAATACTCACATTAAGTTCGAGTTTAGCCGCTAAAATCATCATTTTTTCACTAAAGTGAAAACTAAATCAGTAAAAAAGCCATAAAATTATACATATTTGTTGCAGATTTCATTATAACATAACTTGATGGGGAATATCCCAAAGCAAATTTTCACAAAGTTTGTATTCCTTAAAATGGATTATTAAAGAAAAGTAATCGCGAAATAAATGACGATTTTAGCAGCTAAACTCGAACTTAATACCCACCTTAACGCATCTATTTCTGATGTTAGCATCCCATAAATTTTAAACTTTTGAAAAAGTGGCACAAAATCGTAAAAAGTATCACATTTAGTGGCACAAAAAAAAGGTGGCAAATTTTCTACTAAAGTGGCACAACGTTAACGCTGGGCAGAGCCGACTATATTATACCCTGCATCACTTTGCAGATCCACATTTTCGATACCATATAAAATACGTCAAATGTGTTGGTTGCTTTCTATAAATGTTTTTGTTCCCATATGCATACATTTAAATCTGACTCGATCTGGACAAAATTTGTTATACTTCTACAAAATCTATAGACTTAAAATTTAAGTCGGCTAATGCCCTGGGTGGAACAAAATGTTATTTAAATCTAAAGCAATTTTTAGGCAACTTTGCAAAAGCGCATTTATGATTTATCGGTCGATAGATATGTATAAGAAGTATAGGATAATTGGAGTCATTTTTACAAGCTATATCTAAATCTGAATCGATTTCAACCAAAATTGGTATGTATATCGAGAACGTTAATTCTACTCCCTGTACAAAATTCAAAGCATATCAGGGTAAAACTGTGGCTTCTTGGGCCATATAAATCTATATCGGGCGAAAGGTATATATGGGAGTTATATCTAAATCTGAATCGATTTCAACAAAATTCGGCACACCTTACGACACTGTTAATTGAACTCCTTGGGACAAAATTTAAATCAAATCAGGCTTAAATTTTGGCTTCTGGGGCCATATTAGTAGATATCGGGCGAAAGGTATATAAGGAGCTATAACTAAAACTGAACCGATTTCTTCCAAAATCAATAAAAAAAGTTATTTTTGAAACAACAACACAGTCCATTTCGTTTATATCAAGCACTGTTCTTTTCTGACTTTAGGTCTTTAATGAGACACATTTTAGAGTTCAAAATTTAATATACTACAATGTAATGTTGAACATTTTTTCGGAATCTTCCGAACATATCTGGAATATGTTATATGTTAAAAAAAAAAACTTTGGTCGAAGCAGGGATCGAACTCACGACCCTTGGCATGCAAATCGGACATAGCAACCACTGCTCCACGGTGCCAAACTAAATGTTTGTTTCTGTTAAAAAGGTGTTAAGAACTAAAACACGTCGTGGATGTGAGAAAGATGTGAGGGAAAATGCAATTAGCAAGAAAACAATGTGTTTTTTTTAGTTTGTCTTTATGAAATTGTTTTTACATCCTGGAAAAGAATAAACGGTTATCACAAAAAGTATATACTTTTCTTCCAAATACACTTCCTTACAGCGAAAAGCAAATGAGAAACGAACTTTGTTTGTCTAAAATTTCGTTTGGGAGGAAAGATTTATTTTTTTTTGCGTGTGTCTTGTTACGTCAGTACTTTTATTTTGGTTCGGTTCCATTCTCCGAGTGTAACCTAATTCCTGGCTTAAACATTATTTCAATAAGAATGAAAATATACCCATTCACCATGTTTTTTTGCAATGATACCACTGTGCATATGACCTTTTCTCGTTCTTAGGAAGCCCATATTAATGTTCTGTTCAAGCGTTAAACTTGTTGTTATTATTATTGTGTTTCTACGGTGAGAAGAAAAGTTAAGAGCACGCACTGGGGGTAGAATTAAAAGGACTAGAAGGACAGACGAAGTGTGTTTTGAGGACAATAACACTTTGATTTTTATTGAGAATATTCTGGTATGCCCAATAATGAACCTGATGATTAAGATTATGATGACAACATGCAAAGGGACGAAGTGGCCAAACATGACGATGATGACATAACATTTGATTTTAAAATGTTCACATGCTGATAGGTCACGTGTTGGCAATTAGTTGGACATAAATATTTACTCACGACATCAATAGCAACAATCAGAGGAAAAATCATGGAACTTATAACTCTTCCTTCGAATGGGGGAGCTTAAGCATATTGGGGGTATTAGAAAAATCAGTAAAGCTCTCTGTGTGATGGTGGCGTTTATTCATAAGATCTATACTAAATTTTATGAAAATGAGCTCTCGCATTTGTTGGAAATAGTAGGGCCCCTGGTTGTACAGACACTCGCAGAAAAGAAACATGGTTTTCACGATTATTGCTTAGTACACGAATATCAGGCCTATTTTTCCGCTCAAAAATTCCAGATTTCCTTAATGAGGGTTCGAAAAAGCTTAAAACCAAGATTTCGCAGTTATTCCGTACGAACGCAAGCTTTGAAGCTTTTTGTGGTGGACGTATAAAATTTTAAGCGCTACCATGTTCGCCCCGTGAATATAGTGCTAATAAAAATATCGTGGTTGTCATGTAGGATCCTAGATATGGATGGAAAGAAATTTTGACGAATTAAAAAAAAAAAACAAGTATATACAGCAGTAAGTTCGGCCGGCCCCCATGAACCAAATATTAGGGTTTCCTTTGAAATTTCAGGAGAGCTTGAGGACAGATCAAGCAGAGCAGTTCAACCAGTGTAGTTCCCGAAGATAAATTTAAAGATTTCACCTATGAGGACTATATCCGATTCTGGATTTATAAGAACCATGTTTTGTTAGAGTTTTAGAGGATACATTAACATCTCTTGTAAGTGTGCAAGAAAATTATAAAATAACGTCTTGATTTGAAATCTTAAATCTGTAGATTTTCACCCGAGAAGTAAAATCTGGAAATTTTATATTGAGTTTCAAGCAATTTTGATGATCAAACGTTGGCATCACGCCGATGTCATAAAAATAAGTAAATATTTTTCGACAAATTCAAGAAAATTTATTAGACATAACTACGTTTTTTCACTTGTTAAAGAAAATTTTGTAGTTGGAAGGAAAAACTTCGAGTTCAAAATTGCAAGAATGTCTTTAGTGACATACGAAGTTCACGATGGACGCATTTTTGGTAAAATTTACAAATTTAAAGAAATTCTGAACTATTTTGTAGAAGACACGAATTTAGTTAATCTTTATGCTTCATTTGAGTATATTTTTTTTCTCGGTTTTAGTTAATTTAACTAACGTACACAAAAAATTATTAGAGTAAAGGAAACTTTCTCCAAACATAATAATTCCATGAACTAAAATAAAGTTAAATTGGCTTTAGTGAAATAGAGAAGTCACTTTTTTTTTAGTGTACCCTCAAGAAGTAAAATCGGTCTATATGGAGGCATTACCAAATGGACTGATAAAAACTTAATCAGATACACGTCTTTGTGAGCCTAAAATACCAGAATATTTACAATTTCAGGCAAATCGGATAAAAACTACGGTTTTTAGAAACCCAAGGAGTTAAGTTGGGAGATCGTTCTTATGGAGGCTATACTAAAATATGGACCGATACTCACCATTTTCTGCACCCCTCTTTATGGCTCGAAAATACCTCTAGACTTCCAATTTCAGACAAATTGGATAAAAACTACGGTTTCTATAAGCCCAAGACCCCAAATCGGGAGTTCGGTTTATATGGGAACCATATCAAAACATCGACCATTTTTGGCACACCTCTTTACGGTTCTAAAGTACCTCTCGATTTCCAATTTCAGGTAAATTGGATAAAAACTGCGGTTTCTATAAGCCCAAGGACCGAAATCGGGAGGTCGGTTTATATGGGGACCATACCAAAACATGGACCGATGCTCACCATTTTTGGCACACCTCTTTACGGTTCTAAAGTACCTCTCGATTTCCAATTTCAGGTAAATTGGATAAAAACTGCGGCTTCTATAAGCCCAAGAAGTAAAATCGGGAGATCGGTCTATATGGGGGCTATACCAAAATATGGACCGATACTCACAATTTTTGCCACACCTCTTTACGGTTCTAGAATACCTCTAGATTTCCAATTTCTGGTAAATTGAATAAAAACTGCGGTTTCTATAAGCCCAAGAAGTAAAATCGGGAGATCAGTATATATGGGAGCTATACCAAAACATGGATTTTCGGCACACCTCTTTATGGTCATAAAATACCTCTAGATTTCAAATTTCAGGCAAATTGGATAAAAACTACGATTTCTATAAGCCCAAGACCCCAAATCGGGAGGTCGGTTTATATGGAGACTATTAAAACCTGGACCGATATAGCCCATCTTCGAACTTGACCTGCCTGCAGACCAAAGACGAGTTTGTGCAAAATTTCAGCACGATTGCTTCATTATTGAAGACTGTAGAGTGATTACAACAGACAGCCAGACAGACAGACGGACATCGTTATATCGTCTTAGAATTTCTCCCTGATCAAGAATATATAGTCGGAAATCGATATTTTCATTTATTTATTTATGTCTATGGATTACATAACCCTTACAGACTACGCATAATATTTCATTAAAATAATAGTAAATAATAAATAATAAAAAAAATGTAAATACAATAACCTTTAATGTATTAGGGAGTATAACAAATGTTTCAATTTATACTTAGTAAAAGTAAAATCCAAGAACTCGTTATAAGTATTAAAAAGTCTCATTGCCTTAGTTAATGGCTCATTTGTAGCATAAGAAGTAGAATGTGTATTTATATGAAAAGGGTAATAGTACCGAAGAGAACGAGGTGGCGTATTGAAATTAATAAGATGCAAAAGTTCTGGACAATCAATAGAAGAACTTACAATTCCTTGCAAGAATACCAACGAATCAATCTCTCTACGAGAGCGCAAAGACTGCAACGAAATCAATGCACATCTACTCACATACGATGGCATTGGATGTGAAAAATTAAGGGATTTCAAAGCAAATTTGACGAATTTCTTCTGTACACTTTCAATGCGATTAATATGCTTCAAAGCATTAGGGCTCCAAACAAATGAACAGTACTCTAACTTAGAACGAACATAAGCACAATACAAGATCTTCTTGGTATACGGGTCAGCAAACTCATCAGCATTCCTTCGAATAAAATATAGACTAGAATACGCTCTAGGAATAATATAATTCAAGTGATCCGAAAAATTCAATTTAGAATCAAAAACAACTCCTAAATCCAATTTTCCATTCACAGATTCTAACAATTGGCTACATATAGTATAATCAGATATAACAACATCCCTACATCTATGAAATACTAATTTCTGGCATTTTTTAAGATTAAGTGGAAGCCCATTAACCAATGTCCAGAAAGACAATCTATCTAGATCCTCCTGCAATTTAATTACATCAACAGAGTTCCTTATGCAACTAAAAATTTTTAAATCATCTGCGTACAATAGATAATTGGAATGGAGAAAACAACTAGAGACATCATTAATATAAATATTAAAAAGTAACGGCCCAAGGACACTTCCCTGTGGTATTCCAGACTTCAGAACATAAGACTGGGAATAGCAACCTTCACAGTCTACAACACACATTCGGGATGACAAATAAGACCTTAACCAACACAACAATTCATATTGAAAACCAATTTTAGATAATTTATGTAATAGGAGATTATGAGGAACTTTATCAAAAGCCTTAGCAAAATCAGTATATATCGCATCAATTTGACGCCCTTTTTCAAAATTCGAAATGCAAAACTGTGTGAAAACCGCCAAATTAGTAACTGTTGACCTACCATGGAAGAATCCATGTTGTGCAGGACTTATGTAAGCCCTAAGCATAAATAACAATTTATCATTAACAATATGTTCTATTAGTTTGGCAACATTAGATAATTTAGATATAGGTCTATAGTTTGTTACATTACTCTTCTGACCCGATTTATAAACAGGAACTACAATAGTATACTTCCATTTCTGCAAGAAAAAACCAGACTTCAATGATTTAGAAAAAATAATCTTTAAGGGCAATATTAAAGATCTTGAGCATTTCCTTAGTAGAAACGATGAAAGTCCATCAACATCATTACGAAAAGATATTGAAAGTTTATCAATAGCCGCCAGGACATCATTATCATCAATACAAATCTTAGAAAGATTATCACAAGAAGAAATATCAGTAAAATTAGCTTCATCGAATGTTATCAAATTTTCATTGAAGTTCGACATGAAAAATTTTCTGAAAAGTTCCGCCGATTCATACATCGAATTAGAAGACACGCCGTCGAAGGCAACAGTAGCAGGAATAGATGAAATACCTCTTTTCGACTTTATAAAAGACCAAAACCGTTTTGGATTACTTTTAATAGAATCATTATAACCCAAAATATACTGGTTATATAAAAATTTGTTCAAAAAATTAAATTCTCTACTATAATGGTGATACATTTCCTTATCGCCTTGAGCATTACTAGACTTAAATTTATTATAATATTTATTTCTAAGATTCTTTAACCTTTTCAAACCTCTGGTGTACCAAGGGAGCCTATGCACCCTAGGCTTAGCTCTAGGAACATTGTCCAACAAAATATTATTGACAATACCAAGAAAAGTCTCATAACAAATAGCAACAATATTACTGTCCAATATAGAAACCCAATCCACAGTTTCAAAAATTCTGTTTAGCATATGGAAATCACAATTATCAAAATTGTAACCTCTATCACGACTCTCTTGCACAGGTACATATTGATAGAAATCTATCAGCAAATTTAATGCCATGTGATGATTATTAGGTGGAGCAAGTGGAAAAACACATTCCAAAACTGAACTGACCAAATCAGCACTCACAAATATCAAATCCAGCATCTTCAATAATTTATTGAACACACCGTTTATCTGATGCACATCCAGACTGAATAGAGAATCTAAAAAGTAAATTTCATAGTCCTTATTGACATTAGACGGCATATAGTACTCAGCATCATAAGCCTTAGACCAAACCACAGAACTCAAATTAAAATCTCCTACGTAACAGCATCTATCAGAATCTAGCATACAATCAGTAAAATGTAAAAAGTTTTGAACATGGCCTCGATATAAAGTTTCAGAAGAGTTAGGAGGAATGTAAGAAGCACAAATAAATAATCGTCCATTCAATGTATCAACAATAACTGACAATTGGTCAAAAATTAAATTCCCATCTTCTAAAGGAACAAGCTTGGAAGTGATATATTTTCTTACCGCTATCAATACACCACCTCCTCTACTACATCCAGTAGTTACACTATCTCTATCTTTTCTATAAACAGTAAACAAGTTAGGATTAAAAAACTCATTATCATAAAATTCACTTGTCAACCAAGTTTCAATTATAACATAAATATCAAAATCACATTGCGATGTGAAACAACTAAACAAAGATGATTTAGTTCTCATTCCGGAGACATTATGATAATAAATACTTAACGAGTTACATCTCAGATTACATCCTTTGATGACTTTTTTGCACGAAAATCCTTAAAAGGCCTAACTTTAACATTTGTTGTCCACAGTTGTGGCTTAAACAAATCAGAATAATAGACTGGGGAGATTCCAAGTTTAAAATTGATAAATTTTAAATCATTAATAGACACATCTTTTTTAACCAACTTATAGCAAGACAAATTACTTTTATCTATTTTCAAATATTTAGCTACATATTCAATTATATCATTCTCCGTTACAGTCGATTTAAATGCAGACAAGTGTACCCATCTTCTCTTAACTACTACATCAAGCTCACAATTAGTATTATCACCAACAACAACGCCAATATTTCTATTACGTCTCTTCGTTACATTCACAGGCAAAGCATCATTTAAAACAGATGGGAGCTTATCAACCTTAGATACAGGAACAACATTTCCAAGTTGCATATTATCTACAGCATAATCTTCAATAGCTTCTCTGTTATAAGGCATTCTCACATTCTCTGTCATAGTCACATCAGCAGCAACAACATCATTGGACCCAACATTAGAGATAACATAATTCTCTTCCCTTGTTGTAGTCTCAACAGTCATAGGCACATCAGCAGCAGCAGCAACAACATCATTGGACCCAACATTAGAGATAACATAATTCTCTTCCCTTGTTGTAGTCTCAACAAAACTCAAAGCTTTATCAGCAGCAAGAGTAACTCCATTTAGATTAGGAGATAAACTCAATTCATTACTTACTCTCAGCGAGAGCGGAGGAGAACTATTGGATAACATACTATTACGATCCAAACAGGTTTTCTCAGATAACTGAGCCACTGAAGTATTGTTATCCAAGTTATTATTAATAAACTTAGATAACATGCGTTTCATTTCTTGTAAGTCATAAGACATAAGGCTTATTTTTTTCAACAAATCACTTGACGCATGCAGACAATTGTCACAATTGTATACTATATTATCAAATTCTGCAAGAGCAGAAATAACTTTATCATTATCAACATTTGCACAAAGTTTATGAAATTTTCTTTTACAAACAAGGCAAACTATTTCACAGTTCATTTGAATAGTTTTAAAGCATTTTGAACACATATAACTATGCGGCTGCATTTTATACACAACTGGATGTGTTACAAACGGAATGACAAACTTATTGTACCCCCGTCACCATTCTATGGTGGTGGGTATAAAAAACATACTCATGGTGATCATGGCCTTCGACGAAAATGTTTTTCTCCCACTTAAGAACATATGATCACCATGTAAAATTTCATTTTTAAATGCGAATAAAACAAATGCTGAATTATTCCCTTATTTCCACCCAACTTTTCTTCAGGGATAACTTTTTTATTGAATATTCAATTTATTGTCAATTACATTTGCAAAAGCATACGTCCATTAATACGATACTAGTACATCACGACATGAAACATATAAAAATAATTAACTTAAATTAATATCACAGTAAAACTTATGTTGCTATCACAGATGGTAACCGAATTTTGAATTTTTGTTTTTTTTTTTTAAGTAAAAAAACACGGTTGATGAAGTGGATGCAACATACATATATTGAAAAATAAACTTGGACTAAAGCCACTGAAGTTCCAAAAAGTGCAAGAGCTCACCAAAAAATGTTAGACTGGAAAAAGCCAAAGATTTACTTGCCTTTCACGAAATGGCCAGTTAGCGAATTTGTTTATCTCCGATGAGAATCCATTCCAAATTAAGCTGTTTGTGAACAAACAAAATGATCGGGTTTACTTGTCAAAGAGATCAGCTGAAAATGTTCACCTTCGATTTGCCACCAGAACTTAAGCGCCGCCAATGGTAATGGTGTGGGCCGCTGTAACGGTATAAATAAATGCCGATATGAATAAATGTCGAATATTATCGAAAAAGTGACCCAAAGAAATTATTGAAGCCCTGGGCAGACAAACATTTAATATACAAAATGTTAAAAAAAGAATGAAGAAGATGCCACATTTTTTCAAAAAAAAAAAATGCGCCACCCAGGGTATTATAAGTTAGAGCATATGTTTGCAACACCATTGCTCAGGATCAGTCCCTGAGTCGATATAGCTATGTCCGTCTGTCTGTGATCACATTTTTGTGATCAAAGTCTAGGCCGCAGTTTTAGTTCAATCGACTTCAAATTTGGCACAAGTTTCGGTTTTGGATCAGAATAGAACCCTATTGATTTTGGAAGAAACCGGTTTAGATTTAGATTTAGCTTCCTCGAGATGGACTTATATCGCCCCAGCAGCCAGAATTTTACCGTGATTTGCTTGAAATTTTGCACAAAGTGTACAATTAGTAGTATCGCCAAGTGTGCTAAATTTGGTTGAAATCGGTTCAGATATAGATATAGCCCACATACATATCATTCGCCCGATATAGACTTTTATGGCCCCAGAAGCCAAAGTTTTACCCTGATTTGCTTGAAATTTTGCACGCGGAGTACATTAAATAGTATCTTCAAGTGTGCTAAATTTGATTGAAGTCGGTTCAGATTTAGATATAGCTCCCATATATATCTTTCGTCCGATATACACTCATATGACCACAGAGGTCAAATTTGAAATCCGATTTAAATAAAATTCTGCATAGGGAGTAGAATTAACATTGTTACTATGCATGCCAAATTTGCTTGAAATCGGTTCAGATTTAGATATAGCTTCCAGGGCATTAGTCAAAATAAATTTTAAGTCTACAAATTCTATAGAAGTCTATCAAATTTTGTCCAGATCGATGCCGATTTAAATATATATATGGGAACAAAAACCTTTATACACGCACAGAAAAAACATGTTTGGACATGGTTGCCGCATCCATTTAATGCTTATCTAGAGAAGGTAATTGTCGCGAAAACCATGTATATTGTATTTGTAAAAATAATGTTCGAGCGGGAAAAAATATATGCTGGCAATAAGCGTTTAAATGGTTTTCAAATGTCGCAAACATGTTCTATTACTTAAATGATAGAATTTGAGACCATTACATGGTCGGGAAAATCATGTACCTGACCATTCAATTTTTTTACTTTTTTGCAGAGAAAAAAGTATTTTTATAGGTTACATATAGACATGTCTAGAACCATTACATGACCATAAAGACCATGTACATTGTTTTGTGTCCATTTAATTTTTTGCAGCGAAAAGAATTTTATAAAAACATTGAGCAGGTACACACGATTTTCATTTTGCGCGTCAGTCGTGTGTTGATTGTTTCTTGGAATGGACGGAGAATACTGAATTACTGTGTTTATTCAGAAGTAGTTTATAAATAAATAAAAACAAATAAATAAAGTTAATTTTGTGTTTTCTTTTCTCAAGTGGTGTCCGTTTTTCGACGACGAAAAAAGTTTTTTCATAAAGATCAAAACATTTTAGATTGTGACCATGTTCTTTTAACTGGAAGAAAAACATCTTTGACGAATACCATAACATTTTAGATCTTGACCATTGCCTTTTAATGGAAACAAAATTCTTTTTATCAATATAATAACATTTTAGATGAGGACAATTTTATTTTTCTTAGAACCATGTTCACCGAACCAACATGGTTGCAGGTGAAAATGTTACGTGGTCGCCGCAAAAATAGCTCCTATCATATTATTTTGCTCTTCGAATATGATTGCGACAATCATGTTTCTTCTCCGCGTGTATATAGCACGACCGCATTTGACGGATTTGATATGGTATCGAAAATGTGGATCTACAAAGTGGTACAGGCTATAATATAGTCGGCCCCGTCCGACTTTAGACTTTCCTTACTTGCATTTTTTTTCTTTTTAATAGTGGTTTTATCCTAAAAATACAGTGCGCATTAAACTAAGCTTTTATTTACAAATAAACAATTTGACTTAAGTAGAGAATAGATATATTTTTACACTACATAGTTTTTTATCAATATTACTTTCTTTTCAGGTAAATATTATTTAACTTTATACTTTTTCGAAATTTTGGTAAAAATTTGACTTTGAAGTTTGACTGCAGATTACTTAGAAGTACTACAAATTTTCCATAAAACATATTTTTAAAAATAGCGTTATGATACTGTAAACGCAACATACTTGATTTGATAGAATTCGGTAGAATTTTAAAACGTAAGAAATTTTAAATTTTTAAACGTTTCTGGTTGTAACTTAAAAGAAACAGTGCGCATTTAATGGTTAATAATTGAAAATGTGTTAAAGCCGTTAAATCGATTTTTATACCCTTCACCACTACTATGGTACAGGGTATAATAAGTTTGTGCATTTGTATGTAACGCCAAGAAATAGTGGTCATAGACCCATCTTTTAGTATACCGATCGGCTTGGAATTAAATTCTGAGTCGATTTTGTGCACAAAGTACAGCTCGCAATTTAAGTCCGATCGTCCTCAAATTTGGCATAGGGCCGTTTCTTGGGACAGAGACAATCGCTATTGGTTTTGGAAAAAATCGGTTCAGATTTAGATATAGCTGCCATATATATTTATCCCCGATGTGGTCATAGTTAGCGTGTTTATCAACCAATTTTCTTGAAATACCGTACATCCAAATATTTTATGAATCTGGAAAATCTTGCAAAATATCAGCCAAATCGGTTCAGATTTAGATATAGCTCCCATATATATCTTTCGTCCGATTTAGACTCATATGACCACAGAGGCCAAGGTTTACTACCGATCTTCGTGAAATTTTGCACAGAGGGTAGCATTGACATTCTACCAATGCTTGGTAAATTTGATTGAAATCGGTTCAGATTTAGATATAGCTCACATATATATCTTTCGCCCGATTTGGACTTATATGGTCTCAAAAGCCAGAGTTTTGCCCTGACTTACTTCAAATTTTGCACAAGCGGTACTTTTATCGATACTATTGTATGTGCCAAATATGGTCAAAATCGATTCAGATTTAGTTATAGCTCCCATATATATATTTCGTCCGATTTGAACTTATATGGCCTCAAAATCCAGGGTTTTGCCGTGATTTGCTTCAAATTTCGCACAAGGAGTACGTTTAGTAGTATAGGTAATTGTGGCAAATTTGGTTGAAATCGGTTCAGATTTAGATATGGCTCCCATATATATCTCCCGTCCGATTTGCACTCATATGACCAGGTGGGCCAAAGTTATACTCCCATTTACGTGCAATTTCGCATAGATAGCAGAATTATTATTCTAACTATGCATGTCAAATTTAGTTAAAATTGGTTCAGATTGTATATAGCTCCCATATATACGTACACCAGAGTTGGGGAAATATGGTAGACTGTTTCATATTTTAGACCCATTTTCAATGGGATTTTCCTCCAATTGACTGCACCCTCAAAAAAAAAATCGCTCCTTTAACATATGTTCCAAACATATTTTGCAGGAAGCACATATATTATTGGATACTGCCGAAACATTAATATGTTTGTTTTATGTGAACATATTATATGTTTGGAAGCATTTTAAGCCAAAAATATTATATGCTTGGAAGAATTTTTCCCTAAGACGATTGTGCTCATTCCCTAACATACTCGTAATTTTCACTTCCACGAAATATTTTAGTTCTTGACACCTTTTTCTGTAATACAAATAATGTTGAAGAAATTATTCACTTTTATAAATTTTTTAAATTTTACCTTTCGCCTGCACGGAGAATCGAACCGAGGACCATACAGTTTGTAAGCCAACACACTATCCACTGGGCTACGTAGCTGTTATAGTCACCAGTAGATAATTATCGTTATAAGTTACATTTATATAGCATAGTTTGCAGCGCCCACGAGCCCATGCAAACATAACATTATTTAACAGAAACATACATTTGTTTGCCACGTGGAGCAGTGGTTAGCATGTCTGCCTTGCATGCAAAGGGTCGGGGGTTCAATCCCTGCTCCGACCGAACACTTTTTTTTATTTACACATGTATATTTATACTATATTAAATTTTTACAATGAAACTTCGAAATGTTGGTTACTAAAGATTTCTAGTGAGTAACAGTGCTTGATATAAACGAAATTGACTGATTTTTGGATAAAATATTATTTTTTTATTGCAAAAATAACAATTTTGTAACAAAAAACTGTTTTTGGTACAAAACTTTAAAATTTGGAAGGAATTCAAAAACTCTAACAAAAGAACGTGGAGTCGAGTATAAACATACATATATAATTTTATAATATAAACATAAATTTATTTAGGCGTGAACAGTTTTTTACTAGCATTTAACACCATCGCTCTAAAATGCCTTTTTATTTTTCTTTAATAATTCATTTTAAAGAAAATAAACTTTTTAAATTGTTTTAGCTGTAAAACTCGAACTTAATGCCCGCTTTTATATTTGAAGGTGTCCGTCAACTCCTCGTGGACTACTTATTAATAAAGAGGAACTAAACTTTGTTTTTATACCTTATTCATTTTACTGCCCCAACTCTAAAAAGAGCATAGTGCCCTTTCGTTATTTTTATGAAGACCCCTGATTTCTTTTAACGAATCAAGAAAAAAATTGTGCCCATAATGCCAAAATCATAAACAAAACACATGTCCACACATACATAAAATGCTGCTCTCAAGGCGACAACATATGCTGTTTGTTTTTCAAGTGTTTATTCTCTTGGTTCCGAATGTCTATTTTCATTATTCAAATTAAATAATATTTAGACCTAAGCATATCAAATTTTTGGCCTTATCATAAAACAGTTTTCCGAAACAACATACAAGCGGTTTCACAGAAATTGTTCTCTTTTCATTCTTTTGCTGTGTTATGTTGATATATTTCGTCAACTCTCCCGGTTTCCATCTCTATTTCTTTCTCTATACTTTCTCTGTCGCTTTGAATAAAATATCACAACATATGTATGTTTAGTCGAAATTTGTAAATTTATATATGTTTGCATTCAAACATATGAGTTTTATGAAACATTCATGCCCCAAACATAATATATTCTAACATATTAACATAGATGTCCCAAACATTTAGTGTTAGTTTAGGAACATTACATGTTTGCACTTAAATATATTGTGTTTTAAAATTGTGCCCGAAACACATTTTGTTTATATCGGAACATATGAAAAACATATTTTTCTAACAGTGTGGATATTTTCCTCAGAGAATACAAATATGGCCAAAATTCTCACACTTTACACAAAATTCTGTGATGATTTCCCCATTTCTTAGCCATATCCTACACACTGCAATGCCAAAATTTCCACAGAACGGATGAGTTTTAAATAAGGCTCCATGTCACCCGACTAGACCAAATAATATATCACAACCCACATATCTTGGCGAGATCTATCCAATATCCTTGTAAAATCACCACTGCTGAGTAGCAAAGTTGTAAATATTACTCTAATTGTCCTATATCTCGAATACATATGTATCGCCTGAAAAATCATAAATCTCTTTTGTACAATTGCATTAAAATTTCTCTCGCTTCATATTTCCCATATTTTTTACTAACATTGTGTTTCATCCCAGGGCGTTAGCCGATTTAAATTTTAATTCTAGAGTTTCTGTAGAAGTACAAAAATTGTTTCCATTAAAAGTATTTGTATCTGGAAATGCAAACTTTTATATAGCTCCCAGCAAATTTTAAGTAGTTGAGATGGTAACACAAATGTTTGCCTACATAGTGGTGAAGGGTATAATATAGTCGGCTCCGCCCGACTTTAGACGTTACTTACTTGTTCCAAATTATGAAAAGGAGGAAAAGTTGCAACTATTGATTTTTCCAAATTTTGAAAATGTCGAAAAAATGAATCTCATTGCAATTCCTAGAATAGGGCTATATTGTTGCTATTGTAGTTTTATTTACAACTACAATGGTTGTACCCTAATCTGTAGCTATTATACATAATTTCTATTGCAAATTTTACACAATACCTTCTCGAAACATGCTTTTAAAATAAACACTCAAAGGGGTGCCTTAGAACAAAACACCCTTTAGAGATTATAAAATTTATAGCACTTTTGCACGTTCTAGATGTCAGATTAAAGGGCCTAACAAAACAAGTCAAAGATAAAAAATCCAACAGAATAAAAAGTATTTAACAAAGCTTATGTTAGATATGCTTGAAATCAACTTGCAAACAAAAATATTTTCTGCATCTTCACCTGCTACGTTGAATTGTCATCTTTCCATTACGTGTCACTAAAGTACAAAGGTAGAATTGTGTGTTAATAGCTATTGTACGCATTCGTATTTCAATTTAGTCCTTAATTTAATGAAACTCTCTCACACACAACAGCACTCATTTAAAACCTTGCAATTGAGTATTGTACATAAGTGTGAGTATTTGCGTGAGCGAGTGAGTGATGCTGATGATGCAAACCTAATGATGGCAATGATGATGAGAAACAAGTAAATTAATAAACGAACTAACAGTAACCACATAAAATGTTAATATTAAATATAAATGATATCATCGTTGTCATCAACATTCGGATGGAAGTATGAGAAATTGGGTGGCTGGCAGACATATATTCTAAAAAGCGAATGTATTTTTATCCCACACATTCGCAATGTTATAACGGTACTTATAATAGAGCGAACACATATTGCGAGTATATTAGAATTAAACATCACAGATTTTTTAGTGTAACAACTCCTACAAAGGCAAAGACACAATGACAAAGAAATTACGAAATACAGTCAGCAAAATAAAGTTGTATAGGAGCTATTTTTGCGGCGACCATGTAACATTTTTACCTGCAACCATGTTGGCTCAGTGAACATGGTTCTAAGAAAAATAAAATTGTCCTCATCTAAAATGTTATTATATTGATAAAAAAGAATTTTGTTTGAATCAAAATACAATGGTCACGATCTAAAATGTTATGGTCAAAAACCTTTTTCTTCCAGCTAAAAGAACATGGTCACAACCTAAAATGTTTTGATCTTTATGAAAAACTTTTTTCGTCGTCGAAAAATGGACGCCACTTGAGAAAAGAAAACACAAAATTATATTTATTTATTTATAAACTAATTCATTGTTTATTTGTGTTTACAATGTCGTGCAAGCAAACATCACATATTTTTACACACTCTATTTTGGTTCAATTTCAATAATAAGTAATCATCAGTGCTGCCGCTAGTGAAAAATTGAGTGAAGTAGATTTTGGAAAAAAAGTGGAGTAGATTGAATAAAATTGAAGTAGCATACATTTTTGAAAACAAAACAATAGAATTCATTTTATTATACCCTCCACCATAGGATGGGGGTATATTAACTTTGTCATTCCGTTTGTAACACATCGAAATATTGCTCTAATACCCCATAAAGTATATATTCTGGGTCGTGGTGAAATTCTGAGTCGATCTGAGCATGTCCGTCGGTCCGTCTGTTGAAATCACGCTAATTTCCGAACGAAAGAAGCTATCGACTTGAAACTTCACACAAGTAGTTGTTATTGATGTATGTCGGATGGTATTGCAAATGGGCCATATCGGTCCACTTTTACGTATAGCCCCCATATAAACGGACCCCCAAATTTGGCTTGGCGGGGACTCTAAGAGAAGCAAATTTCATCCGATCCAGCTGAAATTTGGTACATGGTTTCAGCATATGATCTCTAACAACCATGCAAAAATTGGTCCACATCGGTCCATAATTATATATAGCCCCCTTATAAACTGATCCCCCGATTTGGCTTGCGGAGCCTCTAAGAGAACCAAATTTCATCCGATCCGGCTGAAATTTGGTACATGGCTTAAGTATATGGTCTCTAACAACTATGCAAAAATTGGTCCACATCGGTTAATAATTCAATGATTAAAACCGCTATGTTTATCGTAATTAAAGGAATAGGAAAAACATTTGGGTAATATGGGGAAAATTTAAAAATTTGAAGCAGAACAAAAAGTGAAGCAGATTTTTGGAAGAAGGAGTGACGAAGTAAATTTTGTGAAAATGAAGCAACATACTTCGATTGAAGTAGTAGCGGCAGCACTGGTAATCATTCCATATTTACTTCGTGTCCATCAAATGTACCAACGCAGACATCATGTAACTGCAAATAAAAATAAATTATACCATATATCAAAATGCAGAACAAAAACAGGTATATTTTTCCAATTACACTTCCCTTTTTTGTGTTCTCAAAAAAGCACGTGCCACTTCTGAATAAATAAATTAACACAAAACACAGTAATTCCGTATTTTTCGTCTATTCGAAGTAACACTCGACTGACGCGCAAAATGAAAATCGTGTGTACCTTCTCAATGTTTTTATAAAATTCTTTTCGCTGCAAAAAAATTAAAAAAAATAGATGGTCATGAAAACAATGTGCATGGTCTTTATGGCCATGTAATGGTTCTATACATGTCTATACGTAACCTATAAAAATACTTTTTTCTCTGCAAAAAAGTAAAAAAATGAATAGTTTTTGCGGCATTTTAAAACCATTTAAATACTTATTTCCACCATATATTTTTCTCCACTCGAAAATTATTTTTACAAAGACAAAATTCATGGTTTTTGTGACAATTACATACTCTAGATAAGCATTAAATGGATGCGGCAATCATGTCCCAACATGTTTTTTCTATGCGTGTTCATAGCAAAAAAAACTTGTACATCAAAAATATATAAAAATTATTAATTTAAATACTAAATCTTGCAAGTTTTTAATACTTTGTTTTGGTATCCTTTAGCGTTTTTTATAGCCTGAAGTCCCTTTGGCATTGAGTGGGTTAGGGTTTTCGTCAAATCTACGGGAATTCAGCTCCATTTATGTTTTTGAGAGTTTCTGCGCTAAAAATGATAAAGTTCTTCTGCTTTATTTTCATATATGTCCACAGGTGTTCATTGGATTAATGTCCGGGCTCTGTGGAGGGTGAGGTATTACTTGTTTGGTGTTGTATAGCAAGTATTCTTTAAAAATATGGAACGTATGTTTGGAGTCATTATCTTGGACAAACACAAATCCATCTTACACACCCATTTTTTGGGCAGATTATTCTTCAAAATATTTTGCATATTTTCCTCAAGAAATATGAGATTTCCAACACCATTTGCATGCCGTCACATTCCTTACTTTCGTAGTTAAGAGTATGCGTAATATTTCGTTTTCCCCTTTTTGCAACTGACCCCATTGGCAATTTTAAGCTGACCCCTTTCGGAAGTAAACCCGATCCTTTTGTTTATTCACAAACTACTCAATTTGGAATGTCTTCTCATAGGGGAAACCCAACTTCGGTATCTGGCCACTCTTTGATTCTTTTCAGTCTAACTTTGTTTGTAAATCGCTCGATGAGCTCTTGCATTTTTTCAAACTTCAATGACTTTAGTCGAAGCTCATTTTTGAATATGTACCTTTGTTGATCAATTTTTTCGTCCTCTTTTTGGACGCGATGCAATTCTGTCACGGTAACGATTAATGGCATGAGTAACAAACGATTTCCACTTGTGGTTTTCCATCTAAATGTAAAGCAATCATACTATTGTAGTTGAATAAGTTTTTTCTGAATGCAATAGATTAAAATGCTTTTGTAAGCTTTCAAACAATAAAATAAACTGTCACTGGAACACATCAACCACCCTGTATTTATAACATCTTTTTGTATCGAAGTCCTTTAAAGTCGTCTTAGTGGCAACTTATATTTCCAAACTCAGACCCCACTTCAAGTAGAAATTATGCTACGTTTCAGGTAAAAATAGTCTTAAATAAGGGAAAAGAAGCATTTAATGTTTGCGGTGATCATATTCAAAACAAGTTTTTTCTCAATGTGAATATACCAACTTTTTCCAAGTATGCCTCGTAATTTTATGGTCTGAGCTGTTTTCATTATTCCTTTCGAGGACCGTGCTAGCTGTAATCCATAGAGAAATTATGTGAACAAATTTTCAGTACTTATGTTTTTAAATTGGGGTATTATGGTTATACATATGTTGCAAAATTTTCCTCTTCCCTTCGGAGAAGTATAAGGTAAAAAAACATAATAAATCCCTGAATATCTCCCCACCCCACTCTGAAAACCGAAATTCTAGAACTAAAATTCTTACTTACTCAAGGATTGTATGAGGAAAAAGGATAACCATATAAACCCCCTCAATATAACCAAAAAGTACTAACAAAAAATAACTACCCCTTATGATTTATAGAAGGAATAGTTAGGACTCTCTGATTGGTGGATGGATGGCAAGTAGAACGCGCCCTGTTCATTGTGGTGCTTGTGCTAGACTTCTCTACATATGTTCAAACATCAAAACAATCTTCTCTGACAATTTTAGAGTGGGTGTGCGTGTGTGTTTGAAGATGGTTGGAGAGGAATTTAGTACATGTTTTTACTGCTAACATCCTCGTAATCCGTATCATTAGCTGGTGATGTGGATGTCGTTGAGCTATTTTCGGTCCTTGGTTGAAAGAGTGTGCGTTCCCATTCACTCTTATCTACCGTCAACTTTTTCTGGCCTAAGTACCCAATTTTGTGTCAATTACTTGGTGGGATATACTGACAAAATGCCATCATGGGTGGGTGAGATTTCTCTATTATTCATTTGCCGTGAAGCCACACACAAAGGCGTTTTGATGATGAGGACCAAGAGTACCCTACGTTTGACTTAAGGACGTTGACAAAATCAAATATAGGAACTGATTTGCTACACTTAAAAAAACTGTTGTTAGTGCATCGATATGTATTGTCCTCACATTACGAATAAAATTATTGTACCTCATTATTTCAGTATTGTGTATTTTTCGGAGCAACTCTAGTTTGTCCACTAAAAAAAATATTTTGTGTCGATAGATAATTAAATTTTATGCCGAAATAGCAAGTAACCGATTTGCGCTCGTTGCTCATTGCCACTTAACTTATCACACAATTATACACGATTATTGGTCATTAGATAGGGTCGCGAAAAAAAGTTGATGCAGTCACCCCCCAGTTTTGTAACATATTCGAAGACAATTTCAGAACAACAAAACTTTTTTTTCCGTGCACCCTACGACCCCCCGAAATACAATTTATTGTGCTGTGTCGTCCTTTGAAGTCCGATTGAAAAGAAACGCATATCGTTGTTCGTGGTTGATCAGGGGCTATATATCGTGCATTGGTCATTTTTGACTCCGACGTCAAATTTGATTTTTAATTTTTTTATTTCGCTTCGTATACCCCTATGATGCCCATTTCTTATAACCATTATAAAGATCTTAACAAAATATGAAACTTTTGCTTTTGAAGTATTTACTTATATTCATAAACAAAAAAGTTACAGAGATTTTAAAAAGTCAATAGGTCACCCTACACACCACCAAATAGTTTTTGTTGTGTTGTTATGATGTCCGATCGAAACCACATGCACATCGTTATTCACATCTACGAAATTAATTTATAAGGCATTTAGAACACAAAACATGTTTATCTGTAAATTTCTAACGGTACCTTTGTATACATACTCGTTGTTTGCACTATGGCATTTTCTGCGTTATGCAAAGTGCATGTGTTTTTGCAAGAACAATTTGAGAGCCCACTGTTTTAAAATTCTAGCAATCACATTCGCTACATGATTTTTTAAGTCTGTCCATATTTTTGTGAGAGAAGGCTGTTGTTTTCACTTTTTTCAAATACTATCAACAGCCTTCTCTCACAAAAATATAGACAGACTTAAAAAATCATGTAGCGAATGTGATTGTTAGAATTTTAAAACAGTAGGCTCTCAAATTGTTCTTGCAAAAACACATGCACTTTGCATAACGCAGAAAATGCCATAGTGCAAACAACGAGTATGTATACATAGGTACCGTTAGAAATTTACAGATAAACAGGTTTTGTGTTCTAAATGTCTTATAAATTAATTTCGTAGATGTGAATAACGATGTGCATGTGGTTTCGATCGGACATCATGACAACACAACAAAAACTATTTGGTGGTGTGTAGGGTGACCTATTGACTTTTTAAAATCTCTGTAACTTTTTTTGTTTATGAATATAAGTAAATACTTCAAAAGCAAAAGTTTCATATTTTGTTAAGATCTTTATAATGGTTATAAGAAATGGGCATCATAGGGGTATACGAAGCGAAATAAAAAAATTAAAAATCAAATTTGACGTCGGAGTCAAAAATGACCAATGCACGAAATATAGCCCCTGATCAACCACGAACAACCCCAGCATAAAAAGCGTCGCCAAAAAAGTAGTGAAAATGTTCTTTTTGGATCCGGAAGTGGTGCAAAATTGACGCAGAAGCGATGAATTTAACATGGGCTTGTCATAGGACGGAAGTCCTCCATTTCAACAGCCGTTGCACTGAATATGCATCACTTCTTTAGGTGTGATCCGAATTCAATGTTATGGATGTATATGAAAAAATTCTGTGATATTTTGCCAAATAAATAATTTTTATAATTTTTTATAATTTTCAATGGATTCTAACGCTTGTCGGAAACGTTAGACCTCAAATATTTTCAAAAATTCACAATTTTCTCAGATTGGATTTAGCACTCTTTTCGACAAAATTTAAATGATTTGTACCATTTTATTAATTCTTACTCCGTTTTTAACCTATTTGAAACAAAAAAAGTTAAAATTACCCATTAAAAGTATGAAAAGAACCAAGTTATAAAAAATTGAAGTAAAAGAACTTCCTGGGTAGTTAAAATAAAGAACATCATTGGGAGTGCATCTTCTGGAAGTGCTTTTAAAGTTCTGCCTTTGGAAGAACTTCCAAATTTTTTGCTGGGACGATATGCGTTTCTTTTCAATCGGACTTCAAATGACGACACAGCACAACAAATTGTATTTCGGGGGGTCGTAGGGTGCACGGAAAAAAAGTTTTGGTGTTCTGAAATTGTCTTCGAATATGCTACAAAACTGGGGGGTGACCGCATCAACTTTTTTTTTTTCCTTTAGGCCGTTATTTAAGTTCCAACAACGATATAATCGGATATTTCTAATTCGAGATATAATTTGTTTAGTGAAAAAAGAGCGAAAAACTAAAAATAACGGGAGATCTCAAAAACTGTTCCCTAAAAAATTTTCGAATTCAGCAGAAAGAAAAGTAACATCTCATCAAATGTACATGAAAAAAATTATTTTGTAAACTAGTGTAATCATATGAGCGGTGGATTATAGCCTCTCAGTAATTCCGGGGTGTTTCAAAGCTTATCTAAGTGTTTTCACCGCAATGTGGAAAGAGATGGTCCAAGTAGCAATATTTTCGTTTATCTACTGTCAAAAAGCTGTAAACGTCATATACCTGTATAAAACGTAAAAAACGTAGTAAATGTCAAAAATACTTACAGAATACTTAGATTTGATTTCAAACTATTTTTTTTAACATCCTAATATCCTAATATTGACGAATTTTAGAATTTTTGAAAATAGTAATTTGAAATTTTTATTCAAAGTAATTTGCAACAAAACTGGTATTTGATTAACTTCGGAATGCAATGCGTATTCAAATTGTTGTAACTGACTTTCAAAGTCTACAACGTGTAGGCTTACAAAAAGGTATAAAACAAATGGTTCTAAAACCATGTACTATACAAATTATAATATTGTCGAAAACTAAGTATTTTATGCAGGTTTACGACGTTTTCGACGTATGGTAAAATACGTCGTAAATGTATGTCAAATATCTTACCAGAGATGGTCCAAGTAGCAATTTTTTGTGTTTTCTACTGTCAAAAAGTTGTAAACGTCGAAAACGTCATATACCTGTATAAAAGGTAAAAAACGTAGTAAATGTCAAAAACGCCTACAGGACCCTTAGATTTGATTTCAAAAACTATTTTTAGTATCCTAAGCCATGAACACGTCATATTGAAGTATTTTAGATTTTTTTATAATAATATTTTAAAATTTTTATTCAAACGAAATTTGCACGATTCGCTGGCATAAACATTTGAATGCAACTCGTTTTCATTGTTGTGCACAAATCGGATTTAGGTACAACATGTGGGCATACAAAATACCAACCACGCATATTTAATTTTATTAATAATCATTCTCAAATTAAGTAAGACATAAATGGTTCTAATAAACGTACTGTACAAAAAAATATATTTTTGCCAAAAAGTAAGTATTTTACGAAGGTTAGCATTTGCTTTTTTATAATGAAAAGTCATTCATAAATACAACAATTTAAAAACAAAAAGTACGAAATAAACGGTTCTAAAAAAAGTATTCAATAGAAATTCGTATATAGTCAAAAACTAAGTATTTTACGAAGGTTTACGACGTTTTTGACGTATGGTAAAATACGTCGTAAATGTATGTCAAATACCTTACAGTTTACGACAGACCATCTCTGTATCTTACAGTTTACGATAAACCATCCCTGAATGTGGAACACAGTTCGGACTCTGCTATAAAGAGGATTTCCCTTGTCATTGAGCTAAACATAGAATCGGGCAGCGCTCAGTGGTATGAGAGAAGTTCACCACTGTGGAATCACAATGGACTGAATAGTCTAAGTGAGCCCGAAATACCGAGCAGCCACTATACTTAACCTAACCTAACCTAGATAGAAATTCACCTCACCTTTTTTTCAGCTCCTTATTTTCGGAAAAAGTTGGTAGCTCCATCTATATACATGTTCGTAAAATATATCAGACATTTCTGTTATCAGCAGATCCAATGGAGGGATTCCAGCGAGGACCGTTGATGCATATTTCGAGATTGTACGGTAAGTAGATATCACCCGGCGAATACACCCTTTTTGAACTTTGTCTAGCATTTCAATAAGCCAGCATTATTCTCTACCGCGCTACTCAAAGTAGGTGCTACGCTCACCTCTAATAGATAGAGCTTTAGCAGTTACGATCAATGTTGCCACTCGATCCAAAAATAATCTACCAAAATTTGAAGAAAATTTTTATTTTGAATTTTTTGATTTCTATAGATAATTTTGTTAAAATTTTATTTCTATAGAAAATATTGTCAATTTTATTCTATAGAAAATGTTGTCCATTTTTTTTTTTTTTTTATAGAAAATTTTGTCAACATTTTCTATAGGATTTGCCAAAATTTTGTTCCTAGAAAAATGTAAAATTTTTATCCCTATAGAAAATTTTATAAAATTTTTATCCTATAGAAAATTGTATCAAATGATTTGTAAAAATTTTATTTCTATAACATAGAAAACTTTGTAAAAATGTTAAAAATATTTTATCAATATTTTATTTCTATTGAAAAATTTTATCCTTTTATCAAAATTTTATTCCTAGAGAAATTTTTGTCAAAATTTTATTTCGATAAAAATCAAAAAATCATTCCATTTTATTTCTATAGAAAATTTTGTCAAAATTTTGTTTCTACAGAATATTTTGTCAATACTTTATTTCTATTGAGAAATTTTATCAAAATTTTATCCTTTTACCATAATTTTATTCATAGAGAAATTTTTGTCAACATTTTATTTCGATAGAAAATTTTGTAAAAGTTTTATTTCCATAGACATTTTGTAAAAAATTTATTTCGATAGAAAATTTTGTAAAAATATTATTTCCATGGAAAATTTTGTAAACATTTTATTTATAGAAAATTTCTGTAAAGGAATATTTTGCAAAATCTACCAAAACGTCAAGAACTCTACAACGAAAAAAAAGTGAACTGTTTTATCATATAGGAAGAATGAACTACCACGCACGAAAATTGAACTAAATTTTACTCCACATTTTCAGATTTCCATAAAGCGTTGTTAAAACCAGGGATCCGGAGCGGTCCATTTTTTTCGCTCCGCTCCGCTCCCGCTCCGAAGAAAAAAAAAACCGCTCCGTTCCACGCTCCGCTCCGAGAAAAAAAAAATCGCTCCGCTCCGCTCCGCTCCTCTTCGAGAAAATTATAGTATAAACATTGTATTATTTGTTCAATTGAGTTTTATTATACCCTGCTCCACACTGTAGAACAGTTAGAAAGTTAGTGCATATGTTTGCAAAACCCAGAAGGAGACGAGATAGACACATGGTGTCTTTGGCAGAAATGCTCAGGGTGGGCTCTTGAGTCGATATAGCGATGTCCGTCTGTCCGTGAACACATTTTTGTAATCAAAGTCTAGGTCGCAGTTTTAGTCCAATCGACTTCAAATTTGGCACAAGTATGTGCTTTGGCTCAGAATAGAACCCTATTGATTTTGGAAGAAATCCGTTCAGATTTAGATATAGCTTCCATATATATATTTCGCAAGACATGGACTTATATGGCCCCAGAAGCCAGAGTTTTACCTAATTTGCTTAAAATTTTGCAGAAAAAGAACAATTAGTACTAGAGTCAAGTGTGCTAAATTTTATTGAAATCGGTTCAGATTTAGATATAGCTCCCATATATATCTTTCGCCCGATATGGACTAATACGGTCCCAGAAGCTAGAGTTTTGTCCCAATTAGGTTGAAATTAGGGGTACAATTAGTAGTGTAGTCAAGTATGCAGAATTTTATCGGTTCAGATCTAGATATAGCTCCCATATATAGCTTTCGCCCGATTTACACTCATACGACCACAGAGGCAAATTTTTTGCTCCGATTTAGTTGAAATTTTGCACAGGGAGTAGAATTAGCATTGTAGCTATGCGTGCCAAATTTGGTTGAAATCGGTTCAGATTTAGATATATCGATTTACACTCATATGACCACAGAGGCCAATTTTTAACTCCGACTTAGTTGAAATTTTGCACAGGGAGTAGAATTAGCATTGTTGCTATGCGTGCCAAATTTGGTTGAAATCGCTTCAGATTTAGATATAGCTCCCATATATATGTTTTTCTGATTTCGACAAAAATGGTCAAAATACCAACATTTTCCTTGTAAAATCGCCACTGCTTAGTCGAAAAGTTGTAAAAGTGACTCTAATTTTCCTAAACTTCTAATACATATATATCGAGCGATAAATCATAAATAAACTTTTTCGAAGTTTCCTTAAAATTGCTTCAGATTTAAACGTTTCCCATGTTTTTTTACTTACATTGTGTTCCACCCTAGTGCATTAGCCGACTTAAATTTTGAGTATATAGATTTTGTAGAAGTCTATCAAATTCTTCCAGATCGAGTGGTATTTAAATGTATGTATTTGGGACAAACCTTTATATATAGCCCCCAACACATTTGACGGATGTGATATGGTATCGAAAATTTAGATCTACAAAGTGGAGCAGGGTATAATATAGTCGGCTCCGCCCGACTTTAGACTTTCCTTACTTGTTTTTTACTAACTTTGTGTTCCACCCTAGTGCATTAGCCGACTTAAATTTTGAGTCTATAGATTTTGTAGAAGTCTATAAAATTCTGTCCAGATCGAGTGATATTTAAATGTATGTATTTGGGACAAACCTTTATATATAGCCCCCAACACATTTGACAGATGTGATATGGTATCGAAAATTTAGATCTACAAAGTGATGCAGGGTATAATATAGTCGGCCCCGCCTGACTTTAGACCGATTTCGATGATTTTTTGCACATATAGTTAGTGCTATAGAAGATTACATTTAGCCAACTTTGAGTAAGATCGGTTGATAAATAAGGGTTTTATGACCTAATTTGGCAAAATCGGGCGATACATATATATGGGACCTGTATCTAAATCTGAACCGATTTCGATGAAATTTTCAGACTTAAAGGGTGATACAGAAGATTATTTTGTGCCAAATTTGACGACGATCGGTTAGTAAAAAAGTGCAACGTGTCCCCATTTGTCGAAATCGAGCAATACATATATATGGGAGCTATATCTAAATTTGATCCGATTTCTTCCAAATTCAATAGCGTTCGTCCTTGTGCCCAAAAAAAACTCCCTGTACCAAACTTCATCAAAATCGGTTAATAATTGCGACCGGAATCCTGTAAACAACAAATACATGGACAGACGGACGGATGGACGGATGGACGGACGGACACCAAGCGCTAGATCGACTCAGGAGGTGATTCTGAGTCGACCGGTATATATGTTATTGGGTCTAAAATCAATATTTCTGGTAGGCACATTTTTTGACAGATCAAACTTATTATACCCTAACCACTATGTGGTTTAGGGTATAATGACTTTAAAACAATGTGTTGAAACATTTCATTAATTTTGAAGATTTTTTCAGAAATATTAAATCTATTTTGACTTCATTAAAACTAAATTTTCATTCATGTTAGGATACACATTTTTATGTCGAATCACTTAGCTATAAGGACAAACAGACTTCATTGAAAAGTTTAGAGACTTTTAGACAAGGAAAAAACTTTATTTCAAAGAAAAATGTCTTCTATTCTAAGCAAAATTCGTATTCGTATTTTAAGCATGTGAAATATTTGGCCTCCCGACAATATTCTTTGCGGTGCACCATCTACTATTTAATATGTGATAGAAACCAAATTTATGAAAATGGACCAAATTCTGTTTGGTCCGACCATCGGACCAAATTTAAAAATTAGAAATCTTTTGGGCCAATTTTGGTCCGAACGGACCAAAACGGCAACGCTGATTGGAATTGAAAGTCTGTACACAGAGTAGAAGTAACTACTCTCCGAAAGTTTTTTTGTTTTGCAACAGACGTAGAGAAGAGGTTTTGTTATATTTGTAATGTGTGTGTATGTTTATGTTTGCAACAACCTCCATCGAAATCAGTCCGTGGTATACCTACGAATATTCTTACTCAGATCTAGTGTTACCTAATTTCGCTTTTTTTCCCTTTATTGTAAAAATACATTTTCGAACAGCGTTTTTAAGAAATGTTCGTTCTCAAAAAAAGTAGATAACATGCAATAATACAAATCAAGTCATTAGTTTTCAATGTGAGAAAAAAATAAAATAAATGTATATGTGCACATTCAACCAAAATTGAAACTATCCATAATTTTAATTAAATTTTCGAGAACTAATATCAGAAATAAGTGAATGCTAGGATATAGTACAATAGTAAAGCAAATATGAAAGTCCTTACACTGAAAAAAAAGAATTTTTCTTAATTATTAAAGTCACGTTGACCTTACCTCAAAAATTTTATCATTCATGTTATGATACAAAATTTTAAGTAAAATCACTTAATTATAAGGACATTATAACTTCATTCAAAAGTTTATTGACTTTTGGACAAGGAAAAAAATTTTTTTAGAGAAATGCGTCTTCCATGTTAAGCAAAATTTGCATTCTTATTCTAAGGACATGAAATCTTTGACTTCACGACAATATTTTTTTCAGTGTAGAAAACTAAAAAATTAAATATAAATAAGATCGTTTAATTGCATTTATTTGACGTTCATTACAAACATCTTTGTAGTAATACGGGATGAAATTGATCGAAAGTACTGTTGTTACTTTTACAACACATACTAGAGATATATTTTGACATTTGCCGTTTATGAAAACAATTACTAAAAAAACACGTTGTGTTTTCCCCAATGTACGTACGTACAAAAATACATATCGTACATTTTAAACGTTTACTCACACTACGCTAAGCACTAGCTATATTTGAAATTCGGAGCGGAGCGGTTTTTCATTTGGAAACCGCTCCGCTCCGGACTTTAGAAATGCCGCTCCCGCTCCGCTCCCGCTCCGGCAAAAAAAGGGCTTGCTCCGCTCCGCTCCACGCTCCGCTCCGGATCCCTGGTTAAAACCAGGAAATTTTAATGTCCTGTTGTACTTTTTAACTGCAGTTCACGAAATTACATCATCTCATAGAAGAAAAAATTAACTAAAAGTAAAGAAGAAAATCATTGGCGCCAAATCATGATCATTTTAACCATACATTATTTCATTCTTACTATTTTTTGGAATCGTACGAAAATTTTCATTTGTTTTAGTTCATATTGAACTTATGTGTACGGTCATTGAACTTTATACTCACGTTTAGTTCATAAAATTTTTGAGGCATACTTAAAAAAAGTAAGATTTAATTAAGCTGTGGAAAATTTCGATAAAAATAATAAAATTTAACTACCAGCAAATAATTTTTTTCCAATAAAAATAAGTTACATTTAGCGTTAGTTTAACTACGGAAATTTTTTTCTGTGTACTATTATATGGCGTTATTGGAGCGTTTGAAGGTCGAAATCGCGGCAAATCGGCCCCATATAAAGAAGAAAAAAGTTTTGTTCCACCAAGACAACGCACCGTGCCACAAGTCATTGAGAACGAGAACGGCAAAAATTCATGAATTCGGCTTCGAATTGCTTCCCCACCCACCGTATTCTCCAGATCTGGCGCCCAGCGACTTTTTCTTGTTCTCAGACCTCAAAAGGATGGTCGCAGTGAAAAAATTTGGCTGCAATGAAGAGGTGATCGCCGAAACTAATGCATATTTTGAGGCAAAACCGAAGGAGTACTACCAAAATGGTATCAAAAAAATGGAAGGTCGTTATAATCGTTGTATCGCTCTTGAAGGGAACTATGTTGAATAATAAAAACGAATTTTGACAAAACCAGTAAGGAAAGTCTAAAGTCGGGCGGGGCCGACTATATTATACCCTGCACCACTTTGTAGATCTAAATTTTCGATACCATATCACATCCGTCAAATGTGTTGGGGGCTATATATAAAGGTTTGTCCCAAATACATACATTTAAATATCACTCGATCTGGACAGAATTTGATAGACTTCTACAAAATCTATAGACTCAAAATTTAAGTCGGCTAATGCACTAGGGCGGAACACAATGTTAGTACAAAAATATGGGAAACATTTAAATCTGAAGCAATTTTAAGGGAACTTCGCAAAAGTTTATTTATGATTTATCGCTCGATATATATGTATTAGAAGTTTAGGAAAATTAGAGTCATTTTTACAACTTTTGGACTAAGCAGTGGCGATTTTACAAGGAAAATGTTGGTATTTTGACCATTTTTGTCGAAATCAGAAAAACATATAAAGGGTGATTCTTTTGAGGTTAGGATTTTCATGCATTAGTATTTGACAGATCACGTGGGATTTCAGACATGGTGTCAAAGAGAAAGATGCTCAGTATGCTTTGACATTTCATCATGAATAGACTTACTAATGAGCAACGCTTGCAAATCATTGAATTTTATTACCAAAATCAGTGGCAGAAAATCCGCTTTGTTATCGACAAATTTTGTTCAGCGATGAGGCTCATTTCTGGTTGAATGGCTACGTAAATAAGCAAAATTGCCGCATTTGGAGTGAAGAGCAACCAGAAGCCGTTCAAGAACTGCCCATGCATCCCGAAAAATGCACTGTTTGGTGTGGTTTGTACGCTGGTGGAATCATTGGACCGTATTTTTTCAAAGATGCTGTTGGACGCAACGTTACGGTGAATGGCGATCGCTATCGTTCGATGCTAACAAACTTTTTGTTGCCAAAAATGGAAGAACTGAACTTGGTTGACATGTGGTTTCAACAAGATGGCGCTACATGCCACACAGCTCGCGATTCTATGGCCATTTTGAGGGAAAACTTCGGAGAACAATTCATCTCAAGAAATGGACCGGTAAGTTGGCCACCAAGATCATGCGATTTGACGCCTTTAGACTATTTTTTGTGGGGCTACTTCAAGTCTAAAGTCTACAGAAATAAGCCAGCAACTATTCCAGCTTTGGAAGACAACATTTCCCAAGAAATTCGGGCTATTCCGGCCGAAATGCTCGAAAAAGTTGCCCAAAATTGGACTTTCCGAATGGACCACCTAAGACGCAGCCGCGGTCAACATTTAAATGAAATTATCTTCAAAAAGTAAATGTCATGGACCAATCTAACGTTTCAAATAAAGAACCGATGAGATTTTGCAAATTTTATGCGTTTTTTTTTTAAAAAAAGTTATCAAGCTCTTAACAAATCACCCTTTATATGGGAGCTATATCTAAATCTGAACCGATTTCAACCAAATTTGGCACGCATTGTTACAATGCTAATTCTACTCCCTGTGCTAAATTTCAACTAAATCGGAGTTAAAAATTGGCCTCTGTGGTCATATGAGTGTAAATCAGGCGAAAGCTATATATGGGAGATATATCCAAATCTGAACCGATTTCAACCAAATTTGGCACGCATAGTTACAATGCTAATTCTACTCCCTGCGCAAAATTTCAACTAAATCGGAGTTAAAAATTGGCCTCTGTGGCCATATGAGTGCAAATCGGGCGAAAGCTATATATGGGAGATATATCCAAATCTGAACCGATTTCAACCAAATTTGGCACGCATAGTTACAATGCTAATTCTACTCCCTATGCAAAAATTCAACTAAATCGGAGCAAAAAATTGGCCTCTGTGTGCAAATGAGTGTAAATCGGGCGAAAGCTATATATGGGAGCTATATCTAAATCTGAACCGATTTGGCTGATATTTTGCAAGTTTTTCGAGACACATAAAATATTCGGATGTACGGAATTTGAGGAAGATCGGTTGATATACACGCCAATTATGACCAGATCGGTGAAAAATATATATGGCAGCTATATCTAAATCTGAACCGATTTTTTCCAAAATCAATAGGGATCGTCTTTGAGCCGAAACAGGACCCTATACCAAATTTTAGGACAATCGGACTAAAACTGCGAGCTGTACTTTGCACACAAAAATACATCAACAGACAGACAGACAGGCGGACATCGCTAAATCGACTCAGAATTTAATTCTACTAAAAGGTTGGTCTATGATTACTCCTTCTTGGCGTTACATACAAATGCACAAACTTATTATACCCTGTACCACAGTAGTGGTGAAGGGTATAAAAATGTGTTTTTATTTGTTAGACCGGAGACTTATCAGCCAACCTGTTATTTTTGATTCATCTGTCGATCTGCATCTTAATCCATTTTTTTTAAGTTGACTTAGCACCTTTACACATTAAGCTAACGATATACTATATGTGTCAAGAAATTTTTGATTTGAATGAATTCTCAGGCCAAACATTTGAAAATACTCATTTTTGATAATCAATGCATTCTCATACAAACAAAACGAAGTTTCAAAAATAGAAAAACCCAAATTCATTCGAATTCGAGTGACTGCCTTTCTTTCAAATGGGATTTCGTTCGATATACAGGAACAGGGCATTACTTTTTTGCTATCAGAGTTTATCAAATATTTTACACAAACCAGGGCAAAAATGCCCTGGTTTGTGTCTCTCGGCTAGTTAAATTTACAATTTATCTTCACTGTTCTATCGTCTAGGTAGCTTTCCACTGTTCGATGTTACGTAGATAGGAAGAAAAAACTTCAGATATTTCGAATAATTCGATTGTTGATAACAGTTCTTAATAGAACTTTATACGTAATCCAATATACATAAAATTCTCCATAAGCGAACATTCGGCCGTATAAACTCGTTTGTTTTTTCTTTCACCATGGTTTTTAAAATACTGTAGTTTTTTAATTGAGATCATATATTTTATCTCATATAAATTATATAAACACAATGAGAAATAAAAACAAAAAACAAGATCTGCAGTGTGTTTTCAAGCCATTAATGCTTCAACATTTCATTTAAGCCATATACTCCATTTGCTATCCAATTTCATTATAACCCCATAATACATAGGAGTACATTTCTGATGCATTGCCTCTGCACATACAAGGAATGTATGTGAGACTGGAATATCCCAACTTTTCCATATACCTCCTGTTGGCACGATGATACCCTTAAAAATTAAGTTTTTATCTTTTTCCTGAGTTTTTCCTTTTTCTTACTTCGGTCCAGTGATGTAAGGATGTGAAGAATTGTGTTTCAGAATTTGAAGTCACGTTATGGCTTTTAAAATTGAATTAGTGACAGCAGTATTTGGAGAATTATCCTTATGACCATATATTGACATTTTTTCCTATATATTTATTAATGTATGAATGGAGTATTACAAGAGACCAAATTGGTTTATATGTTAGATTAACATACAATGTATAAAAGAAAATTTTGTAGTAGTTACATGAATAAATTCAAAGAAAAAAAATTACTTTACTTTACTTAGTTTAAATAAAGATGAATTTTAATCAAACGTATTGTTATTTTATCTTACATAAAAGTTAGCTTGATACACTTAAAAAAACATTGACTCAATAACAAAGTTTATATAACCTTAATTTTAAGAGAAAAAATATAAACAATACTACCCAGCAAAAAATAATTGTAAATTTGGAAGCAGTAAAATTGTAGTGTCCATACCGTAGGCACTACTTTTCCTCGCAACATTTTCAGTGCCGAATACAGCGTTTCATTCTACACATATAAGACGAACAACGTACTTAAAATATGTAAATAATGGTGGTGCTGAAATTAGCGCAGCCGTTAGGTACACGCAAAAAATAAATCGTTTGGAAAACGAGTGAAGCAAAAGATGTTCTTTTGATACAGTTTTTTGTATCTCTTCGAAATGTTTATTATCGAAAAAAAAAAATATTTTTTATTAAAATAAACAAAATTATTTTAGTTTTATGATGTTACACAGTGGTGGTGGAAATGGTTCAATTTGGGAAGAATATTTCGCGTATGTAAACTCCTAATACCACATAGTACTCAAATACAGAGAATGAAGCCGGCACATTTTTTCGGCGACGACTGACACCAATTTTTTGCATCCGGCGGCGGCGGCTTAACGGCTAAGCCGACATAAATTTCTCTATTCGACGGCGGACAATTATCCATTATAAAATCAATTTAAAGTTTTCAGAATGGTAATTAGATTAGTTGTACAAACAATCTTACAATCACATTTTAAATTTCTGAGCTATTTTTTTGCAAAATTGTTATAGCAACTTGATACTGATGGATTTTGGATGGAAAGATAAATATTTTGACAAAAACTACAACAATTATTAATGAATTTTTCTGATTTAAATCAATATTTTTGATTAAATGGCTAGTCAGCGGCGGCGCGACTTGGCGGCTTCATTCTCTGCTCAAATATATTTACATATTTTAATATCATACGCACTTTTTGTACGATTTGTATAATGTTACTTACTGCCCCTCCTCAACGTATAGTTACTATGATCACTGTGGCTACCAGTACATGTCGCTACTATGGCACACATATCAATAAATGCTCGTCATGTTTCGGTATTGGACAGTCAGTTACATGGGAAAGTGATTTCTGACTACATTATTTTGTAGTCACTACGAACATAATTCCCATTCACATCATGATTGCATCTGCTTATAAGTGTAACCTTTTTTGTTATAGATTCGACTACTTAAAGGAGTTCAACCCTATGCGCATTCGCTTACTTCCGCACTAATTGCTTCGGCTTTTGGCTTTTGCCTCTCACTCACTTACTTCCACACTAATGGCTCCGGCATTTAGCTTATTTCCGCACTAATCGCTTCGACTTTTAGCTTGCTTTCACATTCACCTGCTTCCGCACTAATTGTTTCCACTTGTTTAGCTTGCATTCGCTCTAATTGCTTCGGCACTCAGCTTGTTTCGACACGAATCTCTTTAGCTTTTAGCTGGCTTAACAATTTGAGACATTACATTTTCTTAAATATAATGACTGAGAATGCAAACATTATTACCAAATATAGAAATTTCGTATAAACATATATATGTTTAGAAACGTTAAAATTGCACACTGGTTTATAAATAGAACTGCACTTGTGTTGACCAGTATAAGAGCTATATGGCTATAGATATGTACAGTGTGTTGACTTATAAAACGAATGAGCCGTCGTTCATATTCATACATCGAAAAAATATTGATCTAATATGAAAGGTTTTTTAACTTCAACTTGAGGACAAGCAATTTAAAAATATTATTTAATTTTTTTATTTTTGTTGTTTTTGATTTCAGCTTAAAACCATGCATTGGCTAAACTACAGGCGTAGCTTAACCAACAGAGGAAAAGAATGTTTGTCAAATTTATTTGGGCAAAGCCCTAAAGACTGCAAGATGGTTGGATGGACGCACGTTTCGGAATTACCACATTCCTCATCAGCATCCTTTACTTGCAGCAAAACTATCAACCAATTATCAGAATAAATTCAGGCAGTTCACTAAACCCAAAAGTAAACCACACTTGAACCTTCCGAAAGAAGGTTTTACATGATAGCCGGCTTATGCCGAAATAAATTCGTACAAACATATCTCTTTTCCTTTGCCACCGTCAAATCATCGATTTGAGTGCAGTTAGCTGGGTTTATTTTGAGCGTGCTTCCTCTTTTTCTCATTCGTTTTGTTTTGTTATTGTTGGTTTTTTTACCTTTAATCATTGTTGTGGTTTTTGATTTAAGCTTAAAACCATGCATTGTCTAAACTACAAGCGTAGCTTAACCAACAGAGGAAAAGAATGTTTGTCAAATTTATTTGGGCAAAGCCCTGTAGACTGCAAGATGGTTAGATGGACGCACGTTTCGGAATTACCACATTTTTTATAATAAAACACTTTTAATTAAAAGATAGTTTATAAGTTTAGCGTTTAAACTTTTTTCAAATCTAAACTATACTTTTTTTCTAAATTTTATCATAAAATTTAGTGTATTTTCCAAATCTCAAATCAAAAGAACTTCGTACACGGTATAGTGACAGCCCGATATTTCAGTCTCATTGTGATACCACAGTGGTGAACTTCTCTCTTATCACTGAGTGCTGCCCGAATCTATGTTAAGTTCAATGACAAGGGACTTCTTTTTTATAGATGAGTCCCAACGGCGTTGAAACCACTTGGAGAAGCTTTGAAACACACAGAAATGTCACCAGCATTACTGAGGTGGGATAATCCACCGCTGAAAAACTTTTTGGTGTTTGGTCGAAACAGGGTTTGAACCCACGACCATGTGTATGCAAGGTGGGCATACTAACCATTGCACCACGGTGGCTCCCCAGATCCATTTTCGCATCTTCTTATTTCAATGGTCTTTGATGTCTGTGAATCTCACGAACGTACACCCAAAAAAAAGTGAACCCACCGTGGAAGAAAATGTAGGTTTATTTTACAAAATTTTAACTAAAATAGTTTTCTAATTGCAACATGTTACAAATAAGTTAATACTTTTTGTCAAATTGAAGAAAATTTATTAAAAATAATTAATTTTTTTCTCTTGTTTAAGAAAATTTCATATGTTGAAAGAAAAAATTGATTTAAAAATTTTTAAAATGTCTTTAGCGCTATACGAAGTTCATGACAGTTACAAATTTAGTAAAATTTACTCATTTGAGACACTTATGAACTCAATTTCAATTTCTTATTTTTAGTTCACGTCATTAAAGTTAGCAAAAAATTATTATTAAATAAGAAATATTTACTCATATTGTGCAAAATGTAACTAAAATCAACTAATCTTCATGAACTAAAATAAAGTTCAGTTGGCATTAGAGGCCCAATTTTTCTGGGTGTACCATTTTGTACAAACCAATCACACGCCAAACACTGTTGACCAGAATCAATTTATATTGCCTATACTATTCACAAATTAAATAAATAATTGTGGTATTTAATTATTAAAGAACTCGTTTATATAATTTTACTTTCTATGGATACCCAGTAGGTAATCTGCATGGAGTCTACCATCACATTAATCGCTTATCAAATCATCAAGAACGTCCTCCTCACCAGTGTTGCCACACAGAAAAAAAGGTGTCTTGTTAATTTTAGGACCAGTTTAACTTCCACATAGTTCAAAAAATTTACTGTAATATAGTTCATTTTTCGTAACCACTGCGAAAATTAACTTAGCTAAAGGAAAACTTATAAAAATTCAGTAAATGTTTTTTAGTTCACTAACTACGAAATGGGACGGATTTTTCCTTAAATAAATTTCCAATACAATAGTTAATGCATCGTTGATTGTATTATAAAAAGACATAGGCAATATAAAAATCTTACTACGAAATGTGGACAATTTACTAAGAAAAATTTTTGTATGGAAAAAAATTTTTATAGTAAAAATTAACTTAACCACAGTACCGATTCGTATGGCGGCTTCCTACAGCTTATTTCGGTTTTTACTATAAGTTGGAGTATATTTCCTCACATTGAAAATTTTAGATAAAGTAGAATAAAAAGTAGTTAATTTAATCCTTGACGGGTGTATATAATTTTTTATGGATTCCTCGTAAATTTTGTATATATTTTACCTTATCCTATAGATAGAATACCAACTAATCAATAAACGTGATACTGGAAATTGAAGTGAGAAGAAATTATGAAATTATTGCATCATCTTTTTTTTTTGTTTGTGTTTGTTATTGCGATGATGTTATGGAATGTGTGTTGTTGGTATCTTTTGTGGTGATAGTTGTTTTGTTGCAATAGCGAGATCAGAAAGGGATCATGTGTGTGTGGAGTTGTTTTTCTTTACATATGTGTCCTTTATGACTATTTGTGTCTTTGAGTTTTATTGGTGCATTCAGTTCTGTTGATGCCTTTATGAAGCGCACACGTGGTGCGCTTGCGTGCGGTATTTGTGTTTATTAATAAAAATACATTTATTTCGTAACATTTTAGAAACTGATAAGTGAATGGTGTGATGTTAGAGAAAACAAAAACACTTTATATGGATAAAAAATAAATAACTCTAAAATAAATCACATATTAAGAAACTGTATATTTCTATTAATAATTTAAAATTAGTGCGGTTTTAAATTGGTTTACATAAAAATATTCATAATGAGTGGTAATAAAATGATCTATATTTACTCTACATCTGGATCACAGTACAATTTTTTGAGTCTATATTTTTATGTTATAGCGAGTCCTTAAGGTGTGTACTAAGTTCGAGTTTAGGTGCTAAAATCAGAAATAAATCAGTAAGAAAAGTATAAAATTATACGCCTTCGATGCAAATTTAAATATAACTTGATGGAGAATAGCTCGAAACAAGTTTTTTATAAAGTTTATAGTCTTTAAATGGATTACACGATTAAGAACAGAAAATCGTTTTTAAGCTTATGTAGAACGCTGTTTTTTAATTTAATATGATGAATTGTTTTCAAGTTATTCCAATATATATAGCGGAAGTCCCTTAATTTTGAACATAACCGTATATCTCAAAAAGTCGAGCTCTTAAAAAAACAAGTGTAAATTTGGATTCAGCAACCTCAAATTACTAAAAATTTGATATAAATTTTAAATGAACACAAAAACGGTTCAATTTTGTTCCCATGTATTTCTAAAGAAAACTAATCATGAAAAATTGGGATTTTAGCCACTAAACTCGAACTTAATATCCACCATAAATACTAAATGCTATATTGACAAGTGGAAATTATATCTAATTTTATAATATTTTTATTTCATTTATATTCTGAGAAGGATTTCAAAAATGTCCCATTTGTGCATGGATATGATTCCACTAATGTAGTAATTGGATAATTTTTTTCAATGTGGTAAGTTTTTCGTCCATTTGTAATAAAGCCAAAATTTCTATTTATTAAAAATAATTTTCATTTGCAGGATGACAGCAAATCTAATGGTATTTTTTGGAATCTTCTTACTGTTTAATGCTATCTAAGCTGATATCCCTATTGGCTCTAAGAAAATTCTCTTGTAAGTTAAAGATCAAAATACCATAGAATTTGATAATATTTTTATATTTCATATTTAACTTCTTTTTAACTTCAGAGGCTTATGACGCAAATCCACACAACAAAAACTAGCGAAATCGGTGAAATTGGACAAAAATGAAATGAAAATAGCAACTTATGGCATATAAAGGGTGATTCTTTTGAGGTTAGGATTTTCATGCATTAGTATTTGACAGATCACGTGGGATTTCAGACATGGTGTCAAAGAGAAAGATGCTCAGTATGCTTTGACATTTCATCATGAATAGACTTACTAACGAGCCACAACGTCGAATTTTCAGTGAATGGGCCCTAGAAAAGTTGGCAGAAAATCCGCTTTTTTATCGACAAATTTTGTTCAGCGATGAGGCTCATTTCTGGTTGAATGGCTACGTAAATAAGCAAAATTGCCGCATTTGGAGTGAAGAGCAACCAGAAGCCGTTCAAGAACAGCCCATGCATCCCGAAAAATGCACTGTTTGGTGTGGTTTGTACGCTGGTGGAATCATTGGACCGTATTTTTTCAAAGATGCTGTTGGACGCAACGTTACGGTGAATGGCGATCGCTATCGTTCGATGCTAACAAACTTTTTGTTGCCAAAAATGGAAGAACTGAACTTGGTTGACATGTGGTTTCAACAAGATGGCGCTACATGCCACACAGCTCGCGATTCTATGGCCATTTTGAGGGAAAACTTCGGAGAACAATTCATCTCAAGAAATGGACCGGTAAGTTGGCCACCAAGATCATGCGATTTGACGCCTTTAGACTATTTTTTGTGGGGCTACGTCAAGTCTAAAGTCTACAGAAATAAGCCAGCAACTATTCCAGCTTTGGAAGACAACATTTCCGAAGAAATTCGGGCTATTCCGGCCGAAATGCTCGAAAAAGTTGCCCAAAATTGGACTTTCCGAATGGACCACCTAAGACGCAGCCGCGGTCAACATTTAAATGAAATTATCTTCAAAAAGTAAATGTCATGGACCAATCTAACGTTTCAAATAAAGAACCGATGAGATTTTGCAAATTTTATGCGTTTTTTTTTTAAAAAATGTTATCAAGCTCTTAACAAATCACCCTTTATCTTTCATATGGATAGAAAATGGAAATTGATATTAATTAGTTTCATTCTACTAACATAGAATATTACTCTTTTGAAGAAGCAATTACTAACTACGGAAAAGTAACAACATACAGCGTACAAATAAAAACATTTCTTTTATTGTATATCATAAGCCATAGTTTTATGTAATATAATAATAATTTTTTGAAATAAAATACTGGTAGTTATGAAAAATTGTCTTATATTGTACGAAAAATTTCTTAGTTGTATACAGGCTTGTTGTACCTTTAATTCCTAAATTTATTTACTTCTTTGAAAATTATACTGATAAATAGTTTATTTGAAACCAATTTCTAAATATAGGATTCCCAAAAACTTGTTCATTTTTCCGGATAGCAGGAATATTTTGAATGAGTGTAAGTACATTCTTCCCTCAGCGTAGTAAGAATGAACTAAAATACGATGCAATACATAAACTTATTTATAAGAAAATCATGAACTTCTCTAGATGAAAAAAATCTTTGGCGCCAAATCATGGTCATTCTTACTATGGGTTAGTTCATTTTTCGTAAACAATAGTAAACTTTTTTTTCGGTGCAGTATTTTTGTAGCTCTTGTTCCCAAGTTGGGACGCTTTCATCCATGAAAATACCCAACATAAATTAAAATTCCTCACAAAGATTCCCAATACATTTTCGATAGCTTTTTATGAAAAATAAGTGGAAGATCGATCGATGAATCATCTACATCATATCTATATATGGGATATGTGGGTCCATATATAGATATGATGAAATGGATGCCCAATAGTAGAAACAGCTCTCGGCAATCCAGAGTAAAGTGTAAATCAGCTCTTGGACCCCACGTAACAATATCCTGTATCAACTACTAGTCCACATAACCCTTTTGTAATACACAGAAAAAAATATCACCAAAATATTTCCAATTAAAAAGTTGATTAAAATTGAAATTTTTTCAAATAATAAATTAATTGATATAATTAACTTTTTAATCGATATTGAAACAGAAATTAATTAAGTCAATGATTGAAAGTTGTTGAAATTTTTAATTAAACAATTAATTGGTACAATTAAGTTTTTAATAAAAATGAGAAGACTAACGCGATAGAATTTTTTTTTTAATTTTTAATTACATATATTTCCAACAAATTCCAATCAAACTAAAAACACTAGTTACGTTAATAATGAAAAAATTAATTGAGTTTTCCAATCAACAGCAATAAAATTTTTAATTGAATCAATTAAAAAATTAATTGAAATTTGCTAATGAAATCAATTAATTTTTTAATAATGCTCAATTAAAACTGTACTATCATGTTCGTGATTGAAGACATTTCAATTAAAAAATTAATTTGATCAAAAAATTAATTGAAATTTGCTACTGAAATCAACGCCCAATTAAAACTGTACTATCATTTTCGTGATTGATATTCTAATCAAATTTCAATCAAACAAAAAACACTAGTAACGTTAATAATTAAAAAATTAATTGAGTTTTCCAATCAAGATCAATAAAATTTTTAATTGAATCAATTAAAAAATTAATTGAAATTTGCTAATGAAATCAATTAATTTTTTAATAATGCTCAATTAAAACTGTACTATCATGTTCGTGATTGAAGACATTTCAATTAAAAAATTAATTTGATCAATTAATTTCGTGATTTAATTAGATTTTATTTTTTTATGTACTTTTGGCCCTACTTCAATAAGAAGCTTTTCCTCAAAGTGTCTTTTTCGTTAGAAAATTAGAGTGATTTCAATAGACTGTTGGAGCAGACACAGAAAAAATTAAAAATTTGATTGAAGTTGAACAGTTTTTCAATTATTAAATTAATTGATTCAATTAACTTTTTAATCAAGAAAGAAACATTAAGTTAATTAAGTCAATGATTGAAAAAGTTTCACTTTTTAATTAAAAAATTCATTAATACAATTAACTTTTTAATAAAACACTGAAGATTAAGTTAAAAAATGATTATATTTTTTTTAATTTTTAATTAAACATTTGTTTCAAATCGATAGATTTTTTAATCTAACTACAAACACTAAGTCAGATAAGAAAGCAATTAAAAATAGTTACATTTTTAATTAAAAAATTAATTGAGTTTTGCAATCAACATCAATTAAATTTTTAAATTTTTTTAAAATTTTAATTGAATCAATTAAAAAATGAATTGAAATTTGCTAATGAAATCAATTAATTTTCTAATGAAGTATTTTTTATGCCCAATTAAAACTGTGATTGATACTATCATTTTCGTAATTGACGACATTTCAATTAAAAAATTAATTGGATCAATTAATTTCGTGATTGAATCTGAATTTTTTGTTGTGTGGACTAAGGTTCCCAAACCGACACCGATTAATCGGTTAACCGCATTCCGTTACAGAAATCGATAATGAAAAAATGCAAGAGCAATAAGGCCGGTACAGTGTTCAGTTTACGTAACCTTGAAAATTTTAATGCGAAATCCGCATATAATACCGACTTCTACGTTTTGATAAAACTAAAAAGAAGAACGGTAAATTGTGTGTCATTCAGAAAAGGAGTATTTACAGTGTAGAATACCAAAAAAATATATACAAAATCTCTTTTTCAAAGCACCACAACTGTATAAATTTTTTACGTTATTATTAAAAAAACATGACATTAAAAATTCTATCGCACTGAAAGTACAGCATGAATTGCTCTCTAGTCAAATTTTAAATCTCAGTTTATGAATATTATTTTTTTGTTTTGTTACAACAAAAAATGTTTAAAACTCATATTCAAAGATTTTTATTTTTTGGGCAAAATAAATACCCAAAAACCGAGTTTAAAAAAATTTGAATTTCCAGATAAACCGAAAGTCGTTTTTTTATTTGAACACCCTAACGCAGACCAATATTTCAATGTATTTTGAAAAATCCCCACAAAAATTTCAAATTTTCTAGAAATTCCAATTCCAAGTCCCCAATCCCCGTAAAAAATCCCCAATACTGGCAACTCTGTTCCCCACAGAGCTCGTAAAATTTCGACTTATCTTTGTTTAGTTTCGAATCTGTAGACACCTCAACATGATGGATGATTTTTAGAAATCCTTCAACTGATCAATTCTAACATACATATCTTCATATTGATACAGACTGCATGATCAATATAAATCGAGTTGCATTCCTTTAGTCTGTTCAATACACTAGAGCTGTTTCATTCACTTTCACTTCACCAATTATTATAAAAGTGGCTACAAAATAACTCATTGGCCTCTGGCCTGCAAAATCGCTTAGCTAATATCCTTCTTTATAACAGAAAACTTTTCCAGCACTTGTGTGTACTCGCAAAAAAAATAATACTTTCCTCCCAAACGAACTTTAGACAAACAAAGTTCGTTTCTCATTTGCTTTTCGCTGTAAGGAAATGTATTTGGAAGAAAAGTATATACTTTTTGTGATAAACGTTTATTCTTTTCCAGGATGTAAAACCAATTTCATAAAGACTAAATCAAAAACAAAAAAAAAAAACAAGTATGTATAAACGGCCGTAAGTTCGGCCAGGCCGAATCTTATGTACCCTCCACCATGGATTGCGTAGAAACTTCTTCGAACGACTGTCCTCCACAATCGAATTAATTGGGTTGTTGTATCTTAAAACTTCTTAACATCGTTTTCTAAATTGTTAGTTAGTCCATACGTGGTATATATTAGACAAAAAAGATATGTATAGGTAAGTCTACAAATAATTACGAATTGATATGGACTTTTGCACGATACATAGAGAGCCAGAATTGAAATATGGGGGTCGTTTATATGTGGGCTATATACAATTATGAACTTGATATGGACCAATTTTTGTGTGATTGGGGTCGATTTATCTGAGGGCTATATAGACCGATATGGACCTTGTTAGGCATGGTTGTTAACGGCCATATACTAGCACAATGTACCAAATTTCAACTGACTCGGATGAAATTTGCTCCTCCAAGTGGCTCCAAAACCAAATCTCGGGATTGGTTTATATGGGGGCTATATATGATTATAGACTGATATGGAGCACTTTTGGCATGGTTGTTAAATATCATATACTACCACCACGTACCAAATTTCAACCAGATCGGATAAATTTTGTTTCTCCGAAAGGCACCGGGGGTCAAATCTGGGGATCGGTTTATATGGGGCTATATGGACCGATGTGGACCAATTTTTGCATCGTCATTAGAGATCATATACTAACACCATGTACCAAATTTCAGCCGGATCGGATGAAATTTGCTTCCCATAGAGGCTCCGCAAGCCAAATCGGGGGACCGGTTTATATGGGGGCTATATATAATTATTGACCGATGTGGACCAATTTTTGCATAGTTGTTAGAGACTATATACCAACACCATGTACCTAATTTCAACCGGATCGGATGAAATTTGCTTCTCTTAGAGTCTCCGCAAGCCAAATCGAGTGATCGGTTTATATGGGGGCTATATATAATTATGGACCGATGTGGACCAATTTTTGCATGGTTGTTAGAGACCATATACTAACACCATGTACCAAATTTCAGCCGGATCGGATGAAAATTGCTTGTCTTCGCGGATCGGCAAGCCAAATTTGGGGGTCCGTTTAAAAGTGGACCGATATGGCCCATTTGCAATACCATCCGACCTACATCAATAACAACTACTTATGCCAAGTTTAAAGTCGAGAGCTTGTTTCGTTCGGAAGTTAGCGTGATTTCAACAGACGGACGAACGGACGGACATGCTCAAATCGACTCAGAATTTCACCACGACCCAGAATATATATACTTTATGGGGTCTTAGAGCAATATTTCGATGTGTTACAAACGGAATGACAAAGTTAATATACCCCATCCTATGGTGGAGGGTATAATAAAAATTTTAAAGTGAACATTTTTGGTGATATGTTTTGCAAATAAATATGTTATGTTGCATAATTGCATAACAAAAGTGCTAACTACAATCAATTCAAATTGATGTTTTATATACGAAAACCAATATCTCAAATATGCATCCAATTAAAATTAAAGATTATTTCAAATAAGACCAAATAATTTGATGTTAAACCAAAGATCCTAAATATTTTTATAGAATTGATATCTTTTATTAATTTTAATGTGATATGAATTATATTTTTTTATATAAAATTTTGTTTTATAACTTTTCCAAAGCATGGGATAATATCGATGTCTACATTTCAAAGTGCGCTAAGTTTAAAAAGTGAATTTTACAGGAAACAAGCTGTTTTTTGAAATTTTTCAAAACCCGTATAAGAGAGAAATTCCCTTATTTTCGGTCTTAAAATCATATTTGTTATATTTTTTTTTAGTATGTACGAACTCAAAATAGTGATAATAGAACATGGCTAAAAATTACTTAGATCACTTTAGACCGAACACAGCTTTTTGCCCTTTTTAGATTGGACATTTTTTAAAACTTTAGACACAGACTAAGTACAATATTAACCATAACCTTTAATAGAAATGTCCAATTCGAACTTTTGACGGGATGCAATTCACATCAATCCGAATAAAAAACATCGAACTCCATCAAAACATGCTAAGTCGACTTAGCGTACTCTGGAATGAGGGCATCGATAAATAGCCCGGTTTAGGAAATTACTCAAACTCGCCCAAGTATCCATTTAAGCTTTTTACACCTAGTGTTTTTTTAACTCCTTAAGGTAATTAAGCAAGCAAGCACAACTCAGCAAAAACTGGGTAAGCACTAGTGATTCTTTCAGTAATAGCGGTAATCAAAAAGTTACTACTTGCAGTATTACCTGGGATTTAAAAATAATATCTTACCTATGTAGGCAAAAAGTGATTCTTTCTATTAATACCGGTAATCAAAATCAAATCTTGAGGTCCGGGTTCGGCTCTACAGTGGGCACCGTTAATAGTAGCGATAACATAAGTAATGCCAAATTACATTTCAGAAAAAAAATTGCCAATATAATAACCTTTGTTTTTTCTAAAGTTGTATAGTCCATAATTTATATTACAAAATAACATCATTGGAGCGTGGTGTAGTGTGTTGGATTACAAAACAACAGGGGTGAGTTCGCACTTTTTGGGTCTCTTTATGGTAAAGATATTATTTTTGGAGAGCTGGTATGCTTGCGAAGAAGTACTTATTTTTCGACTGCTGGTATGCTTGCACGGAAGTACTTTCCTCCAATGCCATGCCCGTGTAAAAGTATTATTACTGATATATGTTCGTACATATATCAGTAATAATACTTTTACACGGAAGTTGTTACCAATTTGGCGCAGGCATACTTGTACTCATACCTAGTAATAGGAGTTTTTGCTGGGAAATGTCTCACTTATAAGATTGTAGATTTTCGGAGAAGTAAATAAATGTTCCATATTTCGAAAACAACGAAATTTTCTTTTGCTTTTTTAAACAACTACACGGATGAAAAAGACTGTTTTTCATATGTTTGGCTATAAACATTATATGTTTGGAACACAAATTTTTAAACACAATATTTTTGAGTGCAAGCATATAATGTTCATAAACTAGCATAACATGTTTGGGACATATATGTTAATATGTTAGAACATATTATGTTTGGGACATAAAATGTTTGTAAATATAATATGCTTGGATGCAAACATATATTAATTTAGAAATAGACTATAAACATATATGTGTTTAGTAGCTTGGAGCGCTATTTAACAGGGAGCGATATTGAATTAAGTTGGTGGTTGTTGCTTGTTATTACAAAATTAACATTTTATTTTCCCTTGGGCAATTGATCAGCTACTTCTTTGATCCTTACAAACTGTGTGGTCCGCTGTTCGAATCCCCGTCCGGCAAAAGGTAAAATTAAAATGAAAAAAAATCATACAATTGAATAATTTCTTCTACAATGTTTGTATTACAGAAAAAGGTGCTAAGAACTAAAAAATCTCGTGGAAGTGAGAAATATGTGGGGGAATATACAATTGGGCAGAAACAAAATTTTGAGCATTCAGGTCGAAAACCTATGTTGATAGCACCTATATTACCTGTTTATTTTCATAATTCATTATGATTGTAAATATATAAATAAATAAATAAATTTTTGAGCACAATATTGTTTGGGAGAATTTTTTTTAAGCATATAATATTTTTGGGTGCAAAATGCTTCCAAACATATTATATGTTCACATAATAACATATTGTTTTTTGGAAGACAACATTATTGAATTTGGATGCAAAAATACAAAATGTTTGGAACTTAGACTACCCAAACATATATTGTTTAGACCAATATGCTTTCAAACATATTATATATTGGAAGAGATCAAACATATAAATGTTTGGGCAATACCCAAAAATGTATATGCTTGAAGCAAAATATGTTTGGGAGTATGTTACAGAAGCTATTTTTTGTGAGCGTGTAGGAAATATTAGTTACAGTCAGTTAATATAAATTCACCAAGGCCTTTACATGAACATACGATAACTTCCCCAATGCGTATAACGTTGGTAAACCTTTCATAAACATTATCACATTGTGTCAAAGGTATAATTTGTGGTCTGTAGAATATTTACTATACGCACATAGTATACGCATATTTAATTGATAATAATTGCGTATATACTTAACCTCTACACTCATATCAGTTTTTCATATTGAAGTCCTGCGGACAATAAATAAATAAATTCTTAACCGCTTCATTCTGATAGCTGTAACCAATGGTTGTAGCCAATGGTTCTGATAGCTTTGGTATTGTGTTCAGTGGTTTTAAATTTGGGTACAACAGTTTTAATGAATTATCGCATTAAAATATAATTTTGAAATTTATATATTGGAGTTGCCAACTCTATTTCGGTTTAGAAACTATAGAAATTTTGTATTGTACAGCTGAAAGATTGGTATAATGCCCCAAAATCATCGAACAAACAATTTATACTGCAATCTGACAAAATTTTGTTCTTAAGAATATTTACAAGATGAAATATGTGGAAACCCTATTCTGGCAACAATGGATAATCCATATTTCAATAGAAACCTGTTGAAAATAAATTACTTACAAGTATTTTTATAGAAATTGTTAATAGTTTTCCTCCATATAAGTCAACCATTTTTGCATCAATGTTTTCTCTTATAAAATATATACTCTAGATATAATGCAATTCTGTGCAATTTTGTAGTTCATAAGTTGAAATGTATTTCTTTTCTATTGAATAATGTGTTATGAAATGTGGTACCAACTATTTGGGGCTGAAAATCAATTTTTAAAATACATTTCGTCAAAATCGTCAATTCGTCCCAAAAACTTCGCAAAAAATCGTCACCCATAAAACAGCTGAAAAATAGATTTAGGAACAAATTAAAAGTTTTATTCAAACAAAAACATAAGAAAAGGCTTTAATTCATTTTAATTACATGAATAATGCCGTTTAACTCTCTAAGTTAGCTAGTTTCCAGTTTTTTTTAACGAAGATTAATTAAATTAAAATTTTAATTAATTTAAAGTAATATTTCTGATTGTTACTACATGTACACACAAAAAATTATCACCAAAATTTTTTCAATTAAACACTTAATTGAATTTGGAAACGGATTCAATTAATATGTTAATTGATTCAATTAATTATTTAATCAAATCCGAATAAAAACCAATTAAAAAATTATTGATATTTGTTACGTTTCCAATTAAAATATTAATTGATTCAATCAATTTGTTAATCAATTCGGAAATAATTTTCAATTACAAATGTGATTGAAATTTTTTTCGTTTCCAATTACACATGTGATTGATCCAATCACCTTTGTGATTGAAAATGAATAATTTTGAGCAATGGAAAGAGCGAAAAGAGAACAAGAGAATGGGTATTTATTCAACAATGTATGATGGAGAGATCAGTCTGTGGAAGTAACTTGTAACGAACGGTTGGGTTTTTCGCGTAAATTGAAAAACATGATTGGCGACATTCTGTCTGCTGCATTCAAAATGTGTGCATACATTTTTTGAACGCAACAACAAATCATAGCAAAGGGTTGAAATAAATAAAGTGTGCAACAACAAATCGCCACGTGGTAAAGGTTTGAAAAAAATATATGATAGAACGCATTTGAAATTACCTGCGTTTTGTTTTGTAGTATTGTAAAAATGGAAAACAATCTACGTTTATTGAAGGTAAGAAGTTGTGAAATGTGAATACCGTTTTCCATTGAAGCTTGTTTACATTAAACGGACTAAAATAATATATATTTTATTCATTTCTTTTAGTGACAAATTTTATTTCGTGAAATTGACCAATCAATCCCATCAACTCCATCATTTTATCAAATATATAAGAATATGTTTGCAATCAAAAGGTGGGTACCGTATTGATCTTTTAAAATTATAATTTTTTTTCACTCCTAGTTTTCTAGTATGGGTTTGTTGGAAGATTCACCTTGAAGTTGCGAAGTGGCGTTGGCATTAAATTTCATTTTTGTTTTACCTGCCTTTTTCAGTTTAAACCCAAGCAGAGAGCAATATATCTGATATATAAACTAATGAGCTGAATTATGTAATGGTAAAAAAGTTCTTTCTTTCTTTTGGATTTAAAAATATGAAAAATATCCGAAAATAATAAAAATATGTATTTTCCATTTATATTTTTTCTATTTCCAGAATTTGCAAAGTATCATCAATATAATACCAAATATTACATTGCTTTCCCATTATTTTTGTCTTTTATTGGTTCAAATTTTAATAGACGATTTCAATGTGTGGAAATTTTGGAAAGGATTTTTTACTAAAATTAAATTACCGAGCTCCTTAATACACCTTTTTATGCTAAAAGACTACAACTGCAAAAGAAGATTATAAATCTGCAATCTGGAACTAAGAATTGAACTTGATATTCTATGCAGGTAATGTTTAACTAAATTAACTTTTAATTGAACAAAATTAAATTCGAATTATTCTGTTTACTTTCAGAAAAACTAATTTAGCTTACAGGCTGCTAACATGGTTATTATTATAATGAAGATAATGATTTATATAATTTATTTTTTCACCCTATAGTTGTTATTGATAGTAATTGTATTTGTAAGTTATGTTAGAACAAAACACAGAAATGACAAGAACCAAATTTATTTGTCTATTGCATAATTTAAAAAATAATAAAATATTAAATATGTTTTATAAGAAACACACATTTTCTTTTATTTCAAATAAAACTAAATACGATTTTGGGGTCGCAATATATAAATTTTTTGATTGAAATTTATAGCCAAATTCAATTAATTATTTAATTGAATGAATCAAATAGTTGATTGATTTTTGTCGCGAAATTAATTAAAATTTTAATTGATTCAATTAAAACTGTGATTGAATTTTGTGTTAAAAATCAATCACGTTTTTAATTGATTCAATCACACAATTAATTGATTCCATGATAAAAGTCAATTAAATTTTTAATTGAAAATCGTGTTGGTTTTCAATCAAAATGGGTGATTGATACTATCATTTTCGCGATTGAAGACATTTCAATTACAAAAATGATTGAATCTGCGATTTTCGTGATTGAAATAAAAAAAAAATGTTTGTGTGTACTACATTGTTTAACAAAATTTTCCTAATTCTCCAAGCGAATTTAAACCCTTATTACTGGCTCGTGTATAATTTTTATTATTAAATATTTCTATTATCGGTAATGAATAAATGAATAAAGGGAATTTAACTAAGCTGGATTCATAGCAATCAGAATTATAAAACTTTAAAGAGTTTTTAGACAAAAGAACACCTTGCAATGTTTAAGTTTCAAAGGAATTCCACATTTTATGTTTATTTATATTGATTGCTTTGAAATTTCTTTCTACATTGGAGACGGTTGAGAGCAAGCTACATATAAATGGCCATATTTTGAGATTAAAAAAGCTTGTTTACATTACAACTTATGAAAATCGTTAACTTATAACTACATCACTTTGAAAAATCGTCCAATAGTCATAAAAAAACGTTAAAAAAACACTTGTGTCGAGCATTTTAAAAAATCGTCAACTCATAACTACGTTGTTTAAAATCGTCAGAGGCCAAATTTACCATCAAAAATCGTCGAAGTTGGCACCATTGGCTGGATCCTGAGCCGGTTGCCACAGTTGGTAGAATTCTGCAAAAAATGGTAAATGTTTTGTAGATTGGTAGAATACTTGATTTTGGTAGATTTTGCAAAGGGGTACTTTTCTATAGAAATAAAATTGTGTCAAAATGTTCTATAGAAGTAATGTTTTAATTAAATTTGTTTACTTCGGCTCGAGGTCATGTGAATAAAAACAGATGTTGTTGTTTTTGTTAGTTGTAATTTTTATTTAAAAATATCCAATATTTCGAGACATCTCCGATGCTCGTCCTCAGGGAAATTAATTTGGAATTAAAAACAATGATCTTTTTCACAAGAGAGTATATTTACAACAGTTGTAAATATATTATCTTGTGAACAACTGAACTAAACAAATATAATTAACAATTTAAAGATCAACTATCAAAAAACAACAAAATAATATTTTGACAAAATTTTCTATAGAAATAAAATTTTGATAAAATTTTCTATATAAATAAAATTTTGAGAAAATTTACTATAGAAATAAAATTTTGATAAAATTTTCTATAGTAATAAAATTTTGATACAATTTTCTATTGAAATAAAATTTTGATAAAATTTTCTATAGAAATAAAATTTTGAGAAAATTTACTAGAGAAATAATATTTTGATAGAAATAACATTTTGACAAAATTTACTAGAGAAATAAAATTTTGACCAAAATTTACTATAAAAATAAAGTTTTGACAAAATTTACTATAGAAATAAAATTTTGATAAAACTTACTATAGAAATAATATTTTGACAAAATTTTCTATAGAAATAAAATTTTGACAAAATTTTCTACAGAAATAAAATTTTTACAAAATTTTCTATAGAAATAAAATTTTGCAAAATAAGATTTTTATAGAAATTCTAAAAACAAATTGTCCACATAAAGATTTAAATATACGTACACTTTTGCAATAGTCTTTAAATTTGATATTATGTAATTTTAGCACCTTTTGGCTTTGGAAAGTACATTTTTAGTACTTTTTCGTCAACATCATTTATCATCCCTGACTGGAAGTCGCTCGCTTATTTTCCAAAGTCAGCAAAAGAAATATAGGGAGGGAAATGGTACCAATTTGTAGCATAGTAGTACCTTGTAATTTCCTAAAAATAAATGCATCTTGCCCCACGTACGGCAATAGAGAGAAATTCACCACCTGCGCTATCACATTGAACTTGTTGGGTTGTCATCTATATACCGGATCTGGATAACCCTACCCAGCAAATAAGAGACTTCAGCACTAAGAGTTTAGTTGCACTTTTTGGTATACAATAAAGTAGGCAGTACATCCACACTGCATGAATCGGTGACAATAACGTAAACGAGTAATGAAACTCGTTTATGATCATTCGTTTACGTTATTGCTGTTTTCCATCACGCCAACAATGGTATACTCAAAATTATTATCACTTCTGAACATTATTTTTATGAATGAGAATGAGCAATTATATCAGCGCTATGTAGAATCTGCTCTAAATCGGGACATAGGCCACAAACATCAGCGCTGATTCGGTTGTTTTGTAATCAGTTGGTACTGCCTCTCTCCCTTACAATTCCATTTTTGCTGGGTAGTTTTGAAATCTTCCAACTGACAGCTCTATCGCAAAACTTGAAAGCTTGGAATTCAATCGTGAACATTATCGTGGGATTTTTTATTACATCTTTCGATGTAAATTAACTGAACAACAGTATATCGATGAACTTAATACAATTTTTGGCGATGGAGTTCCATCAAGGAACAGTGTATATCGATAATATGGTGAATTCAACCGAGTTCGTACCCAGCAAAAATACTTCTGCAGTAAGAGTTTATTTGCGCTTTTTGGTATACAATAAAGTAGGCAGTGCATCCACACTGCATGAATCGGTGGCAATAACGTAAACGAGTAATCAAACTAGTTTATGATCATTGGTTTACGTTATTGCAACCAATTCATGCATTATACATGCATGAAAGGTTGTGCTGATTTCCTTCACACCAACAATCCTAAAAAATAGGAAACACAAATTTATATATCACTTCTGAGCAATATTGCTATTAAAATTAGCAATTATATCAGCACTATGTAGAATCTGCTCTAAATCGGGACATCACCCACAAAAATCAGCGCTGGTTCAGTTGTTTTGTAAGCAGTTGGTACTGCCTCTCTCCTTTACAATACTGCTGAAATAGTGCTCCATTTTTTGCTGGGTAGTATTGAAATCTTCCAACTGACAGCTCTATGGCGAAACTTGAAAGCTTGGCATTTAATCGTGAACATTATCGTGGGATTATTTATTACATCTTTCGATGTGTACTGAACAACAGTACATCGATGAACTTAATACAATTTTTGGCGATGAAGCTCCATCACGGACCAGTGTATATCGATGATATGGTGAACTCAACCGAGTTCGTAGTTCACTCAAAGTCGAATTTCCTGAAGGTCGTCCAAAATCAGTTGTTGTTCCGGAAATCATTGTGGCCTATCGTGAGATTGAGACAACCTTAGGCATTAGTGGAACCGGTAAACATTCATTATTATATAAACATTTCACCCTTAAAAAATTTGTTGCGCATTGGATCCCACATAATTTAATAATCGCTAAAAAAAGACTCTTGTTGATTGGTCGAAATAAACGTGACTTTATCAAGATGCAATCTGGAAAAATCGGCGAGATTTGTACTGATGATATGTTCTGGATAGCTCATACAAATGTTGCATCGAATACTAAAAGAAAACGAGTTCAATATGAAATAATTATTACCCACTCTGGTAATGAAATACAATTAGAAACAATGCACAAAATATAAATAACTTGGGCACATTGTAAAAATAATTTTTTAATAACAATTTTTAGTAGCTATCGCAATGGACGCGATGAACCTTCAATAATATGCAATAATTTATAGAGAAATAAACCCAGAGACAGCATATAAGAGAAATCAATATGATGAGCATACTTAAGTCGTTTATGGTTGCAGTTATAAATATATATACACACATACAAATATATATAAAATATGTATGTATCTACATACATACAAAATTACAACGAGAACGAAGACTGATTGCCCATCATCATATAAATTTTAATGAAGACAACTCAAAATGCCTACACATCATCATATTGGCCCCCAGTGATGATGACGATAACAGCACCAATGGAGATGTTGGATCTTGATGATACATCACAGACACAAACAATTTCATCAACGACGAAGATGACAACAACCAAAATGTGAAATATAACCAATTTAAGGCTAAAATAACACACTAATTGGGGAATTATATTTGCAGAGATGATGGCTGACAGAGGATATTTATCCATTTCGTTGTATAAGGGAATTTATTTATCATAGTTACACACACACACACTCACTCATCCATAAAAAGAAAATAGCAAAGTTAAAATCCCCTTTAAAAATTCCTCTCCTTTAAAGGGAATGCAAAGGAAAGAGATAACTAGACATTTAAAAAAGGCGTTACCATAACTGTGAGAGGTTTTGTGAGGTATATATGAAAATGGGAGATATTTGACAAGAAGAGTTTTACTACTACCATAGAATTTAACGGTGAGTTTTTACTATCTGTGTCTCTCTTTATCTCACTCTCTCTGCGTAGAAAATGAAAGAGAGACCACAATAGCATATGAATATAAATCCCTTGTAAACGGTGGTATGTAGACGATTTGCTTGCATTGATGTAGCCAACAATCAAAAAGGATAATTTAATTGAATTGCAGCAGCAGGACTACTCATGGTGGTGGTGGTGGCTGTATGTATGCTTGAGATGTATATGATGCAAAAATCTGTGTTCAAGTACTGATGAAACATTTGTGGTAGATTTGCCTTTAAATCACTGTTAATGCAACCGTCAACGAGCAAACAACATAATTTACTCTTCTTCAAATGATTTAAACGGTTAGCGGGCAACAAAATCCATTACATAATAATAATATCCTAACAATTAAATGCAATCAACTAAAAACAACTACAACACTGTGTACTAAAAATATGTCCTTAAAAATAAGTGAAAATACATCCAACAATATAATATCAGATAGTAAGAAAACTTCTCCACAATCTACATCTTCTAATAATTTAATGGCAAAATTACCGCAAGGTATCCAGCATCATCAGCAATCGACGGCCATGCATCAGCATCAAAGTCCTCCAACAACAATGGTGGTTTCTTCGAAAACTCCTTTTTCTATAGAACATATTTTGTGTCAAAATTTAAGTAACTCTAATTCAAGTAATCAAAATAATAACAACCACAATAATAATAATAACAACAACAATAATAACGGTGCAATAACAAAATTTAAAAATTCAACAATTAAATCTTCATCTCAAAACACAGTGAAATCTTCATCCAATTCTGATACAGTAAATAATAGTGATAAAGTAAAATCATCATCATCACCAACATCACTGCCTTCAAATGATTATAGCAGTCAAATGAATGCTTTGAAAAATCCTTTAAATGGCCGCCATGAACATGAGGAATATCAAAGGATTATCAATAGAGAAAGGTATGTTCAAATTCTATGGTTTGAATCGTTGAATCACCTAAACTGAAAAGCAAACAGAGTTTAAACATTTTCGGGCCTAAGAAGCAAGAAATTACACTTCGGACAAATTTAAGACACAAATCGCTTCGTACTTTACACTAGGACACAAATCTTAATTTATTCGTTTTATCCATAACTCCAAATTCCCAATTTAAATTCGCCTTCAAGTGTAAATTATGAAATTGTTCAAGTAAAAATAGTCTTTAAAATAAAGAGTCATCAAAATAAATTTTTTTTCATCAAAATTCTGCACCAGAGAAATTCAAAAATTAATTCATTTTTGATGGACATGACATCGGCGAACTCTTGAATTTTTGGAACTTCAATGGCGTTAGTCCAAGCTCATTTTTCAATATCCCAGCAAAAAAAATTAAAGTTGTTCCACAAACATATCTTTTAAAGCGCATCCCCCATCAATTCTTTTCAACTTCCGATACAGTCCTTTTTGGACAAGTATTGGAGAGTACGCAATTAGGCTATTTTAAAGGGAAATTTTAGTTTTGGACATTTAAATTTTACAACAAAAAAATTGAAAATCAATAAAAAAAAAGTAAAAAAATAATAATAAAATAAATAAAAAAATTAATTTCATTCCCGCTGGGATTTGAACCTGTGCCGTTTGACTTTTTTCACTTCCATGGAAGTTCTTTTGAGAATAAAATAAATAAAAAAATTAAATTTCATCAGGTTTTGTGGAACGCCGTTCGCACTCGGCTATAAAAAGGAAGTCCCTTGTCATTGAGCTTAACATGAATCGGGCAGCACTCAGTGATAAGAGAGAAGTTCACCAATGTGGTATCACAATGAACTGAATAGTCTAAGTGAGCCTGATACATCGGGCTGCCACCTAACCTTACCATCAGGTTTTGCAAATTACTATAATTTTTTAAGTTTTGTTGATTTTTAATGGAAAAAATATTTTTATATGAAAATAAGTTTTTTTAAGTTTTGTTGATTTTTAATTGAAAAAATATATATTTATATAAAAATATATGCTGAAAATAACAAAATAAAAACGATGTATAACCAAAAAAAAAACGATTTTTACGAAAATATTTGATAAAAAATTGTCGCTGTAGAGATTTGAATCAAAAAGGATGATATGATAGCGTTCTCTATTTTTTCATTCATAATAATAAAGAACATCTCAGGAAGTAGTTAGAATGTCATGCCGTGGTGTCATATTAGGTTCGTATCACAAACATTTGAATAGACGTTCTGCTGCATCGTGTTCAATGGCGTTTGTGGCTGAATGTGCTAAAACGTTCTGTTATGGTTCCAACAAACCAAAGTTCACCCCGGCGGAAGCGAAGAAATTTTCAATTTGTAAAAATTAGATAATAAAATGTTTAAAAAATACTGATAAAAATGAAAAGAGAAATTGGAGAAAAATGTTTGTTTTCTAACCCTGGAAAGTCATCCTTATTTTTTGTACACTAACGTCATCCGTCGCCTATTTGCAGCGTGAGCTAAAATGAGAAACAAAATTGAGTTTATTATTTTACTCAACTTGTTTTTAATTAGTATAAAAAAATTAATAAATTTGTTGAATTAATATAACATAAATTTATCATTTCCCAATCGTAACAAAACGCATTTTAGATCGAAAATTAAATTACTCGTCGTCATTTTAACGAAGGATGACTGTCTAGAGTTAAATGTCTTCATCCAAATTAGCTTTCAAGGCAAAACTTCTAAAGCCACTCACAAAAAAATTTTTTCTGATTCAATCACGAAATTAATTGATCCAATTAAATTTTAATTGAAATGTCTTCAATCACAGAAATGATAGTATCAATTAAAAAATTAATTGAAGGTCAAATAAAAAGTTAATTGATCTAATTAAAAAATTAATTGATACTATTATTTTTGTGATTGATTTTTGTTTCAATTAAAAAATTTGTTGAATCAATTAAATTTTTAATTGAATATTTTTTAAAACTCAATTAAAATTTTAATTGGAAAAATTTTCGTGAAATTTTTTTGTGTGCATGCAAAGGATCCAAAAATGGAATACTTCCGTCCTATGACAAGCTCACGTAAAATTCATTGGAGATGATCCGAATCACAAATCGGGGATCCAAACTACTTCTTTTGAAGCTCTTTTTTGCTGGGATATTTTGCATCGGTTCTCGCAATATGTTAAGCTCACGAACAAGTTTTCTACCACTAGAATAAATCTGTCGGCTGTCAGACGAGCTTATCAATTGTTTATGGTTTCCTTCTACAATAAAAACATGACAAACTGTGTTATTGGAACGCAAACGACTGAAGGTTTATACGAGGCTGAATATGTGCCAAATTTAAAAGGCCTAGTAGGTCTGGGGCTTTTAATTTACCAAAAAAAGTCTTTGGTCGATTGCCAATTTCCTGCAAAAGAGTTGGGGCACCTTGTTTGCAAAAATCCCATCAATATTAATTTCGGACCACAGTGTTTCCAAATCCACAAAGAATGAAAATCGAGTTATAAATACCAAGCCAGACTCGGTCAGACATTCAAAAAATGTATTACTCCGGTATTCCACAAAGTAACTCTCTTGAAGGTTCAGACCAGGAGTAGAAATTTGAGAGCGAGAACAAATGTTCTAAAGATAGATGTGACTAACTTTAGGCATCAGCTATAACTGTTCAAAGAATTACCTTTAACTTTATGCTTGCGTACAAAACCACGATGAAATTATCGTCTAAATATCTTCACACAATTAAAAAAACTTAACTTCAATATTGTTGTTTTGATTTCAGCTTAAAACCATGCGTTGTCTAAACTACAAGAGCAACTTAACCAACAGAGATAAAGTATCTTTGTCAAATTTATTTGAGCAAATCCTTTAAACTGCAAGGTGGTTGGAAGGACGGCTGTTTCGGAATTATAACATTCCTCATTTGCATCCTCTACTTACAGCAAAGCTATCAACCAATTATCAGAATAAATTGGGGTAATTCACTAAACCCAATGTAAATTTCACTTGAACCTCACGAAACAAGGTATCTACCTTCATTTAACGATTTCGGCATTGTACTCCAGAAAAAGACGCGGTATCTTTAAAAAACTATATATTATGGAAGCAACCGAACTCTATATATACACTCAAAAAAAGTTCACTTGGATCCAAAGATGTTGACCTTCATTGAAGTGAAAATGCAAAGTGGCAGAGGATTACACTGAAAAAACAGTGAACCCTCCACGAAGAAAAAATGTTGGTTAATTTTAGAAAATCTAGATTATTTTTAGAAAATTTTAACTAAACAGTATTACAAACGCTGACATCACGACGATATCACAAAAATAAGTAAATATTTTTCGACAAAATCAAGAAAATTTATTTGACATAATTATTCTTTTTTTCACTTCTTAAAGAAAATTTTCTAGTTTGAAGGAAAAAATTGGAGTTAAAGATTGCAAGAATGTCTTTAGTGTCATATCAAGTTTACGATGGACGCATTTGTAGTAAAACTTAAAGAAATAATGAACTATTTTGTGAGAAGTCTAGACAATACATATGTATTCGAGATATAGGACAATTTTAGTAAAATTTACAATTTTTGGTACTCAGCAGTGGCGATTTTGCAAGGATATTGGTTAGATCCCGCCAAGATATGTGGTCAAGTGTGGGTTGTGATATATTATTTGGTCTAGTCGGGCTACTTGGAGCCTTATTTAAAACTCATCCGTTCTGTGGAAATTTTGGCATTGCAGTGTGTAGGATATGGCTAAGATATGGGAAAATCATCACAGAATTTTGTGTAAAGTGTGAGAATTTTGGCCATATTTGTATTCTCTGAGGAAACTATCCAGTCATTTGGAGGAAAATCCCATTGAAAATGGGTCTAAAATATGAAAAAGTCTACCATATTTCCCCAACTCTGGTGTACGTATATATGGGAGCTATATACAATCTGAACCAATTTTGACTAAATTTGACATGCATAGTTAGAATAATAATTTTGCTATCTATGCGAAATTTCACGTAAATGGGAGTATAATTTTGGCCCCCTGGTCATATGAGTGCAAATCGGACGGTAGATATATATGGAGCCATATCTAAATCTGAACCACAATTACCTATACTACTAAACGTACTCCTTGTGCGAAATTTGAAGCAAATCACGGCAAAACCCTGGATTTTGAGGCCATATAAGTTCAAATCGGACGATATATATATATATGGGAGCTATATCTAAATCTGAACCGATTTTGACCACATACAATAGTATCGTTAAAAGTACCGCTTGTGCAAAATTTGAAGTAAGTCAGGGCAAAACTCTGGCTTTTGAGACCATATAAGTCCAAATCGGGCGAAAGATATATATGTGAGCTATATCTAAATCTGAATCGATATTAACAAATTTGACACACTTAACGATACTATTAAACGTACCCCTTGTGCAAAATTTGAAGCAAATCACGGCAAACTCTGGCTTTTGTGGCCATATACACTCAAAAAAAAGTGAACTCTCTATTTCACTAAAGCCAATTTAACTTTTGTTTAGTTCATGGAATTATTATGTTTGGAGAAAGTTTCCTCTACTCTAATAATTTTTTGTGTACGTTAGTTAAATTAACTAAAACCGAGAAAAAAATATACACAAATGAAGGATAAAGATTAACTAAATTCGTGTCTTCCACAAAATAGTTCATTATTTCTTTAAATTTGTAAATTTTACTACAAATGCGTTCATCATGAACTTCGTATGTCACTAAAGACATTCTTGCAATTTTGAACTCCAATTTTTTACTTCAAAGTACAAAATTTTCTTTAACAAGTGAAAAAACTTAATTATGTCTAATAAATTTTCTTGAATTTGTCGAAAAATATTTACTTATTTTTATGACATCGGCGTGATGCCTGCGTTTGTTATACTGTTTAGATAAAATTTTCTAAAAATATTCAAAATTTTCTAAAATTAATCGAAGTTTTTCTTCCTGGTGGGTTCACTGTTTTTTCAGTGTAAGTTCAAATCGGACGAAAGATATATATGGGAGCTATATCTACATCTGAACCGATTTGGCTGATATTTTGCAAGATTTTCCAGATTCATAAAATATTTGGATGTACGGTATTTGAAGAAAATGGGTTGATAAACACGCTAACTATGACCACATCGGGGATAAATATATATGGCAGCTATATCTAAATCTGAACCGATTTTTTCCAAAACCAATAGCGATTGTCTCTGTCCCAAGAAACGGCCCTATGCCAAATTTGAGGACGATCGGTCTTAAATTGCGAGCTGTACTTTGTGCACAAAATTACATATACAGACAGACGGACAGACAGACGGACATCACTAAATCGACTCAGAATTTAATTCTAAACCGATCGGTATACTAAAGGATGGGTCTATGACCACTATTTCTTGGCGTTACATACAAATGCACAAACTTATTATACCCTGTTCCACAGTAGTGAAGGGTATTGGTGAAGGGTATAATTATATATTGCCATCGGCAATACCACAATGCAAAGTCGTTAATAGGTTTTCAAATTCTAGGGGGGGGGGGCTAAAATTGTTCTGGGGTGGTCTAGGCCCCCTCCCCAGAGAACTGGGACCACTAAACTTACATTTTAGGACGCGTCGTGGACTCATCCCAAAGGACACGTCCTGGGACACTTTAGCAGGAGCAACCCATAAACAGGTCCTCAGGAACCAGTCTCGGACAAACTCTTAGACATCTCTTTCAATTTGGGCTCCTACACAGAGAATACATATTGGTTGTGATGACCGAATTTATTGCCAACCTCCTTTTGGCAGTTGCAGCAACTATCTGCTGGCAGTTGTGATACCCGATAAATTCGGTCGACTCAATCGAATTATGGGAAATATAACCAATACCATATATGGAGTTGGTTGTACTAGACGATGCAATTGATCGTTACTCCCTTCTTATTTGGTTGTATTACCCAACTTTATTAGCACCTTAACCGAATTGAAAATACATTTTCCTCAAAATATTGTATTTTACATTTTTAAAAGATGGAAAGATACATAAAATCACACTATACCTAAATACAATACATTGATAACAATTTAACAAAAATTGTCACCTTTAAAAGTACCCGCCGCCAGCTTGGATTGTTGAATTGACAGGCAATGGGAGTTAAATCTGGGACTCTTAGTACATTAGTACTTATAAATGGAGTCCAAACTGAGCACATAGAATAAACATGGGCCAACATAGCCCATTAATAAGAATCTACTCTACATGGTCACATCTTGTGGGGTTTCATAAATAAAATAAAGACGTGGAGATGGATTTTTCCATTAGAGGCCCTTTAAAGTCGTTGCATGATTTATACTTTTGCCCTTTAACACAAGAAAATTGTTCCACATCTAACACTTTATATAACTCGATCTCCATTTGATCCCAAAAAATTAAAGATGCGCATTGTTTATCCGACACGTAGCATTGATTATCCTGATGATTGCGCGAGTAGTTCGTGAAAATATACGACAGACAGTCCACCGAGGATTTAAATAATCTTAGAAACGACTGAAAAATATTCAGTTTTCAGTGGTTTTTATATTAAATTATAAATAAAACACGTTTTCCTTCCACATTGAATAATTGATAATAACAATATTGACATTTAAAAATATTTCCAACGGAATTCGGCTGTGACTATCAATTGTAAGGGCTGAATACTAAATGACGGTTATGAAGGTTTTATAAGGTAGGTTGTGCGTATCGAATTCGATCAAAATTTTTCAAGAGAGAGGCAATTAGTTCAGACAACCATTTGACTTGTATTTCAAACAACAATCTATAATAATAAGCGCCAAAAGGTAGAAGGAATCAAATAATGGCTGTAAATAAAGTAAATAGATTGACACAACTGTGGTTTCATTCTAAATGCAGAATTTTCATTACAACAATCGATTTTCAACCAATATCTTCTCTGTGTGTAATCGAACCCGAAATGAAAAAAAAACTTTTGAAATATGTCGAACAAAAGGTTATTCTGATAATTGTATTTCACTAACGGCCATTTTCATATAGCTCCGTTAGGCTTTAACTCCCAGTTAACGGAAAGAAAAATGGTAATATCTTCTCTCCGGTGAACTTTAAATGAAAAATTTTCAGCGGTTAAGTTCCTAACCAACATATGGAATAAATAGGCAAGATTACAGATATGTCTATAGCACGGTTTAAAAGTTCGTTAGCTAACGTAGCACTAACAGAGGTTCATGAAAATGGGGGTAAATGTGAAAATTGCAACTAACTGGAGCAAAGGTACCAGTTCTGTGATAGGTCCGTCAGTGGCAATTTGCACCAATTTCCCGTAGGGTACTTTTAGTTGCTTTATTGTAAATTGATTGTCGAGTTATTTTGATGTCTATTTGTTTATTCAATTTTATGAAATAAAACATTAGTTGAACCTATAAGTTCAGTCTATAAAGTTTTAGCTAGGGGACTATATCCCCCCTAGGAAAATTGTCTAGCTACGCTAATGACTGCAATAATGTCAAGTAAAAATTAAAATAAAAAAGTCATCGCGCGAAGTGGAGGACAATATAGTTTCCTTAACTAATAATGGGTTTTCATCGCGGAAAATAGCCAAGGAACTAAATATAAGTCAGTCTGTGGGCATTCACCAAAAAAAAGTAAACTATTTTATAGGAAGAATGAACTACTTCGCGCGAAAATTGAACTATTTTGTACATGTTTTGAGATTTCCACGAAGTGTTGTTAAAACCAGAAAAATTTAGTACCATGTTGTACTTTTTAACTGTTGTTCTCGAAATTACTCCCTCTCCTTGAAGAAAAAATTAACTAAAAGTAAATAAGAAAATCATTGGCGCCAAATCATGACCATTTTAACCATACAGTAGTTCATTCTTACTACTTTTGGAAATCGTACGAAAATGTTCATTTGTTTTAGTTAAAAATGAACTTATGTGTACGGTCACTGAACTTTATACTCGCGTTTAGTTCATAAAATGTTTCAGACATACTTAAAAAAACGAAAATTTCATTGGACTGTGGAAAGTTTCGCAAAAAATAATAAAATAGAACTAGAAACAAATAATTGTACTGAAAACAAGTTAAATTTGGTGTTCGTCCAAAAAAAGGCGAAATACTACTCCCAAAGAGCAAACCAGAGGCCGCCGAAAACTGTTGGCAGAATGAGGCAGAACAAGTCCGTAACGCCGAAAACCACTACTGTTGCCAAAAATAAGTAAGTTAGTGAATGGACTGCAAGACGAGCATTCCACAACATTGTTTATGTTTCAGCTGTAAAAAAAAATAAACCTGCATTGTCCGAAAAGAATCAAAAGGCGCGAATGAGGTTTGGAAGAGAGCATAAAAATTGGACGACAGATGATTGGAAACGTGTTATCTGGTCAGATGAATCAACATTTGCCAATCGGACGGTTAAGCAAACTGTGAAGCATGGTGGTGGAAGCAGCATGGTTTCGGGCTGCTTCACTTGGTGGCACATTGGGCCATTGCAGAAAATTGATGGTATGTTATAATGAAGAAGGAAGACTACCTCGCCATTTTGCAGACTCATCTCCCGAGTTTTTTTAACAGGAGTGCCTATCCTGAAGAAGAAGTCGTATTTCAACACGATGGTGATCCGAAGCATAGTGCAAATATAGTGAAAAAATGGCTTAGTGAGCAAAAATTTCAAGGATAAAAATATCGCAATATAAAAGATACTTCACAGTAAACAATATCTTCCTAATTTCAAACAAAAACTTTAAACTAAAGATGAAAAATCCTCAAAATATGTATCAGCCTATATTTGAAGCTTTTTTATCCTTAATCGAAAGTCACAGTTCATTTAAAGATTATTTCTTCCAATACTTAGTTCATAGACTTGCGACTTTAACGAGGAGACGAAAATTTCAAAGATTCGTGTCCTAAATTTAAAGAAAAAAATATTTAAATCAAAGATTTGTCCTTAATATTGTGTAAATTACGTGTCCTAAATTTTAGTTTTCATAATCCTACATATTAAGTCAAAATTTTTTCAGTGTACCCTTACTTCAATTTTGAGCTCCTTTGGCAGGAAATCAAAACCAAAATAATTAGCGTAAGAACAAAATTTTAGATTTTTAAGTGTTTCTTTTTTTTAATATGTCTAAAGAACGTGGAAAATTTTATAAGTGAGACATCCTAAGTTCCATAATAAGAAACCTAGATTTAAAACTTGGTTTTCAAATTTCTTTATTTTACGAAGCCACCATTATTGACTCGGAATCTGAATCGAAATATCAAAATCCTTGAATTACCTCTTTTACACTTGTTTTAAATTAAAAAGGCTTTCTTTAAAGTAAGTTGACTTTTCTCCATTTCAACGATATTGAATTTTACGAAAAAATTTCAGAGAATAGTATCCCCAAAAATAATTTAAAAACTTCTTTAAATTACTCACTAATATAATGTTAGTATTTTGTCCTACAATATAAGGCACACAACCTTAGCTAATAAGTAAATATTCTATTATGGCCAAAAAAACTAAAATTTTTATGTACACTGAAAAAAAGCATGCCCGGTTTCAAAAATTTAGTCTTTACTTTAAAAATTTTGGTATTGATTCCGAGCCAAAGAAGCGGAGAATAAAAGTAAGGATACTTGTAAGACACAATTCTCTTTTAAATTTGGGTTTTGTATACTTGCTTCTAGGAAGCAAATTTTAATTTTTCGCCTTTAAGGTGGGTATTAAGTTCGAGTTTTTTCACTAAAGTGAAAACTAAATCAATAAAAAAAGGAATAAAATTATACATATTTGTTGCAGATTTTACTATAACTTGATGGGGAATAGCCCAAAGCAAGTTTTCACAAAGTTTGTATTCCTTAAAAAGTATTGTTAAAGAAAAGTAATCGTGAAAAAATGGCTATTTTAGCGGCTAAACTCGAACTTAATACCCACCTTTACAGTTTTTTTCTTCATATGCTATGAAAGTCCTTTAAAAACGAATTAACGACAACTTTATTTTCCAAATTAAGACTCGACTTCCAGTAGTAATTATGCTATGTTTCAAGTAAAAAACGTCTTAAAAATAAAGTATTTGAACGATTTTGTGCTGTAGTCAAGATGCAAAAAAAAAAAAACAAAAATTAAAGACAATTTCATAAAATTTAAAGATTTTTTTTATATATTAAAGTCAAGTTGACCTTAGCCCAAAAATTTTTTCTTTCATGTTATGATGCCCATTTTCAAGTGAAATCACTTAATTATAAGGACAATACGACTTCATTGAAAAGTTCATCGACTTTTGGACAAGGAAAAAACTTTATATTGAAGAAATGCGTCTTCTATGCTAAGCTAAATTTGCATTTGTATTTTAAAGACATGAAATCTTTGACCTCACGACAATATTTTTTCAGTGTATATTAATCCTTTTATCAATTTCTTTACAGGTCTTCAAAATCGGGCGAACGGCATGGCTCTACAACAGCAACAACCCATTCATCGCATACACCAAACTCAAATTCGTCTTCTATGCATCAGTCACTCAACTATCCCACAGCAGCACCGCCTCCTCATCATCCACAGGCAACTGTTCCAGCACATCCACAACCTCATCCACCGCCTCCACCACCACCACCTAGTAGTGTTTTATATCCAAGTGCCGCATACAGTGATCATGGTTTCCTGCAAATGACTTTGGGCTATTTATCACCATCATCGGGTGCTTACAAATCAGTAGATCCCTATTTTCTATCACAAGGTAAGCAAAAACAAAATCATTTGACCAAGAACAATTGCCCATGGTCAAGAATACCAAAAAAAAGGAGTGTTTATATTGACACATATGATGTGGGTATTTAAACTTAATTAACACTCCCACAAGAATGGTAATGGGATATTGGCCCTCATTCCATTCCATTCTCATTCAATTGACCCTAAAAACTTTCAATAATTCAATTATTTGTGGTAACTGTAAACTATGGCCGATTCAATGATTTCATTTTGTTCTATTATCTATTGTTTGTCGTCGTAGCTGGTCTCTTTGGTGGTAGTCATTTATTTGCTGGAGGTTGTATGCCCGAATTGGCCTTAGGTCTTGGCATGGGTGTCAATGCTTTACGCCATTGTCGTAGACGTAAGGCTCGCACTGTTTTCAGTGACCCTCAACTATCGGGTTTGGAGAAAAGATTCGAGGCCCAAAGGTACTTATCAACGCCCGAACGTGTAGAGTTGGCCACATCGTTGGGTTTGAGTGAAACCCAAGTGAAAACATGGTTTCAAAATCGTCGCATGAAACACAAGAAACAACTGAGGAGAAGGGATGTAATGAATGGTAAGTGGATTAGATGTTCATTAAAAAATGTTCAAGTTATCTATGCAATCAAATTACTACGGTTAAGTAAAGAAAATAATTGTAAAATATAAATAGACTGAAACTTTTCTTTAGACCTCATAATTAACACTTTTGGAACATAAACAAAGAAACAATTTTAAAATATTGACAAAATATTCTATAGACATAAAATTTTGAAAAATTTTTCTATAGACATAAAATTTTGACATAATTTTGTACAGAAATAACATTTTGAAAAAATTTCTATAGAAATAAAATTTTGACAAAATTTTCTATAGAAATAACATTTTGACAAAATTTTATATATATAAATAAAATTTTGACAAAATTTTATATAGAAATAAAATTTTGACAAAATTTTCTATAGAAATACAATTTTGACAAAATTTTCTATAGAAATAACATTTTGAAAAATTTTCTATAAAAATAAAATTTTGAAAAAAATTTCTATAAAAATAAAATTGTGACAAAATTTTCTATAGAAATACAATTTTGACAAAATTTTCTATAGAAATAAAATTTTGAAAAATTTTTCTATAAAAATAAAATTTTGAAAAAGATTTCTTTAGAAATAACATTTTGACAAAATTTTCTATGGAAATAAAATTTTGACAAAATTTTCTATAAAAATACAATTTTGACAAAATTTTCTATAGAAATAAAATGTTTAAAAAAATGTCTATAGAAATAAAATTTTTAACAAAATGTTCTATAGAAATGAAATTTTGACAAAATTTTCTATAGAAATAAAATTTTGACAGAATTTTCTATAGACGTAAAATTTTACTTGGTTGTGTTTATAGACCCAACCGTGGGATACAAATAGAACCCATATATAGACATAAAATTTTGACATAATTTTCTACAGAAATAAAATTTTGACAAAGTTTTCTATAGAAATAAAATTTTGAAAAAATTTCTATAGAAATAAAATTTTGACAAAATTTTCTATAGACATTTTGAAAAAAAAAATTCTATAGAAATAAAATTGTGACAAAATTTTCTATAGAAATACAATTTTGACAAAATTTTCTATAGAAATAAAATTTTGAAAACATTTTCAATAAAAATAAAATTTAAAAAAAAAAATCTTTAGAAATACAATTTTAACAAAATTTGCTATAGAAAAAATATTTTGACAAAATTGTCTATAGAAACAAAAGGTTTAACAAATTGTCTATAGAAATAAAATTTTTAACAAAATGTTCTATAGAAATAAAATTTTGACAAAATTTTCTATAGAAAAAAAATTTTGACAGAATTTTCTATAGACGTAAAATTTTACTTGATTGTGTTTATAGACCCAACCGTGGGATACAAATAGAACCCTTAATTACAATCTTAAATATCATTGTCATATACTGATATAATTATCGTTGGTGATTTCAACTGTAATCTCCTAGTTGATAGCAGCCTTACGGATCGCATGTTAAGGTGGGTATTAAGTTCGAGTTTAGTCGCTAAAATCGTCATTTTTTCACGATTACTTTTCTTTCATAATCCATTTTAACGAATACAAACTTTGTGAAAATTTGCTTTGGGATATTCCCCATCAAGTTATAATGAAATCTGCAATAAATATGTATTAGTGAAAATTAGCGGCTAAACTCGAACTTAATACCCACCTTTAACTCTGAATCTACACTCAGTAAATATTACAAATCCTACTCATTTCTCTGGTGCAACAAATACCCTTCTAGATTTAATGTTTGTTAACAAAATACATAACGTTCTTTTGTATGACCAGTTAATGGCTACTGCTTTTTCTAAGTACAACGCAGTCTTCATGATATACGACTTATCTCTCACCATTCATAACCAAAACCTACCCCGACTTCAAAAGAATCGATATTAACCAACTAAACAATATCATGAACAGCATTGATTGGAACTCAATATACACGATGGAGCAAGTTGATGGCCAAATAAACTTTTTGAAAAATTGTCTTAATAACATATATAACATATGTGTGCCGAGGGTCAGAAAACTTATTACACATCAACCTCAACCATGGTTCAACTGCACTGAAAAAAAGCATGCCCGGTTCCAAAGATTTTGTCTTTACTTTAAAAAATTTGGTATTGATTCCCAGCCAAAGAAGCGGAGAATACAAATAAGGATACTTTTAAGACACAATTCTCTTTTAAATTTGGGTTTTGTGTACTTGCTTCTAGGAAGCAAATTTTAATTTTTCGGTTTCTCAGCTTATTTTCTTCATATGCTATAAAAGTCCTTTAAAAACGAGTTAAGGACAACTTTATTTTCCAAATTAAGACTCGACATCCAGTAGAAATTATGCTTTGTTTCAAGTAAAAAACATCTTTAAAATAAAGTTTAGAAAAACATGTCCTAAATTTGAACGATTTTTTGCTTTATAGTCAAGACGCAAAAAGGCAACAAATTTAAAGACAAATTCATTAAATTTAAAGAATTTTTAGCCCAAACATTTTTTCTTTCATGTTATGATACCCATTTTTAAGTCAAATCACTTAATTATAAGGACATTACGACTTCATTGAAAAGATTATCGACTTTTGGACAAAGAAAAAAACTTTATATTAGACAAATGCGTCTTCTATGCTAAGCAAAATTTGCATTCGTATTTTAAAGACATGAAATCTTTGACGTCACGACAATATTTGTTTCAGTGTGTCATATCAAAAGGCTTATAAATCAAAGAGATATCTTTTATAAAAGATGGAAACAATTCAAATCTGCAGAACATTTGTCTATTTTTAAAAAGTGCAAGACGAGAAGTTAATAAGGCCATTCAAAACGCTAAAACCCAATACTATAGCGAAAAGTTCTCTAGTGCAGTGAATAGCAAATTTAAATGGAAAGAAATTAGGAACATTGGAATTGCCAAAAAATCTTTAAAGTGTCCCACAGGCATAGATCTGAATGCTCTGAACAACCTTTGGGAAACCTCTTCACAACAACCTGGGAAACCTCTTCACAACCAATGAACAACATTTCCTTTGAATACAATGATCCAGAAAAGGCTAATTCTTTCGCCTTCCACTGTGTTAATCGAAACGAAGTTTTAACTTGTTTCAAAAACATTACTTCAAATGCCATGGGGGCAGATGGTATCAGTCCGAAACTCATAAAAATGCTTTTACCCAATCTCCTTCCGTAGTTCACATATGTGTTCAATAATATGTTGACTAAATCAATCTTCCCTGCATCATGGAAACGATCACAGGTACTACCGATACCCAAGATTAATAGACCTATTTCTATATTGCCATACTTATCGAAAGTACTTGAAAAGATTATGTATCAACAGATGAGCATTTATATCGAATCCTCGCACTTATTTACACAACGACAATCTGGATTTAAGCCAAAGCGTAGTTGCATCTCTGCTCTTATAGATGTGGTTGAATCTGTGAGGGAGAAAATAGATGATAACCAAGTGTCCACTCTTGTCCTGCTTGACCACAGCAAAGCATTTGACACTGTTAATCACACAATTCTTATTAATAAACTGGATAAACTACCCAACAAAAAAATTTGGAAGTTCTTCCAAAGGCACAACTTTAAAAGCACTTCCACAAGATGTACTCCCAATGATGTTCTTTATTTTAACTACACAGGAAGTTCTTTTCATTCAATTTTTTATAACACACTTTTTTCATATTTTTAATGGGTAATTTTAACTTTTTTTGTTTCAAATTGGTGAAAAACAGTTTAAGAATTCATAAAAAGGATAAAAATTATTTAAATTTTGTCGAAAAAAATGCTAAATCCAATCCGAAAAAAATTGTGAATTTTTGAAAATATTTGAGGTTAAACGTTTCAGACAAGCGTTAGAATCCATTAAAAATTACAAAAAATTATAAAAATGATTTATTTACCAAAATATCACAGAATTTTTTAATTTACATCCAAAACATTGAATTCCGATCACACCTAAAGAATTGATGCAAATTCAGTGCACCGGCTATTGAAATGGAGGACTTCCGTCCTATGACAAGCCCATGTTAAATTCATCGCTTCTGCGTCAATTTTTCACCACTTCCGGATCCAAAAAGAACATTTTCATTACTTTTTTGGCGACGCTTTTTTTGCTGGGTATTTTATTTTTCAAACACAGCATGTAAGCTATTACAATCGTATCTTTCGAATCGTTCTCAATATGTTTACTGTGAAAATACTCGACCTAGCGAAATGAAAATCTACAGTGGAGTTCCACAAGGATCCCTTTTAGGACTTTTTTATTATTCTGTATTTACATAAATGATTTGCTAAACACCCTGAAATATTGTGATTTACAAATATATGCAAACGACATTCAACTCTACGCCAGTTCTGAATTCGGAAACATCACTTCGCTGTATCAGAATGTAAATCATGATTTAAATGCAATATATTCATGGGCTTAACTCTCAACCCGAAAAAATCTAAATACATTGTGATTTCTAAGCGTAGACAGCAGGTAAGTTCGTACCATGATTTATAATTAATGATACGGTTTTAAAACGAGTCGATACTGTACTAAACATTGGAATAACGTTCAACAAGGAGCTAACTTGGAGCAACCATATTAATAATATAGTCGGAAGAGTTAACGGAACCTATGGGCTGTCAAAGGCTCCACACCCCAAAATATTCTTACACTTTTAGCTAATGCTTATATTATCCCAGTTCTGCTATATGGCTGTGAAATATATGCAAACTGTAGTGCTGCTGACTTCCATAAACTTAAAGTCGCCTTCAATAAATTCGCAGAAGATAAATAAATAAAATTTTGACAAAATTTTCTATAGAATTAAAATTTTTACAAAATTTTCTATAGAAATAAAATTTAAAATTGTGACAAAATTTTCTATAAAAATAACATGTTGACAAATTTTTCTATAGAAATAAAATTTTGACAAAATTTTCTAAAGAAATTAAATTTTGAAACAAAAAATTCTATAGAAATAAAATTTTGACAAAATTTTCTATAGAAATAAAATTTTGACAAAATTTTCTATAGAAATAAAATTTTGACAAAATTTTCTATAGAAACAAAATTTTGATAACATTTTCTATATAAATAAAAATTTTAACAAAAGGTTCTATAGAAATAAAATTTTGACAAAATTTTCTATAAAATAAAATATTTAACAAATTTTCTATAGAAATAAATTTTTTAACAAAATTTTCCATAGAAATAAAAGTTTGACAAAATTTTCCATAGAAATAAAAGTTTGACAAAATTTTCTGTAGAAATAAAATTTTGACTTCTAAAATGAAATAATAAGACATTTCTTTTATTTTTAAATCGGATTCTACTTGAAACATAGCATACTTCGTACTTTATGTCGAGTCTGAAGTTGGAAATTTAAGTTTTCGTTAATACGACAATAATGCACACGAAGAAAAAACTGAAAACGAATGAATTAAAATTTGTTTCCTAGAATCGAGTACGCAGAAGTCAAATTTAAAAGACAGCTAACAGATTTCTTCGAGTGAAAAATCATTTTATTGTTGACAAGCATACAAAAGTTGTTTGAACTTTTTAATCAGAAATAAAATTATTTATGATGGAATTTAAGTGCGATTGTTTTATATGTTGCTTGAAAACCACAAGAGGCTATAGTTAGGTTAGGTTAGGTTAGGTTAGGTGGCAGCCCGATGTATCTGCTCACTTAGACTATTCAGTCCATTGTGATACCACATTGGTGAACTGAAAGAGAGAAGTTCACCAATGTGGAGGCTATAGTTAGAGATCCTCCAGCATTTTAAAACGTCCAAAAAGTGGACGAAAAACGGTGACAACACCAGAAATTATACGAAAAATGAAGACTAGATTTGATCAAAATCCAAGCCGCATTGGTAGAAAACTTGTTCGTGAGCTATTCGCACTCAGCCCGCGCAAGAATGGCTTAAAAATGAAGTTTCCCGCTTCAGAATGGATATCAAACTCTCAGGATCTCAATCCGTTGGAATTTTGCGCCTGGACCATTTTGAAGAGTAAGGTTGAAACTAAAAAATAAAAAAGTTTTGATCATCTCAAGACAACTATTCGCGTTAGGAGAATATTAAATTTGTCTAAAATTTTATTGCTCAGAAAAAGAACTTTTTATTCAGTATAGTCAACATTTCGGCCACTTTTCTTTAGACTTGTATATCCTTGTCCATTGTGGCATATTTAACGACATCTTAGATGGTAGAGCTACCAATATTAGACAGGACCTTGTCTTGATAAATCCAATGAGAACAGTTGCTTGGTATTCAATATTCCCGACCCCCCATGAAACAATTAAGTAACAAATAAGTAATTTTCGTAAACTCCAAGATGTTCTCGCTCCTTTTCACTTTTGTTAAATGCATTGTCCATTTCTGTCTTCTTCTTGCATTCCTAACCAGCAGCACGAAGATAGTAGTAATTGTTCATAAAACTTTTTAATAGGAAAATTCAACTACAGCCAAAAACTTCAATTGACCTCCTTAGGAAGAGGAGCAAACTAGCTTCCTCAAAACATTGTCCAACCACAAATTGAAAACTTTTATGGATGGAACAAAAGAAAAGCAACTTTCTTAAGAAAACTTTTGCACTCTAAAACTAATGAAAAGGCTAAAGGCCATTTATTTTTTACTAAAATATGAAAATTTTCTAAATTGAATTAGTCTAGAAATTTTTCGTTAAGAATCTTATAAACTAATCGGAAATTTTCTTCATTTTCCAATTTACAGAACCAGTTGACTTTTCACGCTCCGAAGGAGGAAGTAGCAATTCAAACAATAATGGCGGTGGTGGTGCTAATAAAAATGTTTCCTTGAATTCATCATCATCGTGTTCGCCATCTTCGAATTCGTCACAAGTCTCATTGAATATAACCAACACCAGCAGTGGAACAAATTCAGCCAATGGTCTGGGAGAGAATGCCAAGGCATCAATATTGCATTCAAATGCCATACCTACAACATCGCAACATCATCCGCAGCTACCACAACAGCATCACAATCATCATCATCATCATCATCATCATGGGCCACATCATTCCTCTCCCCATTCACATCAGCTACAAATGTTACGCAGCATATCCAATGGCCAGAACATAGATGCCAATGGCCTAGTGGGTGGTTTTCTAAACAATGACTATTCCACAGATGATTATTCTGATTTAGAGGATGAGGATTTGGATGACGAAGAGGGTAGTGATGTCGACATTGTCGGTGATAGTAAACTCTATCATTTAACGTAATACTATGTAGGAGCTACAGGAGCTGGTGCGGGTAATGATGCTATGGGCACAGCAGAACCTCTGGCTTTGAAAGCCGACGATATTTCTAATGGAAATTTGTAAATAAAATAAAATTTTTGCCATAAAAAAACTTATCATTCACTTAATATGATTAGGAATTAATGCAATTAAATGTGTTTATAAGGTCGCCATAGATAATGGACGATTGAACGAAGAGCGAGTGTTGTCTAGTCATTTTAGTCATAATTATTTTATAAATTTAGACAATACGAGGGTTGTTACATATATTTCTGCTTGTTATTAAATATTTTGTACTAAAAAATAAAAAAATGTCATTAAGCCAAAAATAGAAAATAGCATCCCTCGTATTGTCAACATTTACAAGTATGCAAATAAAACAAAAACCAAACAAAAAATATCATAAAAATTATGAAACTTCCACGTTCAATAAAATATTTAGAGTAGTTTGTAAAACGTAGTCCATAATCAAAATAAACAAAAAAAAACAGAATACGATATAAACATTAAAAATTTGTTTCATTTTCAAAGTGAGACAATGTCACGTATTGGCACAGTATATTAAACTTTAATTGAACTTTTTGAAATGTGAACAATTCCTTTTGTGAGAATAGAAAGTCATCGAAAATCTTTAGATCTCGTGTATAAAGCAAATGCATAAGGAAACTATGTCAATCAGCTGAGGAAGAATGCATTCAATTGTATCCCAAAAAAAAAACACAAGCATTGGAGAAATATTTATATTCAACAAACTTTCAAACATTTTTAAAACGAATGAGCTTGTTGTTAAATTTTAAAAACCCATTACACACGAAAATTGTTTTTCAGATTCAATCACAAAAATTAATTGATCCAATTAATTTTTTAATTGAAATTTCTTCAATCACGAAAATTATAGTATTAATCACAGTTTTAATTGAGCGTCAAAAAAGACTTGATTAAAATATTCATTGATTTCATGAGCAAATTTCAATTAATTTTTTAATTGATTCAATTAATTTTTAATTGATGTTGATTACAAAATCCAATTAAGTTTTTAATTAAAAACGAAACTATTTTTAATCGCTATACTATATTTCAATCAGTTTCTATAAGTATTTTTAATCCTTTTTGTTTGATTCAATTAATTGACTGTTTTAGTTTGATTAATTAAAGGTTAATCGTATCAATTCATTATACCCTTCATCTCTACTGTGGTCAATTAATTTTTTAATTGATTCAATTAATTTTTTTAATTGATGTTGATTGCAAAATTCAATTAAGTTTTTAATTAAAAAGGAAACTATTTTTATTCGCTATACTATATTTCAATCAGTTTCTATCAGCATTTTTAATCCTGTTTAGTTTGATTCAATTAATTAACTTTTTTAGTTTGATTAAAAGGTTAATAGTATGAATTCATTATACCCTTCATCTGTACTGTGGTACAGGGTATAATAAGTTTGTGCATTTTTAGGTAACGCCAAGAAGGAAAAGTCTGAGACCCATCGTTTAGTATACCGATCGTCTTAGAATTAAATTCTGAGTCGATTTATATATATATATATATATATATATATATATATATATATATATATATATATATATATATATATATATATATATATATATATATATATATATATATATATATATATATATATATATATATATATATATATATATATATATATATATATATATATATATATATATATATATATATATATATATATATATATATATATATATATATATATATATATATATATATATATCCCCGATCTGATCATAATTGGCGTGTTTATCAACCGATGTTCTTCAAATTCCATACATCCGAATATTTCATGAGTCTCGAAAATTTTGCAAACTGTCAGCCAAATTGGTTCATTGGTTCAAATGGTCCCTGATTTGATTCAAATTTTGCACAAAGAGTACGTTTAATAGTATCGTTGAGTTTGCCAAATTTGGTTGAAATCAGTTGAGATTTATATATAGCTCCCATATATAGCTTTCGCCCGATTTACACTCATATGACAACGGAGGCCAAAGTTATACTCCGATTTACGAATCGGAGTATAACTGAATGCAGATATAGTAGAATTATTATTCTAACTATGCGTGCCAAAATTGGTCAAAATCGGTTCAGATTTAGATATGACTCATATATACGAGGGCAGTTCGGAAACGTCTTAGCCTAAAGGGTGATACGGTCAAAATTTGGTCAAGGGAAAACGCGTGTAAATCGGTGAAATCTTTTATTTAAAAAATCAAATTAAATTTCTTTTTCAAGTTCAATTAATATAAAATTCAGGAAATATATTCAGTTAGGCTTTCGCTTTTCCAAATCCGAATTGCCGGGCCTCACGCTTGACACCTGCCATCAGATTTTGTACAGCCACCTTGTCCGCCATCTTCGCCGCAGAAAGCCAGTTTGCCTTGAACTGCTGCTCGTCCTTAGCAGTTTTTTGGTCTTCTTTAGGTTCCGCTTGACAATAGCCCAGTATTTCTCAATTGGGCGGAGCTCTGGCGTGTTGGGAGGGTTCTTGTCCTTGGGAACCACCTGCACGTTGTTGGCGGCGTACCACTCCATGGCCTTATTGCCGTAATGGTAAGATGCCAAATCCGGCCAAAACAGTATGGAACAACCGTGTTTCTTCAGGAAAGGCAGCAGACGTTTATTCAAACACTCTTTCACGTAAATTTCTTGGTTGACAGTCCCGGAAGCTATGAAAATGCTGCTTTTCAAGCCACAGGTACAGATGGCTTACCAAACCAGATATTTCTTTGCGAACTTTGACAGTTTTATGTGCTTGAAAATATCTGCTACCTTTCCCCTTCCTTTCGCCGTATAAAACTCCTGTACCGGAAGCTGCTTGTAGTCGTCTTTGACTACATTTCCACGCAGTCAAACTTCGTCAGCATCGTCGTGTACAGCCTCCGGGATCGCGCTTTGGCCGTCGTATTTTGTTTATCATCGCGATTTGGAGTCACTATCTTCTTGTAAGTCGATAGTCCGGCTCGTTGTTTGGCTCGATGCACGGTTGTAGACGATACACCCAGCTTATTTGCGGCATCTCGGAGAGAGAGGTTAGGGTTTCGCTTGAAACTACCGGCAACTCTCTTTGTCGTCTCAGCGGCTTCCGGTTTTCGATTTCCTCCCGATCCAGACTTCCTGGCTGTCGACAAACGTTCCCCAAACACTTTAATTACATTTGTAACGGTTGATTTGGCAACTTTTAGCGATTTTGCCAGCTATGCGTGCGAGTGGCTCGGATTTTCGCGATGCGCGAGCAAAATTTTGATACGCTGCTCTTCTTGCTTGGACGGTATTTTGACAACTGAAGAGTGAATTCCAAAATCAAAATAGGAGCAACATTCTACACACACACACACCTTCAAAATTAAGGGTGTTCAGGGTTTTTAAATGCAAAATTGAAAGAAATACGTCAAGTTTATATTGACCAAATTTTGACCGTATCACCCTTTATTTAGGAAATTATTGTAATTTTACAAGTTTATTTAGTTTATCGACCTTTTTCCTTAATTATTAGCTTTTGTTTTTTAATGGGCTTTCAAGGTCACTTTAAAATGCGAATAAAGCAAGAATTGAATTATTCCATTATTTCCATCCAACGTTTCGCTGGGATTATTTCCAGCCTCATCAGGGATGATTTATTTATTGGATATTCAATTTTAGTCAATTACTTATGCAAAAAAATATATACGTCTATTAATACGACACTATTACAGCACGACATAGAACACATATTTACTAATTGCAAGAATAATTAACTTAATCTAATATCACAGTCAAACTTGTGTTGTTATCACAGATGGTAAATGACAACTTTATTTTATTATGATATATTGGTATTACTCAATTATGTATGGAATAAAATATCGGCCAAATGGGCGCCGCGACCTCGGTGGCACACCTTCATCCGATGGTCCAAATTTTCGATGACGCTGAGGCATAATGGAGGTTCTATGCCGTTAATGTGCCGAATTATCTCATCCTTTAGCTCTTGAATTGTTGCTAGCTTGTCGACGTACACCTTTTCTTTCAAATAACCCCAAAGAAAAAAGTCCAACGGTGTCAAATCACATGATCTTGGCGGCCAATTGACATCGCCATTACGTGAAATAACACAGCCATTGAATTTGTTGCGCAAAAGAGCCATTGTTTCGTTAGCTGTGTGGCAAGTGGCACCGTCCTGCTGAAACCACATATCGTCCACATCCATATCTTCCAATTCGGGCCATAAAAAGTTCGTTATCATCTCACGATAGCGAACACCATTCACAGTAACTGCCTGACCGGCCTCATTTTGGAAAAAATACGGCCCGATGATGCCGCCAGCCCATAAACCGCACCAAAGAGTCACTCTTTGTGGGTGCATTGGTTTTTCGACAATCACTCTTGGATTCTCATTCGCCCAAATGCGGCAATTCTGTTTATTGACGAATCCACTGTGGTGAAAATGTGCCTCATCACTGAAGATGATTTTCTTCGAAAATTGATCATCCACTGTTGCCATTTCTTGGAATCATTTAACACGTTGTTGGATTGTGTATCTCTCCATGGTTCAAATTGAGTAAGTCTGAAATAGAGAAATGTCAAATAAAATTCGGAAAAAAACTTGGCGTTTAGGTGTGGTTAACATTCAACATCGGCCCTTACAATTTAACCACCCTATATAAATAATAGTTCAATATTGCTCTTCATCATTTTTTGTTCACATAAAGTATTAATGAGAGTAGGGTTTATTAAAATACATTCTTACATGAATCCGTTCAAGAAATATAAATGGCAACAAAATGAGATGAAATATGAATTTAACCCTTTTCAATTAATACCCAATTAAATTTTATTTGTTGTTTGTTCGAATTTTCTAGTCCTTCGCTTTAAGAAGGCAATATTAAATGACTATGTAACAGTCTTTATAATTTAATAAATGCAGACCCACTCTATATATTGCATACTTTCTGTAACACCCTCTCCCGTTTGACAATTATCTATTTCCTTTGTAGCATATTCGTATAATTTGGTATATTTCAATTATCGTTCATTTCATTCTTACAAAAGGGTAGTAACACAAAGAAAAACAATTGTTATAATTATATAGTGAGAAACATTAAAATTAAATGGCACATAAATGTCGCAGCTAACTTGGAGCATTAATAAACTCTTTATAGGAAGATCTTTATGGGAGATATGTATATGCACCCCGACAAAACAATTTTCTCTACTGGTAAAATAGAGGGTGATCATGTTATCATGTCATTTTGTGATATATCCTAGGGGAAGGGGACCACTCTCAACATAAGCTCTTCTCTTTACATACTACGGAGAGACAACCAACATTTCACTACTCAATTTGACTTCATTTTATAATTTCCTAATGTGAGTTTTTACATGATACACAATTTTACTAAATTAAGATTTCGCACAAAATAATTCTGTAGCAGTTCTTATTAAAGTCAAGTTAAGCTTTTTATCAACTGTTATATGTCCTTTTTTTAACATAAACAGTGTGACCATATCTAAAAAAAAAGTTTTGCAGCTGAATAAGCATTGAAATAATGCTATTAAACTTTTTTTGTATTATTTTAATGCCAAAAAATAATGATAAATTTGAAAACTATTTTTTTAATAACGCTAGAAAGAGTTTATCTTTTAAATGGTTTCTATTCAATGTATTCTTTTCTATGTAGGGTATACACATGGAATAGAACTCATTAGAACATTGGACTCGAAATCTACTAAAATTGGATTTGAAATCTCGTTTTTATAAGGCAGACAGTTGATGACCAGTTTAAGTGGATTTTGGAAGTGTAATGTGAACAAGGAATTAGAAATAGGTTTGATTAGAATAAAATAACCCAGCAAAAAATTTGGAAGTTCTTCTAAAGGCACAACTTTAAAAGCACTTCCAAAAATGTTTTCTTGAAGATCTTCTTTATTTTAGCTACACAGGAAGTTATTTTAATTCAATTTTTTATAACTCAACTTTTTCATATTTTTAATGGGTATTTTTAACTTTTTTGTTTCAAATAAGTTGAAAACTGAATAAGAATTAATAAAATGGTACAAATTATTAAAATTTTGTCGAAAAAGATGCAATATCCAATTTTTGGCGAATTTTTGTAAATTTTTGAAGTCAAATATATAGGGCTTCGTCCAAATAAATTTGACAAACATTCTTTTCCTCTGTTGGTTAAGTTACACTTGTAGTTTAGTCAATGTATGGTTTTAAGCTGCAATAAAAACAACAACAATGCTTAAAGAACAAAACCAACAATAACAAAACAAAAAGAATGGAAAAAGAAGAGGAAGCACGCTCAAAATAAATCCAGCCAACTGAATTCAAATCGATGATTTGACAGTGGCATAGGAAAAGAGATATGTTTGTTTTGAATTTATTTCGGCATAAGCCGGCTATCATACAAAACATTTTTCGGGAGGTTAGGGATGCCAGATTTTGAAGGGGCAAAAAGAGCACATTCAGTTTATAAAAAGAGCACATACGAAAAAAAAGAGCACACTTTTTCAAATAAAATAAAAACATTTAATTCCATAATAATTCATTTAAACATAAAAAAGGTTCATAACATATATATAAAATAAACCACTTTCAACTCAAGCTAATTTTCTTACAATACTTTCTAAATCATTTGTTTGGTGTTTTTGTGAAAGTTTATTTACATTTAGAACAGAGTACAAAGTGAAGAAGCAACATCGGCGTGCTCTTCTTCGACCCTCATATATAAAGTAAAACACTATTTAATTAGAAAATAACGGCGTAGGAAAATCTCGTAGTTTGACATTTGCTTATGTTCAGTTTACTTTTACCGTAAACTGAACATACGAATCGCGTTGGAGTAATATTTGTTGTGATGCATACAAAGAGCACAAAAAGAGTACTTAACTAAAAATAGAGCACTTTTGCGTGCTCTTTTGGCCTATCTTGTTTTAAGAGCACATTTTGTAAAAAAGAACACATGTGCTCTTTAAAAGTGCACGTCTGGCATTCCTACGGGAGGTTCAAGTGTGGTTCATTGTTGGGTTTAATGAACTGCCTGAATTTATTCTGATAATTGGTTGATAGTTTTGCTGCAAGTAGAGGATGCTGATGAGGAATGTGGTAATTCCGAAACGTGCGTCCATCCAACCATCTTGCAGTCTATAGGGCTTTGCCCAAATAAATTTGACAAACATTCTTTTCCTCTGTTGGTTAAGCTACACTTGTAGTTTAGTCAATGTATGGTTTTAAGATGCAATAAAAACAAAACAACGGTCAAATATTTCAGACAAGCGTTAGAATGCATAAAAAATCATAAAAAATTAAATAAATTATTTTTTTAGCAAAATATCACAATTTTTTTTAATTCAAATCCAAAACACTGAATTCGGATCACACCTTAAGAAGTGACGCAAATTCAGTGCAACAGCTTTTGAAATGGTGGACATCCATCATATGACAATCCCATGTTAAATTCATCGCTCCTGTGTCAATTTTGCACCACTTCCGGATCCAAAAAAAAACATTTTCACTGCTTTTTTGACGACGCTTTTTTGCTGGGAATCTCATGTAAGAATTCAACCATATATTGTTGGAACTTGCAATCGAAAAAAAAAAATTATTTATTGAACAAACAAAAAATAAAGAGCCTTACATATATAAAAAAATTACCATTCAATTCAATATCACATTGGCATGCACACTGAAAAAAATATTGTCGTGAGACCAAAGATTTCGTGTCCTTAAATACGAAAGAAAAGAACCTTACATATATAAAAAAATTACCGTTCAATTCAATATCACATTGGCATGTACAATAAAAAAATATTGTCGTGAGGCCAAAGATTTCGTGTCCTCAAATACTAATGCGTTTTTTGCTTAGCATAGAAGTCGCATTTGTCTTATCCAAAAAACCAACTTTTCAATAAAGTCGTTTTGTCCTTATACACCCTTCTCCACCACCCAAAATGTTATTTTTGGGCGGTTACCATTTACATGGTTGTCGCAACCATGTTATTTTCTCGGAAATTATTTATCTGATTTGGGCAAGCAGTTTATATTTGACGAGAAAACAAAATTTTTGTGACAAACATGTTACATGGTCACCATACAAACATAACATTTTGCTCTTGAAACATGTTTGAGGTGATCATATTCCTTCTCTGCGTGTAGTCATGTTACATGGTCACCATACAAACATAGGGAGCCACAGTGGAGCAATGGTTAGCATGCCCGCCTTGCATACACAAGGTCGTGGGTTCGATTCCTGCTACGACCGAACACCAAAAAGTTTTTCAGCGGTGGATTATCCCACCTCAGTAATGCTGGTGACATTTCTGAGGGTTTCAAAGCTTCTCTAAGTGGTTTCACTGCAATGTGGAACGCCGTTCGGACTCGGCTATAAAAAGGAGGTCCCTTGTCATTGAGCTTAACATGGAATCGGGCAGCACTCAGTGATAAGAAGTTCACCACTGTGGTATCACAATGGACTGAATAGTCTAAGTGAGCCTGATACATCGGGCTGCCACATAACATAACCTACCTTAACCTAACCATACAAACATAACATTTTGCACTTTAAACCTGTAACTTATACATCTCTTGCCATAAATTTCACTTAAATCACTCAAATTTTAAGGAATCAATGTTTTCGTTCCTATGCTTGCTGTCAAATAAATAAGAAAAGCGGAAAACTTAATTGTTTTACTTCTGAAGACAAAAAAAAACTTAACAAGCCTATTATAACATGCCATAAGAAAATCTGATGTCTATTGTGACTAAGAAATAACATAAAACATCCTTAGGGCTGTTTTCTTTTTGCACTGGATACAACATTTGTATCGGCTATCCAGAACATCGTTGCACTGGTGTTCTATCCAGAAAATCTCATCAGTGCAAGTCGCGCCGATCTTGCCAGATTGTGTTTTGATAAGGTGACGCTTCATCGATTCACAATAGCACTTTATTGTGACTAATTTATCGAAAAACATGTAATTCAAAGTGGTATAGTGTCATAAATAATCGTAGCAGTAAATATTTCTTACTAATTGGAGCATTTCATACATTAAAAATGCAAGATTTCACTTCTTTTCTGTGATTGTTTTTAAACAGGTGATGACAGTGTTGCATATTTTTGGAGATGTCCTGGATAAACGAGTACTCTGTTTTCTTTTAGTACTTCACGGCTTAGGGTATCCAGTGCTAAAAAAAAACAGCCCTAATATAAAAATATAAGATTTGTACCCATTGATTATATTGTAGAAAATTTTTCTTAAATAAACCTACGTTTTCTTTAATGTTGGTTTATTTTTCTAATGTCAAAGGTGGTCTTGCGACAATAATAGGCTCCTTCATTTTGAGATATTCGATTTATCTGGCAAGTGGCAGCAGTAATGACTTATCAAGCTAATTGTTTGCTCTAAAAAATATTAACCTAATATGAAAGATTAAGCAACATTAAATTTTAGGAATAAAAATTTACACAATATCAAGCACATTTGTTTTATAGTATCCAACATTTTGAAATGAGATTTATTTTGCGGATTTTGTATCCTAGATTTGAAGTTGGACATTAAGAAAAAATATTTGACTGTTTCCTTAGAAGTGTCTTTTATAATTTTAAACTGATTTTATACGATTTTTTAAACTGACATTTATTTGTTCGTGATTAGCCCTGTTAATATACCACAAAATGGAATGAAATTCGTCAAATTTTATAGAATCATTGTGTAAAGCTAGATTCCTAAAAATTGTTTTATTTTAAAGAATCCGCGTCTTTGACTCCGTATTAATACCCAAATCCATAAGTTATGGTCAAAATCTTTTCGTATAAAAAGTAAAAATCAGTCAAAATTTCTCTTAACCTTCCATTGTGAATGTTTAACATTCGAGCCTAGTTCCTACCAAAGTTGCAAATTAAAAACATGCACACAAGAAATCTACGATACGAATTCATAGCAGCGTAATTTTCGATACCAACAGAGGTTATTTCAAAGTCAAGATGAGAAGAAACATTTCTTTAAATTCATGAATTCGTGTTTTCATTTGCCTTATGGTCGCTCCCAAATTCAACAAAAATATAATTTAAAGCATGAAAAAATAAAAACGCCAAAAACCGCGCCACACACAAACATTCATGTATATCATATTTTGATAATAAAAACTCACAACAAAAACCCCATATATCACAAACTAAGCAATATCGATGCGTTGGGGACGTATGTATAAATGTGCGTACTTTGTCTTATGGGAGACCGGCCCCCATTTTCTGGTTTTTAGTTTTGTTTTTGTTTTAATTTCTATAGTTTTTATTATTTTCTGATTACTGCACGCATTATCAGTAAACTTGTTTGGTTTTTGTATGATCCCCCTCTCCTCATTCATTAACAATTCTATATGGTCGTGTTATGCAAATAGTGTGTTTTTAACAGATAGCAGGCTGTGGTATTTTCGGTTAGTCCTCTCTCGGTTCTCTTTAAAAATATCTTGTAGACATGTGTTATCAGCAAACATCTATACTGTGAGTGTTGTCAATCAAGAGAATATAACGAAATATAACGAATCATCAAAAACCATTTATAGATATTTTTGAGATTTTAATATGTATCGGTAACTCATCTTTCTGTACATCTTTTCACCATTTTAGCTTTAGTAATTTTAAGTATTGTAATATTTGAATCGTTACTGATTTATTTGTATTGATGGATATATCACTAAATAACAGATGATTTTTTAATGTTGCCATTTCACACAACACTAATGACAATGAAGATAAAATCGAACTTTAAAATATTGGTAGGGTATAGACATCATAAAACTACTAAAGGTACTACATCACAGTCAGCTGTTCACAGCTGAGTACATCCAACTGTCAAAAACATGTCTTGTTATTATTGGTTACATTTTCCATTCCACAGGTTACTAACATTAAAGTTATAAACAAAACTGACATTTTGATGTACTTGAATTCTGTTGTTTTTGTTTTTTTGTTTTTTGTAATACTGCAACTACCTGGGAATTATTGTACCATGGGTATAGATTCCTAATACATTGAATTTTCTTTTGATCTATAGTTGTAAAATTCAATATATAATGTAGCAATATATAAATTATCAATATATAATGTAGCAAACTGTTTGTGAAACCTGCCATAAGTGGACACCCAATTTCGCCCAAATTTTATCCACATTTGGGAGGTGTCCAATTTTCACATTTGGAACGTCTCACAAAAATTGTCCAATTTGGAGATGTGTCCAAATTTCAGAGTGTTCAACGTTATCGATTGTTTACATTTTCATATGTTTAATTGTTTGCTTGGTCAATATTTTCTGTTCCTTTTATGTTTTATTTAGCTAATTGGACCTAAATTCATTGATGTAAAGAAGAAAACCTTTTTACATTTTTATCCCAACGTTTCGTCAAAACTTGTTGACTTCTTCCAGGCGATTTCGTCTATTTGAAAAATAATAAAATTATTTGAATTAATTGAAATTGAAATGGAACATTTCAACTTATAAAATTATTTTCTCAAAATTTACACTTAAATACTTGTATTACATCACAGTTTTTAAAACATAAATTTTAAACGGACAATCTGAACATAAAATTAAAATAGAAATTAAAACAAAACACAGCATAAATTTAGTATCACAGTGAATTAAGATATTGCAACTCTGTAACTAACGCTTAAATTGTCAGTGTCACTATAGTGTAAGGTACGTACCTGGACTAACCGACAGCTGAAAGCATTTTAAATTTTCATTAACTTATTGGTCTCATAATTCCACGCCTACAATTTTGGCGAATAATGTATATATTTACTTAACTTTAATTTTTGTTTCCTTGTTTATTTCTATTATTTCTACTATATAAACGGGTTTTTATACCCTTCACCACTACTGTGGTACAGGGTATAAGTTTGTGCATTTGTATGTAACGCCAAGAAGGAGTAATCATAGACCAACCTTTTAGTATACGGATCGGCTTAGAATTAAATTCTGAGTCGATTTAGCGATGTCCGTCTGTCTGTCTGTCTGTTGATGTATTTTTGTGTGCAAAGTACAGCTCGCAGTTTTAGTCCGATTGTCCTAAAATTTGGTATAGGGTCCTGTTTCGGCTCAAAGACGATCCCTATTGATTTTGGAAAAAATCGGTTCAGATCTAGATATAGCTGCCATATATATTTTTCACCGATCTGGTCATATTTGGCGTGTACATCAACCGATCTTCCTCAAATTCCGTACATCCGAATATTTTATGAGTCTCGAAAAACTTGCACAATATCAGCCAAATCAGTTCAGATTTAGATATAGCTCCCATATATAGCTTTCGCCCGATTTAAACTCATTTGCCCACAGAGGCCAATTTTTTGCTCCGATTTAGTTGAAATTATGCATAGGGAGTAGAATGAGCATTGTAACTATGCGTGCCAAATTTCGTTGAAATCGGTTCAGATTTGGATATATCTCCCATATATAGCTTTCGCCCGATTTACACTCATATGACGACAGAGGCCAATTTTTAACTCCGATTTAGTTGAAATTTTGCACAGGGAGTAGAATTAGCATTGTAGCTATGCGTGTCAAATTTGGTTGACATCGCTTCAGATTTAGATATAGCTCCCATATATATGTTTTTCTGATTTCGACAAAAATGGTCGAAAAGTTGTAAAAATGACTCTAATTTTCCTAAACTTCTAATATATATATATCGAGCGATAAATCATAAATAAACTTTTGCGAAGTTTCCTTAAAATTGCTTCAGATTTAAATGTTCCCCATATTTTTTACTAAAATTGTGTTCCACCCTAGTGCATTAGCCAACTTAAATTTTGAGTCTATAGATTTTATAAAAGTCTATCAAATTCTGTCCAAATCGAGTGATATTTAAATGTATGTATTTGGGACAAACCTTTATATATAGCACCCAACACATTTGACGGATGTGATATGGTATCGTCAATTTAGATCTACAAAGTGGTGCAGGGTATAATATAGTCGGCCCCGCCCGACTTTAGACTTTCCATATTTGTTTTTTAATTAATTTGATTTAATAGTTTTATACATTGAATAATTTTTGTTTTTGCTTTCTTTTTAAATTGATAGACATATTATATTATTACAGCCAGATATCACTCCTGATATCTGCTATAACGTGTCGCTGCCATATAGGCCAATTTGCAAAAACTAAACAATTAAACACCTCTTGTGTAAGTGTAAGGCGTAAGCGAATTTTAGGGGCATATAGCTTTAGATCACTGGCGGACCCGGAAAACATTAACTTAAGCAGTCTGTTAATGTTTTTGGAACAATCTGGTTGGTTCAACAAAAGAAAATAATAGAGAAGGTTCAGTGGTTAAAACTAGAAGTGCCCACATGTAATAGGTACTTTTAGTTAAATGTGGTATCACAATGGACTGAATAGTCTAAGTGAGCCTGAAACTTAATCGGCTGCCACTTTAACCTAACCTACACCCAAAGACAAAATACTCTCCTCAGGGACGAAATTTTAGACAAACGAAATTCCCTTTTATAACATATTTTCTAAAAGAGCATATTTTATTTTTTTTATTTACTTCAAAAGAAAACTTATTTTGTCTAAAATTTCGTTCCTCAGAAAAGAAAACTCTTCTTTCAGTATATATATTTAAATTTAATTTTTAAAGTGAATCACTACAGGATTTTTCCACTATATTTGGGACTCCTTTTTGTACTATTTACATTCTTAATTTTTTTGGGGGTTTTTGAAAAAAAGTCTAGACCATTTTAGGGGTTTGTAATTCTTTATTTAATGAACCGCACCGGTCTTAAAGTGCACTTTCTCTTATGGCGTTTTTTTTTCATGGAAAAAATGCTCACATATTTCCTCATCATATACAACACTGTACTTCTTCATGTTGTGAGAAGTATTAATCAGTTGTATTCTCTGCATACGCTCATTCTCTCTCTATCTGCTCCCACTTCCCACATACGTTTCGATAGTTTTTTTTGTATTTTCGTTCATGCTAAACAAACAGCAAAAAATCAGTCTGGAGTCTTGACTCGTGGGTAACAGACCCTCTCACATAACAAAGCCGTTCGGTCTAAGCTAAGGATTTTGAAACTTCCCAAAGTTATCTATTACAATTTATACAACTCAAACCACATTGTAAGTAGACAGATAGACCAACTTCATAGATAACGAATACCTTACTATGGAATAACTCTATTAAAAGAAAAAAATATTAATAAATGAAAATACAAACAGACAACATACTATGTTGTCAAATACATATGTATAAGTAACGATTTTTGAGCATTCAAAAAGTGAAAATAGTTTGAGTAAACACGTGTGATATTTATAAATAAATTAATTAAATATATCCAAATGAAAGTGAGTGGCTTGGTGTGTTGTTGATGAAATATAACTTGTTTTTAGTTTCGTAAAAGCTAGTACTGATAAACGTCTGCAAAACATGAAAATGCTATTAATTCAAGACTGTGTGTCTGTGAATTTCTGAGATAATGGGAAGAAATATACGCAAACAATCTTAATGCGTATATGACCTTGACATTGTATAAATTAAAAACTAAAGGTCACAATGAATATGTATGTATAAGTAAATATTCGAACTATCGCATAGTTTTTTCAAATAAGCTACATAAAATTTATCAACACTCCAGGAGGTACCGTCTCGCTGCAAGAAAAAATATATCATTTTAGAACAAGATAGCCAAGCCGTGACGAAATAAAAATAATACTGCGTGCACAATACAGCCAAGAAAAATTTTTTGTAACAAAATCACAACTAAAGTGTTCATGGTGGAGAAAATAAGATTTCTCGCATTTGTCATATTTAACAGCTGTTTCTGTTTACAAACAGAAAAGGCGAACATTCAAAACTTGAGAATTTGAATTTTAAAATTGGATCACACAGGCAAGTTCATTTTTTAGTTGGTCAAAAGCGAGGTGTTCCAATCTTAAGTTGAAACAAAATAAATCAACAACCTAACAGCTCATTTTATGGTCAACTAATAATATTCGGTGTAAACTACAAAACGTCCAATGTTTACCTTTTCTGTTTGAAAACAAAAAAAAGCTAATAAATGTTAAACCCATCCTATTTACCATATTCGCCCGACTGTCGTTTTGATTGTGTTTACACACCGGCGACAACTTTCCTTATTTTTCTTCTGTAATAAAATGCACAAAATTTTAAAAATTGAAATTTTTAAAATATACAAAATTTCTTATTTTTTTATTAACTCAACATAAACTGTAAAACCAGAATCTCACAAATAAACTTAAAACCCTTCGGATTAAAAATACAAGAATACAGTAAATGCAAATTTATAGCAAAAAGTGGTAAACCTGTCTAGAATCACTTTGTTCTTATTGTTTATATTAGTTTCATAATAATTTTTATCATTGAAAATATTTCTAAAGGTCATTCTGTTATAGATTAGAAAATGTTGATTAGAAAATCCTGTGAATTAGAAATTGCATCAAAAATCTTTGTGTTATCTGTATCGTCATCGGTGCACAGTAAATCAACAAAAGCAAAAGAAGTCATCATATTTTCTATTCAATTTCTTTTCGTTCTATTTATAAAACGTAAAATAAATCATAGTGACGAACATTTTCAAAACTCACAAAACTATATAGTATTCATGCGTAAATGTGCCAACTATTGAAATTAGTACCTTTCTTCATCGTATTATTTGTATGGTATCGAATCAATTTTACTTTAGAAATAAATAAAAAATTTCGCTATTTAGAACCAAAATCTCTTTATAAATCTCAAGGGTTCGGACTGGCAAAATAACGAGATTTCGTAGATTTGAGGATTTAACAGCTGTTTGTAAAGGGATTTTGTAAGAGATTTTGTTGAAATCCTCTACGAGCCAGCTGATATTTGCCTAGGGATGCCAGACGTGCTCTTTTAAAGAGCACATGTGCTCTTTTTTACAAAATGTGCTCTTAAAACAAGATAGGCTAAAAGAGCACGCAAAAGTGCTCTATTTTTAGTTAAGTACTCTTTTTGTGCTCTTCTTATGCATCACAACCAATATTACACCACCGCGATTAAATAAATGGTAAAAGTAAACTGAACATACGTAAATGTCACACTACGAGATTTTCCTACGCCGTTATTTTCTAATTAAATAGTGTTTTACTTTATATATCAGAGTCGAAGAAGACTTTAAACTCTTTTCTAAATGTAAACAAACTCCTTTCAATAACATTTTTCACAAAAACACCAAAAAATGACTTACAAAGTATTGTAAGAAAATTAGCTTGAGTTGAAAGTGGGTTATTTTATGTTTATGTTATGAACCTTTTTGTTATGTTTAAATGAATTATATTTCAATAAATTGGAATTAAATGTTTTTATTTTATTTGAAAAAGTGTGCTCTTTTTTTCGTATGTACTCTTTTTATACGCTGGAAGTACTCTTTTTGCCTCTTCAAAATTTGGCATCCCTATATTTGCCTATAGCAAATCTATTGAGATCTAAGAGGATTTTGGCCAAAATCCTCGTTTACGAGGATTTCGTGTATAGTACGAACGTAGTATAATAGAAAAAATTACGTTCCAAAATTCGTGAACGGATGGTAACAAAATGAAAGGAAACGTTCACGAAAAAAACTTTTCCGTACACTAATAGAAAAAAATACGTTCCAAAATCGTGAACGGATGGTAACAAAATGAACGGAAACATTCACGAAAAATCAAAACGTAATGTTCAGGTTTTTCATACAGGTTTTGTGAACATTTAATGGGAATGTGTGTTTTCATTCATTTTTGTAACTATTTAAAAACAAGTAAACGCAGAAATAAACCGATTATAATGCGAAAATCAGTTTATTTCTGCACGGTTAATTTTCTTTACTATGTTATTTTAAGCAAAGAAAACCTTTTCTATGCATCAATAGAAAAATTACGTTCCAAAATCGTGAACGGATGGTAACAAAATGAAAGGAAACGTTCACGAAAAAAAAACTTTTTCCGTACACTAATAAAAAAAATTACGTTCCAAAATTGTGAAAGGATGGTAACAAAATGAACGGAAACGTTCACGAAAAATCAAAACGTAATATTCATGGTTATGTCAACGGGCGTCCACGAGTTCATGAAGTCACCATAATCTTTTTATATAAATTCGTAACCATGACGTTTTCTGGTCATGAATGCTGATTGTTATGATTTTAACAACGTCTGTTCTTCGTTTGTGCTGATTCACTTTCATGAACGGATCGTTTTAAACGTACACGCCGTTTATCATTTTTCCTATGGGTGTAGTATACTATTTTTTTTTTTAATATTACTACACTATTGTAGTAATATTGAAAAACATCAGACTGATGACTGATGTTTAAAACGGATTTATGTTTTGTATATATTGAAAATCATAACATAATTAAATTTTCTTTATTTTATTATATAATTATTATTTACTCAATTCAATTTTTAATATAAAATATATACATTTTTTAATTTATGCTTTACACAGGTTAAGGAAAATCATATTTCAAAATGGCTTCCAAGGATTGTAAGTTTCAAAACATCCGTTTTTGAAACAAATTTAGTAGTTTTGTTCATTGTCATTTAAAAACATATTTGTAGAGTAACAAAATGTACATATAACATATATGTAGTAATTTCGCTATATTCTAGTTTGTTCTGAGGTTCATGTGAATGTCGTAGCTTTATATTATATTTAAACTAACTTCCTAACACGTAGAAAAAGTTTACTACTAAATGCAAATATCATTTGCAATCTGCTACAGTCACATTGCTGTAGTTTCAAGAGTTCGATGCTAAAAAAAATCTGGTATTTCTCAAAGGGCTACCTGATGAGATGATGCAGAGTCATCAATTGGTCAGTCTTTAATTTTGAAAGTACACCAAAAAAAAAATTATTTTATTCATAACAGCAAAAATGTTTGTTAAAACAGCAGTTTTTGTCTGCTGAAAAAGGGAAATGTTTGCTTGTTTCATCAAACGTCCAGGGCATATATTTATGTTGGCCACACTGTCATTGTAAATTATGATCTCCGTGTGGGTTATAAGTTAAAAAGGGTGACTTACTAATTTACAAATGTTATTGCAGAATCAAAAACTCCTAATTGTTTTTTTTATGGTTTAAGTATTTTAGACCAATGTGTACCATTCGACTGCTTTGGGCTTACTGCAGCAGTAATTCTATTGTCAGATATATCAGAGTCAAGTTAAAAACAAAATAAAAGTATTTATTTTATATAAAAGCCAAAATTGAATATACAAAACCCATAATGATTTTTTTTGTATAAAATTAAAAAAAAAAATAAAAATATTTCATATAAAAACGGAAAATAAATAAACATAAATATGAATTTCAAGAAATAACAAAAAAAATATTTTTTATACAAAATTCGATTTTTGAATTCAGTAACATTTTGATTTCAAAATAAAAGATTCTATTTTTATTGAAAAAGTGAGTTTCTTCGAAATTTAAAAAGTTCAACTCCCTAAACTCCCAGTTCAAAGATTGTATTTCAAGTTCTAAAATAAAAATGTGAAATTCTTTAAAAATTAAGATTTTAATTTATCAATAATAATTTAAATGGAAATAAGTTTTTGTTTAAAACTAAATAAAAACAAACATATTTCATATAAAAACAGAAAATAAATAAACATAAATATAAATTTCAATAAATAACAAAAAAAAAATTTTATACCGAAATCGATTTTTTAATACAGTAACATTTTGATTTCAAAATGAAAGATTTTATCCTTATTGAAAAAGTGATTTCTTCCAAATTTTAAAATTTCAACTCTCTCAACCCTCAGTCGAAAGATTGTATATCATGTTCTAAAATAAAAGTGGAAATTTCTTTAACACATTTTTCTGAGTGTATGAACAAATAGCTATCGAAAGCTAGAAGTTTCGAGCGGCTTTCCCACAGTGGTCACACTAGTGTAAAATCACCCGAAAATAATTTTAATTTGGATGTGTAATGTTGATGAGTTATAAACTTAAATTCGAATCTGAAAAATTAAATCTAATGTAATTTTAAATTTAAAATTATCTTCCCACACATATTTTTTTAGTCCTTGAAAATCTTTTGGAAAACATTTTAAAGCTGATATCGAGCGGCTTTCCCACAGTGGTCACACTAGTGTAAAATCACCCGAAAATAATTTTAATTTGGATATGTAATGTTGATGAGTTATAAACTTAAATTCGAATCTGAAAAATTAAATCTAATGTAATTTTAAATTTAAAATTATCTTCCCACACATATTTTTTTAGTCCTTGAAAATCTTTTGGAAAACATTTTAAAGCTGATATCTTTTATGATATATTATTTGACAAGGAAATATAAAAATATAACTATAAAACTATAAATGTTTGAGAATTCCCTTCCCAGCAAAAAAAGCGTCGCCAAAAAAGGAGCGAAAATGTTCTTTTTGAATTTAACATGGGCTTGTCATAGGACGGATGTCCACCATTTCAACAACCGTTGCACTGAATATGCCTCTCTTCTTAAAATGTGATCCGAATTCAGTGTTTTGAATGTGAATTAAAAAATTGTGTTATATTTTGCTAAATAAATAATTTGTATAATTTTTTATGATTTTCAGTGCATTTTAACACTTGTCTGAAATGTTTGACCTCGAATATTTTCAAAAATTCGCAATTTTTCTAGAATGTAACATATTTACCATTTATATCGACCGTATTTTAATAATTTGTTCCTTTTTATTAATTTCTACTCTGTTTTTAACAAAAAAAGTTAAAATTACCCATTAAAATATGAAAAAAGCGAGTTATAAAAAATTGAATTAAAAGAACTTCCTGTGTAGTTAAAATAGAGAACATCTTTGGGAGGACACTTTCGGAAGTGCTTTTAAAGTTATGCCTTTAGGAGAACTTCAAAATTTTTTGCTGGGTTATTATTGCCCTAAATTTAGGGATATTCAGTCGCAAACAATCACGTGAGCCACAGAACAAACTTGAACATTTCTATGCTTCCGTTGTAACTGTCGTATTATTTTTAAATTTATTTTTTTATATGTAGATTATAACATATAATATCGCTTGTCCTATTTATTGCTTTTTACAAAATAATTTTAAGTTTGCCTAATAATATTTAGTTTAAGCTTCATTATGGTATTATGTTTTGCATTTTGTTCGAAAATTATATTTTCTTGCAAAAAAATAAATATAAAAAAAATTTAATTTTTACAGTTAAATTTGAAATCGACTGAAAAATCATTTAGTAAACACACTTTATAGTATCAATAAAAAGAAAACGTTGTCAACATTTATTTCTATAGAAAATATTCTCAAAATATTATTTCTATAGAAAATTTTGTTAAAATTTTATTTCTATATTTTATTTCTATATTTTATTTCTATATATTATTGTCAAAATTTTATTTCTATAGAAAATTTTCTCAAAATATTATTTCTATAGAAAATTTTGTCAACATTTTATTTCTATAGAAAATTTTTTAAAAATTTTATTTCTATAGAAAATTTTTTAAAAATTTTATTTCTATAGAAGATTTTTTAAAAATTTTATTTCTATAGAAAATTTTCTAAAAATTTTATTTCTATAGAAAATTTTCTACAAATTTTATTACTATAGAAAATTTTCTAAAAATTTTATTTCTATAGAAAATCTTTTACAAATTTCATTTCTATAGAAAATTTTGTCAAAATTTTATTTCTATAGAAAATTTTGTCAAAATTTTATTTCTATATAAAATTTTGATAAAAATTTATTTCTATACAAAATTTTGTTAAAATTTTATTTGTATAGAAGCTTTTTGGTCGAAAATAATATTTTTTGTGCAAAAATAAATATAAAAAAATTTTAAATTTTTACAGATAAATTGGTAGTCGACTTTGAAAAATCATTTAGTAAGCACACTTTATAGTTTCAATTAAAAAATTAATAGTTTCAAAACAAGTCAATTTTAAAACTTAAACCCATTAATTTTTTAATGGGATCATTAATTTATTTTAATTCTCGTTTTCTTTCTTTCTTTCAATAAATTTTAACTTTGTAAATATTTAAAAAAAAAATAATTAAAATTTATCACATCATTTGCTCTACATAGCTTGCTTAATATTTGTTTTCAATAATTGTTATTAAATTTTATTTTATTATATGTAATATAACAAGAAATATCACTCACCCCATATGATATTGCAATAATAAAATTATAATAACATTAGCATAATAATTTGCTTTTTATCCAAGTAGAGTTTTTTCCACTCTAGCTCCCTGTATGTCTGTCTAGCCTTCACATTTCTCTGGAAATAATTTGCTTATCATATATCTTTGCAATATTATTTTATGTTTGCATAATAAGTAATACTTTTACTCTCTCTCTCTCTCACTCTCTTTTGCTCTCTGTCTGTCTGACTAGCCCAAACCTTTCCCTTTTATCTTTTTGTGCCTGTAAATACTATGTTTTGCTTTATTGCCTGTTTTAATAAAAAAACAATTCGATTACTAAGCATCCAAATTAATTTCTGTATTAATTTTTTGTTTATAGCCAATATGACACAACAAGGTCCAGGCTTTGATTCCAATTGCATGACACTGACACGTTTTGTGTTGCAGGAACAAAGAAAATTCAAACATGCCACCGGTGATTTGTCACAACTCTTGAATTGTATTCAGACTTCAATTAAAGCCATTGCCTCAGCGGTACGTAAGGCTGGTATTGCTAAGCTCCATGGCATTGCTGGTGATGTAAATGTCCAAGGAGAGGAGGTGAAAAAATTGGATGTTTTATCGAATGAGCTATTCATCAATATGTTGAAATCCTCCTACACCACCTGTTTGATGGTGTCCGAAGAAAATGAAAATGTCATTGAAGTAGAGACTGATAAACAGGTATGCAGATAAGATCAGTTAATTTTCCAGAGCTAATATATGTTTTTAATATTTCTTTTCTTTTTTTGTTTTGTTTTAGGGCAAATATATCGTATGTTTCGATCCTTTGGATGGTTCCTCAAACATTGATTGTTTGGTCTCAATTGGTTCAATTTTTGCCATTTATCGCAAAACCACTGAAGGTGTACCCACAGTTCAAGATGCTTTACAACCTGGCAGGGAAATTGTTGCTGCTGGCTATGCTTTATATGGTTCTGCCACTGCCATTGTTTTAAGTTTGGGTCATGGTTCTGGTGTTAATGGTTTCATGTACGATCCGGCAATTGGTGAATTTATTCTAACCGAACCCAATATGCGTGTTCCAGAAAAGGGCAAAATCTATTCCATTAACGAGGGTTATGCGTCCGATTGGGAAGCTGGAGTTTTCAATTATATAGCTGCCAAGAAAGACCCTACTAAAGGCAAACCCTATGGTGCCCGCTATGTTGGTTCCATGGTGGCCGATGTCCATCGTACTATCAAATATGGTGGTATTTTCATTTATCCTGCTACCAAATCTGCCCCAAATGGAAAACTACGTTTGTTATATGAGTGCAATCCAATGGCCTATTTGATGATTCAAGCTGGCGGTTTGGCAAGCAATGGTAAAATCTCTATTTTGGATATTGTACCACAAAAAATCCATGAAAGATCTCCCATATTTTTGGGTTCCAAAAAGGACGTCGAAGAAGCTCTAAGCTACTATCAGAAGTCTTGAATACAAGTGAATTTCAATAAAAAATTGTGATTAGATTAAGTTTTTACTTTTACTTGACTGTACGACAATGTTTTCAAATAATTTAATTTTGTAATTTTTGTATTGTAATTTTCCAAATAAATTTGAAATAAATTTTCATTAAAAACAACAATTCTCATACACATTATCTACATATTCAACTATATATAAATATATCTATTTACATTTCGAGTATAATTAACATAAAAATGTTAATACGAATTAGCTTTGTGTTTGGGCAACCATCTGGAACTGAACCTAAGAGCATTTCACAAATCCTGAGAATTGGGTGAATTACCATTTTCTAAATTTTTTAATGTTCATCCATTTCATCACGACCTCTAAATGTTTGTGGTCTTTGATTGATTTTTTGCCAAAAATGTACTAAACAAAATCTAATTATATTTTTGGTTTTAGTCCAGCTGGAGGTAATTAATAAAACAACTCCAGATGTTTTTTATTTGAGTTTTACTTTATCATAAAATATAGTTTATAAAATATAGTTAAACACAGGTAAACAATCCAAATTAAATAAAAAATCTATTTAAAAAAATTATTTTTATAGTAAGTTTTGTCAAAATTTTATTTCTATAGAAAATTTTGTCACCATTTTATTTCTATTGAAAATATTTCCAAAATTTTATTTCTATAGAAAATTTTGTCAAAATTTTATTACTATACAAAATTTCGTCAAAATTTTATTTCTATAGAAAATTTTGTCAAAATTGTATTTCTATAGAATTTTTTGTCAAAATTTTATTCCTATAGAAATTTTTTGTCACAATTTTATTTCTATAGAAAATTTTGTCAAAATTTTATATCTATAGAAAATTTTGTGAAAATTTTATTTCTATGGAAAATTTTGCCAAAATTTTATTACTATACAATATTTCGTCAAAATTTTATTTCTATGGAAAATTTTGTCAAAATTTTATTTCTATAGAACATTTTGTCAAAATTTTATTTCTATAGAATTTTTTTGTCAACATTTTATTCCTATAAAAATTTTTTGTCAAAATTTTATTTCTATAGAAAATTCTGTCAAAATTTTATTTCTATGGAAATTTTTTGTCAAACTTTTATTTCTATAGAAAATTTTGTAAAAATTTTATTTCTGTAGCAAATTTTTTCAAAATTTTATTTCTTTAAAAAATTTTGTCACAATATGTCAAAAGCAACATCAGCAGCAGAAAGACGGCGTATCATCCGATGTGCTTCTACTTCGGGAAAATCAATTTCAAAAATTAAACACAATGTCAGCGTTCAAGCTAGCAAATCCACCGTACGTCGAGTAATTTTGAGTGCCGGACATTTGAAACGTTTGAAATTGGTCAAAAAGCCTCCTTTAAATTCTGCACGAAAAAACCATCGACTCGAGTTTGCAAGAGATCACATGACATGGACGGTAGACCAAGGACCATTGCAAACTGACTGGAGAATAATGATATTTACCGACGAAAAAAAGTTTAATCTTGACAGTCCTGATGGATATAATTATTATTTCCATGATTTAAGAAAAGAAAAACGTTATTTGACCCGTCATCATAGCAGACAAGGAGGTGTTATGGTGTGGGGGGCAATCAGCTACTTTGGAACCATCGAATTAAGCTTCCAGAGCACAAAAATGAATGGAAATACTTACAAAGAAATATTAGAAACAGCCTTTCCAAAGTTTAGCGATTTGTTTGGACCTCTTCCTTGGATTCTACAACAAGATAATGCACCAATACATACCGCCCGACAAGTAAAATCATTCATTGAAAGCCAAAATGTGCAGTTATTGAAATGGTCGCCTTATTCCCCAGACCTAAATATAATTGAAAATGCTTGGGGATGGCTTTCACGGAAAGTACATGAAGGAGGAAAACAATACGAAGATAAAGAATCGCTCATTATAGGCATAAAATCTGCTTGGGAGGAAATATCCCTGGATTACCTAAAGGCATTATACACCTCTCTTCCGAACCGAATTTTCGTGAAATTTACAAAGGCAGTGCATGTAGCTGTTGTTTGGGTATTTGGACGGAGAGGGAACCACAATTGAAGGAAAGTTTCTTGATTTTCTTGGAATTTTCGGGGAATGTTATGGGTGCCATTCACTTCGGTGTTTGTCGATATTTTATCGGGGATAACTTGACAAGGAACATTCTGTGAGACAGTATTAAGTTTAGATTTGACTCCCTCATATTGTACAATTATTAATATTATTAGTGTCGTGTTTTATAGTAATATAAAATAATATGTCCAGTTTTTATAGTAATATAAGTAATTTTCATAATGTAAACAGAATCAAAATCCAAAATAAATACACTCTCGTGATGAAGCTGAAGCCCACACCATGCGAAACGTCGAGAAAAAATAAAATGAAAATATCGTTAAATTTCAAGGGCCGATGTTGATTGTGAATAAAACACAAACTATTTAGGAAATTATTGTAATTTTATTTTATTATGATATATTGGTATTACTAAATTATGTATGGAACAAAATATCGGCCAAATGGGCGCCGCGACCTCGGTGGCACACCTTCATCCGATGGTCCAAATTTTCGATGGCGCTGGGGCATAATGGATGTTCTATGCCGTTTAGTGCCGTATTATCTCATCCTTTAGCTCTTGAATTGTTGCTGGCTTATCGACGTACACCTTTTCTTTCAAATAACTCCAAAGAAAAAAGTTCAACGGTGTCAAATCACATGATCTTGGCGGCCAATTGGCATCGCCATTACGTGAGATAACACAGCCATTGAATTTGTTGCGCAAAAGAGCCAAGTGGCACCGTCCTGCTGAAACCACATATCGTCCACATCCATATCTTCCAATTCGGGCCATAAAAAGTTCGTTATCATCTCACGATAGCGAACACCATTCACAGTAACTGCCTGACCGGTCCCATGTTGGAAAAAAAATACGGCCCGATGATGCCGCCAGCCCATAAACCGCACCAAACAGTCACTCCTTGTGAGTGCATTGGTTTTTCGACAATCACTCTTGGATTCTCATTCGCCCAAATGCGGCAATTCTGTTTATTGACGAATCCACTGAGGTGAAAATGTATCTCATCACTGTAGATGATTTTCTTCGAAAATTGATCATCCACATCATAATAAGTCTGGATAACTTTAACACGTTGTTGGATTGCGTATCTCTCCATGGTTCAAATTGAGCAAGTCTGAAATAGAGAAAAATGTCAAATAAAATTCGGAAAAAACTTGGCGTTTAGGTGTGGTTCACATTCAACATCGGCCCTTACAATTTAACCACCCTTTACAAAAAATACCAAATGATGTATTCAAAGGTTTAGTAATCTTTTACATTAAGGATACAAGATATTTCGAATTTGAGGACAAGGTTTATGAACAACTAAAAGGCATACCCATGGCCTATTATAGCGGATATAATTATGGAGGAACTTTTGGACGACTCTTATTCAACCGTCGAACTGAACGGACGTGTTTTCTAATAGCTGAGTATTTCATCGTAATAAGTACTTATTACGAATTTCACGTGTGGTGGAAATAATAAACAACCATGTAGCGAAATTCAAAGTCATCCACTGGGTTGCTAACTCAAGGGCCCAGTGGACGGATAACGACCAAAGTTATAAATTTAGGCAGCGACCAAGAGTCAGGCCCAATTAGTCGACCTGTAGACGGGTCGACTGGAGGTGACACTTTGGCAAGTCGAACCTTTTCTAAGGTGACGACATCAAAAGGAGGCAATCCCTCTCGAAAAAGATTCAAGGAACGAAGAAATGCTTTGTTTATCCTAAAGAAATTAGGATCAGTCGACCCAAGCACGTTGTCGGCTAAGCAAAGCGATTCCTTAAAATGGGCTCAAGGAATTCTTCAAGCTGGAAAAAGGGAACGATCACCGGATGATCTGCCATCCGCTAAACGGGATCAAAGATCGTTTGCCTCAGTTGCAAAAGACAGCCTTGTGATGGCTATTATTAATAAAGGAGCATTGGACGGTATGATTCCAAGGCAAAAATGGGGGGAAATTAAGAACGCGATGTCTGGGGTCTACTCAGAGGTGCGAAAAAAGTTTCCCGGACCAAGTCCTCGACGGCAAGATGCTGGATGGTATCAACGACGATATAAGTTAATAGCTTTTGCGGACCAGAGGTCTATGGATTACTTTAAAGCTGAATTGATGCTAATTGGTGAAGTTTGGGAAGGAGCCGCTTTGGAGTTAGTCGATAAAAAAGACATACTGGCTAAACCTAGAGCACATGCATATATACCGGCAAACCTTCCTGATCCTGAGTCAATACTAGAGAGACTAATAGAATGTAACCCAGATCTTCCAACCGCCGATTGGAAGGTTGGTCGTTTGGATGAGGTGGGTGGACCAAGACGACATGCGGTGTTTATATTAAACATAGAGTCGCTGCCACATCTAGCCCAGACCCAAGGACTTGTAAGTTATGGCTTTCATGATATCCATATGAAGGTATACAAAAGCGATCAGCCAAAGGATTCCGAAACGGACAAGCCTCCGGTAGAGTCAGCAGCGAAAAAATCTCCTAGCGAAGCCGAAGGAGACATAAAACCTGCAGACTATGGCGAAAATCATATGCCATAGTCTGCAGGTTTTATGTCTCCTAAACCTCACCAAAGCTGAACCGCGGATTGTTGCGAGTCACCGAGATCTGTGAAGAGGAAGCCCTTGATAACCAAATTGAAGCGGCTGATGTGACGGTGGTTGAAAATTTGGATGGATTGTAAGGCCGCTTGTGCTGCCTTAAAAGTTCTCCTGATTAAAGGAGACATAGATATAGTTCTTATTTAAGAACCTTACATATATAAGAACAACATCTGTGAATTAAGCACTCCGGGTTTCAAACTTTTGCATAATACCGGTAACGATATAAATCGAACATGTATAAATGCTAAAAACGAACTAAACTTGTTTCTGCTTCCTTCATTGAGCAATGCGGACACTGTCGTAGTCAGTCTAGAGATATCCAAATGCAAATATTGGGTATCTTCAGTCTACATGGGACATGATAGGCAGATGCCACCCTGTGCCGTTAAGACCTTAGTTGAGGAGTCACTAAAAACAAAGACAAAACTCATTATGGGATGCGATGCAAATGCACATCATAGTATTTGGGGAAGTAGTGATACTAATGCAAGGGGAGAGTCGCTAATAGAGTTTATTTTGCGTACTAACCTGGTAGTTTGCAATAAGGGAGATGTACCAACCTTCGTCACCAGAAACAGGCAAGAGGTTTTGGACGTCACTTTGACCTCTCCGGAACTGAATGATAAGATATCTGAGTGACAAGTTTTGAGGGAACATAGCTTCTCAGATCATCGCTACATCAGTTTCAGATTGGCTGTTCGTACTTCAAAGACCATATTTCCGCCAAATGTTAGGAAAGCTGATTGGAATAGGTATAGGGAATCGTTCAATTTGATGATACCGGAAATGCCAGAGACAAATATGAGCACTGTGCAAGATATCGAACACGCAGTGGAGCGGATTACTAAGGCCTTCACTGAAAGCTGCTTGCCCTAGAGGAAAGCCAAGGGGAAAAAATCGGCCGCCATGGTGGGCTACGGAGTTAAGTAATATGAGGAAATCCTGAAGGAAGCTCTTTAACAAAGCAAAGTCCACAAGAGCTCCGGAAGATTGGGGCACTTACAAGATGAATCTGAGAGCATATAAACGAGAACTGAGAAGGTCTCAACAAAACTCTTGGGATGATTACTGTAGCAGTATTGAGAATACGTCAGAGGCTTCCAGACTACGGAAGGTACTAGCATCCACTAACACCGCTCCAGGTTTCATTAAAACATCGGAGGGAAATTGGACAACGTCCAGTGAGGAGACGTTGGAAGTACTTTTGGACACACGCTTCCCTGGAAATCAGACGGTTGAACCATGTTCTGGCGGTGTAACAGAGGCTCAGCGGTCATTTCCTATCGAGGAAATTGTGTCGGAATCTATAATAAAATGGAGAGAAACAAAAGTCGTCTTCATACCTAAGGCAGGAAAAGCCTCTCACTCGAGTGCGAAGGAATTCCGACCAATCAGCTTACCCTCATTCCTACTTAAGACCCTGGAGAGGATGATAGACATGTATCTTAGAACTGGCGTGGATTCAAGTTTGCTCTCGAAACGACAGCATGCATCCTCGAAGGGCAGGTCTACTGAGACCGCATTGCATGAACTAGTCAGCTTTATTGAAAGCTCACTATCTGTCAAAGAATACACAATCGTGACGTTTCTAGACATCGAAGGGGCGTTCAATAATGTCCATCCGAGCTCGATATTAAATGGACTGACAACTCTGAATGTTGATCCAGGTATACTTAGGCTGTTAGACGAACTTCTAATAAAGAGACGTATTTCAGCCACACTACGGCAAGCAAGCATACAAAGGTATGTGAACAGAGGCACTCCTCAAGGAGGAGTTCTATCACCTCTTCTTTGGAATGTTGCTATAAACAACCTTCTGGTTTCCCTAAAAAAAGAACGGATAAAAGTGGTGGCATACGAAGATGATGTGGCGTTAGCAGTCAGGGGAAAATTACCATCCACAATCGGAGATATTATACAGAGAGCTCTCCGGATGACTGAGAAATGGGCGGAAGATAATGGTCATGGCGTAAATCCAGCAAAGACAGAACTAGTCATGTACTGCAAAGATCGCAAAACTCCCACAGTTAGGCCCATTTCCTTAGGGGGTACTGAGATTCCCTTTGGTGAGTGTGCAAAATACCTTGGCGTTATTTTGGACAGGAAGCTGAATTTTAAGCTTAATATTGAAGAGGGCGAGAAAAGCCACGGTAGCTTTGTACTCGTGCAAAAAGGCAATAGGAAAAAAGTGGGGACTAAAACCAAAAATTGTGCATTGGCTATACACGGCAGTAGTTAGACCTATAATGCTATATGGTGTTGTAGTCTGGTGGCCGGCACTTCAGAAACCGACTTGTTTAGATAAAGTTCAGCGTATGACGAGCTTATGTATCTCAGGCGCATTTAGTAAGACAGGAACAGACTCCCTTAATCTCATGCTACATCTATTGCCTTTAGACATTTTGGCCAAACAGTCAGCTGCAACAACGGCTGTGCGGTTGCGCGAGCTATCGCTGTGGTCGGAAAAAATGTACGGTCATAGTTCGGTCCTCAAAGTAATGCCAGATGTGCCTAACGTAGTGGATTACACCCTGGCAAAACCACTTTTCGACAAAAAATTTGAAACTCTAATTCCCAACAGTGAGGCGTGGTGTACACAGACCCCGGGGAATAACAGATATATAGTGGGGTTTCTATATATATTCTAAAGATCTGGAAATTCGAATAGCGAAAAGACTACATAATCACTGTAATATTTTTCAGGCTGAAATATTGGCAATAAGAGAGGTGGTGAATTGGCTGAGAAGTAATGTTCCAACAAATATTGGCATACTCAGACAGTCAACCTGCAATAAAATCCTTGGACTCTGTGTTCCTTAACTCGAAAACGGCCATAGACTGCCGCACATCCCTCAACGAGATGGCTGAGCAGTACAATATTCACCTAATATGGGTGCCTGGCCATAGAAACATACTGAGGAACTGCGAAGCAGATGTGTTAGCAAGGCTAGGACCTACCTTACATATTCCAGGGGAACTAGAATCTGTTGGTATGCCTCTGGCCACCTGCAAGCTCTTACTGCGTGAGAAGGCTGTTATGATGACCAATATTCGATGGGAGAATTGCAAGGGTTGTAACGACACCAAGCAAATATGGCCCCATTCAAGTCGTCAGATAGCACTCCTGATATCTGCTATAACGGGTCGCTGCCTGATGGCGAATGTGCAAAAACTATAGGTGCGAAGTATAATGACTATTGTATAAGCTATCATGATGTGGAGGAAAAGGAATCAATTAAACATCTATTGTGTGAGTGTCCTGCTTTTTGTGTAAGGCGTAAGCGAATTTTAGGAGCATATAGCTTTAGATTACTGGCGGACCTGGAAAACGTTAACTTAAGCAGTTTGTTAATGTTTTTGGAGCAATCTGGTTGGTTCCACAAAAGTAAATAATAGAGAAGGTCCAGTGGTTAAGACTAGAAGTGCCCATATGTAATAGGTACTTTTAGTTAAATGTGGTATCACAATGGACTGAATAGTCTAAGTGAGCCTGAAATTTAATCGGGCTACCACTTTAACCTAACCTAACCTTTGGACGACGTATTTGAGGAGATAACTACGCCTCGTATTGTAACTAAAGGGCACCTTATACGGTCGGATAAACCCTGCGACACAACACGTTGCGGCGACAAATCCGATTGTATAAGGTCGTGTTCGGCTGTCGTGGGGACGTGTTGGCATAAAATCAAAACAACTCTGATTTTTTCTGGTTGGGTGGTACAAATCATTGAGTGTAAGGGGATGTTCGACAAACATCAAAGACAAATTTATTTTTACATTAAAAACAGGCATTTATGCAATGAAATTAATGATGGATCGCCATTTCTGGTTGAAAATTAAAGAAATATATAAATCTAAACCAGTATTGTGGCAAAAATGTGGAAAAATTCCACTTCCAATCAATGGGAAACCAGGCGACAAGTATTTTGAAATTCAAGTAATTTGTAATATATTAAATGTGGATTACTTCAGGAATCATTGTTTTGACACATATACCAGGATTTTTTTATTATCTTCTTCCAGTTTTTCAGTAAAAAATGGTTTCACCCATAAATCTTCGTACAACTTCATTGTTTGTTGATGCTTCTTCTTATTTTTTCATGTTGTCATCACATTTGTTCGTGCAGTGTAAGGGCAAAACTTGAACGAACACACAACAAATAGACGAACCTCTGTCGGGGTGTTTATCCGACCGTCTAAGGTCCGCTTTAGTATGTAGATGACATATTCACGATAATAAAAGGGTCAGACGTCGAAGAAACACTAAACGCATTAAACTCTTACAACCGACAAATTCAATTAACAAAGGAAGAGGTACAGGATGAAAAACTGTCATATCTTGACGCAATAATACACCGTGGTGCAATGGTTAGCATGCCCGCCTTGCATACACAATGTCGTGGGTTCGATTCCTGCTTTGACCGAACACCAAAAAGTTTTTCAGCAGCGGATTATCCCATCTCAGTAATGCTGGTGATATTTCTGAGTGTTTCAAAGCTTCTCTAGCTTTACATGGAATCGAGCAGCACTCAGTGATAAGATAGAAGTTCCCCACTGTGGTATCACAATGGACTAAATAGTCTACGTGAGCCTGATACATCGGGCTGCCACCTAACCTAACCTACACAGACAAGGTAATCAACTTAAATTAAATTGATACCAAAGACCAACAGCTTCGGGACGTCTACTTAACTTTTATTCAAATTATAATCAACACTGCGACGAACTTCATCAGAAAAGTGTTCAACATTATTGGTCCTGGATTTCGTTTCGGGAATGAACAGAAAATTAAAGGAATACTTACCAATAATGATTTCCCATTAAGGACAACTTAAATCTAATAAATAAGGTAAAATCTAAGCAGATTAACATCAAAAATGGAAATACCAAAAAAGAACTTAAAATTTTATTTAAAAATAAAATAAAAATTCAACGATAATTAACCAGAAATAGAAGTAAAATTTTAACAAAATGTTCTATAGAAATAAAATTTTGACAAAAATTCCTATAGAAATAAAATTTTAACAAAATTTTCTATAGAAATAAAATTTTAACAAAAATTTCTATAGAAATAAAATTTTAACAAAATTTTCTTTAGAAAGAAAACTTTAACCCTTATATAATGTTGGGGTCATTGAATGACTCACATCATATTTTTCATCAGAGCATTTCTTACTGTTGGAATTTAATTAAAGGTTCTTACTACTCAGCAAGAATTCGGTACATGTCAACAATTCATGCACTGACTAGTAAGAACTTTTATTTATTTACCAGCAGTAAGAAATGGGCTGATGGAAAATGCGATGTAGGTCATCAAATGACCCCAACATAATATAAGGGTTAACAAAAATTTCTGTGGAAATGAAATTTTGATAAAATTTTCTATAGAAATAAAATTAACCCTCTATATCATAGTGTAGACTGTAGGCAACATACCGTTCGAATGCCTAAAAATTAATAGAAATAACTTCTTTAGCTCAATCACGCACTGTATCCCGTTGTTTACATACTGAGCTAATAAACTTGTAAAAATAGAACAATTAGGTGGTACTACTAGCTGGAAATTGACATTTCTGTATTGACTATTGGTATTTACGAAAAAGTGCCGGTTTGCTGTGACTTCAAAAAATAATAAAAAATTTTTGTGCTTATGTTTTGTGTGTAATCTTGATAAATTGGATAGGTAAGTGTTTGAGCTTTATTGTAGAATGTTCTTTTTGAACACTTTTACGTTTTTTTTTTGTTTTTGGTGGCAAATAATGTTTGACAACACAACCAATTTATGGAAGTTTCTCTTCAAATAATAAAAAATAAATGAAAATTAAAAAATACGTGTATTTTATTTTTTTATTATCATCTCCAATACAAAAAAAATCATACAAATCGGAGTGATACAAACATGAGTGATAGAGGGTTATGACAAAAAAAAGCGAAGAGGAAAAGAAAGCGCTAATAGCCAGGATGGTGGCTTTAGAATAAGTTATTAAAAATATGGTGAAAAAATGAATGCAGAATGTTTCCGTAAAAGAAGATAATTGGTCTGCCGAAGTAGCCGAAGACTTCGGTACAGCGATGAAGAAAAGAATTAAAGAAGACAATGGTGCCTCAATTGTAATAAATGAAAAGAAGAAGAAGCCAGAAAGTGAAGATGGAGGTGAAAAACCAAAAGCTGAGAATAAGGAGGAGAATAGTGCATCTATTGTTACCGAAAAAAGGAAAGGGAAAAAATAGTTAGTTGATAGGGGATATATGCATGGTCCACCTTCGTCGAGATACACTACGTGGAATAGCGCAGTGTTTTAACTGTCAGAGATTTGGGCATGTGTCCTCAAATTGCAACATGCAATATAGATGTGTGAAATGCGCACAGTCACATGGGCCGGGTAATTGTTTGACCAATCCGAATGAACTGATGAATGATGAGACTTCGGTTGTGGTAGAACAGCCAAAATATCATTGCGCGAATTGTAATGTGGACGGACACTCCGCCAACTATAAGAATGCCCAAGAAAAATTGCTATGAAAAATTGGAGGAGAAGAAGGTGGCTGCAAAGGCAAATGTTATGGAAAGGGCTGCAAGATTTGCTCAACGAGGGGTTTCGTATGCCTCTGTGGCTGCCCCAGCACAGATATAGATTCGTTTGCCCCCCAATTTAGGGCGATACAATCGGCGGAAGGAAGGGCAAGTGCAATCCTAGGATTGTTACTACATATTAAGGGATTGTAAATGTTGAAATGCGTTTTAATAAATGTCCATTCAATCATTTCTCTACGGAAACATTTTTTAAACCTATTTATAGTGGAAAATATACCGGATATTGTTTTTATAATAGAGCATAAGCTGACATCAAGACATAATTTTAATATAGATGGTTATATTATCTTTAGAGTAGATAGATCAGATGGTAGGAATGGGGGTGGTACGGCCATATTAATTAGGAAAAATATCAAATATGAATTTTTGCCCTTGAATTGTTGCGTGATGGAAACGTGTGCTGTTAAAATATGGAATAGTAATGGTAGGCAAATGTTTTTTGTTGCGATATATTTCCCCCCTCGTAAAATATTTCGTGAATCATAATTTGATAATATTTTGGGTCTTTGCTCGCAAGGGGACGTCTTATTAGGGGGTGACTTCAATGCGAACCACCCATCATGGGGTGGTGGAATAATAGATGATCGTGGGAGAAAATTATCTCAATTTATTTTAGGCTGTCCAGATTTAATGGCAGTAGGTGCTGATAAAGCAACGAGGCCGGAGCCTGGTTCAGGTAGGTTTATTGGCTTTTTTATTAAATCTGCAGATGTTGACCTTCAGGGACCATGGTGTAGATCATTGGACTATGAATCCGACCATAGAGCTTCTGAGGTTCGAACCATGTTCGACTTTGGACGTATGAACACTAAACATTTTAAAACTATACTTCGAAATGGACTTGATAGTCACATGCTACCAACGGACAGAAATGTTGATTGTACACAAATTGATAGATGTGTTGAAGGCGTCTGTGCTTTGTTTTGAGGTGCGAGATAGAAGTTTGATCAAATTGCCAGACAGGATAAGTAGATTTATTTGAGAAAGCAAGAGACTTTGTCGCACACTATATCGGTGTTGTGACAGATAGCGTGTTCCATTAATAAGGGCAATAATCTAGATATTATAATAGAAAATTCCATTTCCAATTGTGAAAGAAATAATCTAATTAATAACTAAGGAAAACTGCTGGTTTGGCTCATAAAGCCCCAATAGGCACATTGGTTGGGCCCAATGGTTTGACAATTGGTGACGACCAAGGTAAAGCTGAATTTTTAGCTGATCATGTCCACAATGCACATCGAGCTAATGGACTTATCAGTGATTCATTTCGTTGTGCTGTAGAGAGTGCAACGGAAGGAATCACTGACAATACGTCAGTGGCTACATTTAGTGCTGAATTTAGAGCTGATGCCTCTCAAATTGGCAATTTAGAATTACGGAATGCGTCTGGCTTTATAAGGCCTAAAGAAATTGGTTCTGCACTTAAAAGAAGACCAGCGAAAATGTCTTGTGGGCTTGAGATGTGTTGTATGGATTTCTTACGATACTATACAACCATTGCCTGAACTTAGGATATCATCCAAAAAGCTGGAAAGAAGCTTTGGTCGTACCAGTTGGCAAACCTGGGTCCGACCCATCACAAGGAAGTACTTATAGACCGATTTCATTGTTGTCCCCATTTGGGAAATTATTGGAATATTTTATTCTAGAAAAGATAAATAATTACATTGAGGACAATGCAATTTTAAGGGAATGCCAATTTGGATTTAGATATGGATACTGGACGACACATGCGTTAACTGCTTTCTCGAATTACATAGTGAAAGGCCTCAATATTAGAAAAGTGGCAATTGCGGCTGCCCTAGATTTTTCGAAGGCATTCGATACTGTTTGGCAAAAGGGACTTTTATACAAAATGCAATCATTTGGCTTTCCGGCACAAATCCTTAGAATTGTTTCAAGTTTCCTTGGGGATCGAACTTTAAGGGTCAAAGTGGGCGATAAAGTCTCGCAACAACGCTTGGTACTAGCAGGACACCTAAGGACACTAAAAACTATAAATTTGTCTTAGAAGCTGGCAACTTATTCGGCGAACGTTCCTTTTTGCAAGCTTCAATAAGGAATTATTGAACACATTTTAAATAATTGCTTTGCTTAGCCGACAACGTGCTTGGGTCCACTGATCCTAATTTCTTAAGGATATATAAAGTATTTCTGCGTTCCTTGAATCTCTTTCTTGAGGGATTACATTCTTTTGATGTCGTTACCTAAGGAAAGCTTCGATGTGCCAAAGTATTCAACCTGTCGACTCGTCTATAGGTCGACTAATTGAGTCTAACTCTTAGGTTAGGTTAGGTTAAAGTGGCAGCCCGATTACGATTCAGGCTCACTTAGACTATTCAGTCCATTGTGATACCACATTAACTAAAAGTACCTATTACATATGGGCACTTCTAGTTTTAACCGTTGAACCTTCTCGATTATTTTCTTCTGTTGAACCAACTACATTGTTCCAAAAACATTAGCAGACTGCTTAAGTTAACGTTTTCCAGGTCCGCCAGTAATCTGAAGCCATATGCCCCTAAAATTTGCTTACGCCTTACACAAAATGCAGGACACTCACACAAGAGGTGTTTCATTGATTCCTTTTCCTCCGCATCATGACAGCTCATACAATAGTCACTTCTAGTTTTAACCGTTGAACCTTCTCGATTATTTTCTTCTGTTGAACCAACTACATTGTTCCAAAAACATTAGCAGACTGCTTAAGTTAACGTTTTCCAGGTCCGCCAGTAATCTGAAGCCATATGCCCCTAAAATTTGCTTACGCCTTACACAAAATGCAGGACACTCACACAAGAGGTGTTTCATTGATTCCTTTTCCTCCGCATCATGACAGCTCATACAATAGTCATTATACTTCGCACCAATAGTTTTTGCAAAATCGCCTATCAGGCAGCGACCCGTTATAGCAGATATCAGGAGTGATATCTGGCGTCTCGAGAACACTAGCATATCTAGTGTGCGGTTTAAGTTTAAATGGGGCCATATTTGCTTGGTGTCGTTACAACCCTTACAATTCTCCCATCGAACATTTGCCATCATGACAGCCTTCTCACGCAGTAAGAGCTTGCAGGTAGCCAGAGGCATACCAACAGATTCTAGTTCCCCTGGAATGTGTAAGGTGTTCCTAGCCTTGCTAGCTCATCTGCTTCGCAGTTCCCCGGTATGTTCCTATGGCCAGGCACCCATATTAGGTGAATATTGTGGCAGTCGATGGCCGTTTTCGAGTTGAGGAACACAGAGTCCAAGGATTTTATTGCAGGTTGACTGTCTGAGTATATAATAATGCCAATATTGCTTGGAGAATTACTTCTCAGCCAATTCACAACTTTTCTTATTGCTAATATTTCAGCCTGAAAAACACTACAGTGATCAGATAATCTTTTCGCTATTCGAAGTTCCAGATCTTTAGAATGTACTCCGAAACCCACTTGGCCCCCCAATTTGGAGCCATCAGTGTAGAAATCTATATATCTTTTATTCCACGGGGTCCGTGTACACCACGCCTCACTGATGGGAATTAGAGTCTCAAACTTTTTGTCGAAAAGTGGACTCGCCAAAGTGTAGTCCACTACGTTAGGCACATCTGGCATTATTTTGAGGACCGAACTGTGACCGTAACTTTTTTCCTACCACAGCGATAGCTCGCGCAACCACACAGCCGTTGTTGCAGCTGACTGTTTGGCCGAAATGTCTAAAGGCAATAGATGCAGTATGACATTAAGGGAATGTGTTCCTGTCTTGCTGAATGCACCTGAGATACACAAGCACGCCATACGCTGAACTTTGTCTAAACTTGTCGGCTGGTGAAGTGCCGGCCACCAGACTACAACACCATATAGCATTATAGGTCTAACCACTGCCGTGTATAACCAATGTACAATTTTTGGTTTTAGTCCCCACTTTTTCCCTATTGCCTTTTTGCACGAGTATAAAGCTACAGTTGCTTTCCTCGCCCTTTCTTCAATATTAAGCTTAAAGTTCAGCTTCCTGTCCAAAATAACACCAAAGTATTTTGCACACTCCCTAAAGGGAATTTCAATACCCCCTAAGGAAATGGGCCTAACCGTGGGAGTTTTGCGATCTTTGCAGTACATGACTAGTTCTGTCTTTGCAGGATTTACCCCAAGACCATTATCTTTCGCCCATTTCTCAGTTATCCGGAGGGCTCTCTGTATAATATCTCTAACTGTTGATGGGAATTTTCCCCTGACTGCTAGCGCCACATCATCTGCGTACGCCACCACTTGTATCCTTTCTTTTTCTAGGGAAACCAGAAGGTCGTTTATAGCAACATTCCAAAGAAGAGGTGATAGAACTCCTCCTTGAGGAGTGCCTCTGTTCACATACCTTTGTATGCTTGCTCCTTAGAAGTTCGTCTAACAGCCTAAGTATACCTGGATCAACATTTAGAGTTGTCAGTCCATTTAATATCGGGCTCGGATGGACGTTATTGAACGCCCCTTCGATGTCTAGAAATGCCACGATTGTGTATTCTTTGACAGATAGTGAGCTTTCAATAAAGCTGACTAGTTCATGTAATGCGGTCTCAGTAGACCTGCCCTTCGAGTATGGATGTTGTAGTTTCGAGAGCAAACTTGAATCGACGCTAGTTCTAAGATAAATATCTACCATCCTCTCCAGAGTCTTAAGTAGGAATGATGATAAGCTGATTGGTCGGAAATCCTTCGCATTCGAGTGAGAGGCTTTTCCCGCTTTAGGTATGAAAACGATTTTTGATTCCCTCCACTTTCGTGGAATATATGCTAAGTTGATACATCCTATATATATCGCCGACAACCAGGGGATAATTCTGTCAGCCACCGCTTGTAACTCCGCCGGAGTAATTCCATCAGGTCCGGGGGATTTGAATGATCCAAAGCTATTTAACGCCCATTTTATTCTCGATTCTGATACAATTTCCTCGATAGGAAACGACCGCTGAGCCACTATGGCACCGCCAGTGCATGGTTCAACCGTCTGATTTCCGGGAAAATGTGTGTCCAATAGTACCTCCAGCGTCTCCTCACTGGACGTTGTCCAATTGCCTCCGATGTTTTAATGAAACCTTGAGCGGAGCTCGTGGATGCTAGAACCTTCCGTAGTCTGGAAGCCTCGGATGTATTCTCAATGCTACTGCAGTAATCATTCCAAGAGTTATGCTGAGCCTTTCTCAGTTCTCGCTTGTATCCTCTCAGATTCTTCTTGTAAGCGTCCCAATCCACAGGAGCTCTGGTGGACTTTGCTTTGTTAAAGAGCTTCCTGCACAATTTCCTCATATTACCTAACTCCGTAGACCACCATGGTGGTCGATTTTTCCCCCTTGGCTTCCCTCTAAGGCATGCAGCTTTTAGTGAAATGTTGAAGGCCTTAGTAATCCTCTCCACTGTGTGTTCGATAACTTGCACAGTGCTCATATTTGTCTCTGGTATTTCCGGTATCATCATATTGAACGATTCCCTATACCTATTCCAGTCAGCTTTCCTAAAATTTGGCGGAAATATGGTCTTGGTGGTATGAACATCAAATTTGAAACTGATGTAGCGATGATCTGAGAAGCTGTGTTCATTTAAAACCTGCCACTCAGATATCATTTCATTCAGTTCTTGCGAGGCCAAGGTGATGTCCAAAACCTCTTGCCTGTTTTTAGTGACAAAGGTTGGGGCATCTCCCTTGTTGCAAACTACCAGATTAGTACGCAAAATAAACTCTATTAGCGACTCTCCCCTTGCATTAGTATCACTACTTCCCCATATACTATGATGCGCATTCGCATCGCATCCCATAATGAGTTTCGTCTTTGTTTTCAGTGACTCCTCAACTAAGGCCTTAACGGCACATGGATGCATCTCCCTGTCATGTCCCATATAGACCGAAGATACCCAATATTTGCATTTGCCTATTTCTAAATTGGCAACGACAGTGTCTGCATTGCACATTGAAGGACGCAGAAACAAGTTAAGCTCGTTTTTAGCAATTATACAGGCTCGAATTACATCATTACCAGTATACTGCAATAGTTTGAACCCCGGAGTACTTAATTCACATATTTTGTTTCTATAAACATATGGTTCTTGAATAAGAACTATGTCTATGTCCCCTTTCATCAGGAGAACTTTTAAGGCAGCCTTACAATGATGAAGATTTATTTATCCGTAGGACCATCGAGATTTTCAACAACCGTCACATCAGCCGCTTCAATCGAGTCATCAAGAATGTCCTCTTCAGAGATATCGGTGACTCTCGCAATAACCATAGGTTCAACTTTGGTGAGTTCTGATGCAGTAGAAGCCTCCTCACGCATACGGTATCTATCCATGACTTCGACTTTGGTATCCCCTCGACTTCGCAAGAGGATCCGCTTACTTCTGATTCAGACAGAGGCTTGTCCATTTCTGAATCCTTTAGCTGATCGTTTTTATACACCTTCATTTGGATATAATGAAAGCCATAACATACACGGCCCTGAGACTTTGCTAGATGTGGCAAAGACTGAGTGTTCAATATAAACACTGCATGCCGTCTTGGCCCATCCACTTCATCCAAACGGCCAACCTTCCAATCAGCTGTTGGAAGATCTGGATTGCATTGTTTCAGTCTATTTAAAATAGATTCAGGGTCAGGAGGGTTTGCAGGTATCCACGCATGTGCTCTAGGTCTAGCCGGTATGTCTTTCTTCTCGACTAACTCTAGAGCAGCTCCTTCCCAAACTTCACCAATTAATATCAGAGCAGCTTTAAAACATTCTATAGACCTCTGGTCCTCAAATGCGACTAGCTTAAATCGTCCTTGATGCCAACCACCCTCTTGGTGTCGAGGATCTGGGCCGGGAAACTTTTCCAGCACCTGTGAGTAGACGCCAGACAAAGCATTCTCAATTTCCTCCCATTTTTGCTTTGCAACCATACCGTCCAATGCTCCTTTATTTATGATAGCCATCACAAGACTGTCTTTAGCAACTGAGGCAAACGATCGTTGATCCCTTTTGTAGGATGGCAGCTCATCCGGTGATCGTTCCCTTTTTCCAGCCTCAAGAATTCCTTGAGCCCATTTTAAGGAATCGCTTTGTTTAGCCGACAACGTGCTTGGGTCGACTGATCCTAATTTCTTTAGGATAAACAAAGCATTTTCTGCGTTCCTTGAATTTCTTTCGTGAGGGATTACCTCCTTTTGATGCCGATACCTTGGAAAGGTTCGTCAAATTGTCGCCACCTGTCGACCCGTCTACAGGTCGACTAATTGGGCCTAACTCTTGGTCATTGCCCAAATTTATAACTCCAGTCGATACCCGTCCACTGGGCCCTGAAGTTAGCAACCCAGTGGATGTCTTTGAATTTCTCTGCATGGTGGCCTAATATCCCACCACACTTGAAATTCGTAGTAGGTACTTATTACGATGATTTTATCCGCTATTAAAAAACACGTCCGTTCCGTTCGACGGTTGAATGAATAAGTCTAACTCTTGGTCATTGCCCAAATTTATAACTACAGTCGAAGCACGCCCACTGGGCCCTGAAGTTAATGTATCACCACACTTGAAACTCGTAATAAGTACTTATTAGGATCAAATTTAATTAATCCGATATTAAAAAACACGTCCGTGCACACTATATCGGTGTTGTGACAGATAGCGTGTTCCATTAATAATGGCAATAATCTAGATATTATAATAGAAAATTCCATTTCCAATTGTGAAAGAAATAATCTAATTAATAACTAAGGAGAACTGCTGGTTTGGCTCATAAAGCCCCAGTAGGCACATTGGTTGGGCCCAATGGTTTGACAATTGGTGACGACCAAGGTAAAGCTGAATTTTTAGCTGATCATGTCCACAATGCACATCGAGCTAATGGACTTATCAGTGATTCATTTCGTTGTGCTGTAGAGAGTGCAACGGAAGGAATCACTGACAATACGCCAGTGGCTACATTTAGTGCTGAATTTAGAGCTGATGCCTCTCAAATTGGCAATTTAGAATTACGGAATGCGTCTGGCTTTATAAGGCATACAGAAATTGGTTCAGCACTTAAAAGAAGACCAGCGAAAATGTCTTGTGGGCTTGAGATGTGTTGTATGGATTTCTTACGATACTATACAACCATTGCCTGAACTTAGGATATTATCCAAAAAGCTGGAAAGAAGCTTTGGTCGTACCAGTTGGCAAACCTGGGTCTGGAATATTTTATTCTAGAA